>NC_068942.1:53792791-54093809 GCF_026419915.1 Harpia harpyja | reverse complement strand
CTCAGGAACAGTGATGAATACTCTCTGTAACGTTAGCTCCTAAAACGACGCTGCGGCACAGCCCAGTGCTCGCACTGCGAAGGCAGGGTAGGAGCAGGCTGGTGGCACTGCCCCTCTGCCAGACCCTGCTGCGATGGAGCGCCTGTCCCCTGCCGGGGCCTGCCACTCAAAAAGGCTGTAACAGGAGAAAGAGGTTTATAAGTGAACCACATGTGCAAGCGTCTAGTTAGCTACGCTAAAGGAAAGTTCAGGGTTGACTTGCTCACAGTCTACAAGACAAAACTGAAGTTAGCCAAATTCGAATCAAATTCATGTAGGTTGTAGTGGAATTCCCATCAGTGGAAATTTTTTAAACCTAGAGTGTATATTTCTAAAAAGCTATTATTTAGTTCAAATGGAATCCCAAGAAAACCTGTAAGAGACCTGTGTTATTTTGGGACATCACAAAAAAAGTCCACATCTGTAAATTTTAGTGTCTGTGATCTCACATGAGTTGGTTGCTGGCTTGTCTTTCGCAAGCAGGAGGGATAGGAGCGTGCCGGGGTTTGTCACTGTAGGAGAATACTGAATGAATTACAATATTTAATAGTTCTGTAGGGAGGCAGAAGGGTGTAAATGGACATGAAGGAAACTAACATTATCTTAGCCTATGAAAGAAGCACTACAGTAATAGGAAATAATAGGCTAGTAAATTTGACTTCAGTTGCAGGCAAGTTCCTGGAGATTTTAAGAGCTGAGATCACAAAATATATGGGGAATTGTGCTCTGATAAAAGTTACCAATGTGGCTTCAGAGGGAATACGCTTTATATGGCAAGGCTAGGAAAGTTGTTTTGTGAAGCTCATGGAGAGGAAAAAAATGCGGTGAAGGAAAGGAAAAGGAAACAAACATAAACCACTTGGATTTTGCATTAGGTCAAATAACAGTGGCTAGGACTGCAAAAAGGGACCCATTTCTAAAGATGAGAGACCCATGTGACGACCACAGATAAGCAGAAGAATAAGAGTGGGTAAAAAGGTATCAAAGAAAATAGAAGGATGATCCTTAAAGAAGAATTTTTCCATTTAGTGTGCTAAGGGCGGGTTCAAAAGTGCTTGGTGCTAGTTAACCCTCTCCACACTGATGGCAAGTGAAAGTTCACTTATAAAGGAAATGCTGCCAGATCAACACTGAGCACCTTTGGAAATTCTGTAAATGTTATCTGGGTCCTTTGAACTGAAAATACTTCTCGCATTGCAAGAAACATGACTGTAACCTAGGAAAATGGCAGGTGAAGAGGATTTAGATTAGCCTCCCTCTACAGGCATCCAGAATTTGCAGCAGGTGCAACTGTATCTTAAAAAAAATAATCCATTGCCTCCTCCACCCGCCAAACAGAACTACAGGCCAGAAGGTAATAGATAGGACAAAATGGGGTGTGTGTGTGGGAATAATGGCTTTACGAGACTTTTATTGGATGCCTGATGGAACAAATTCAAGACTCTTGCTTTCTGCTCAAGATTTACAAATAAACTGTAAAAGGTATGACTGGAGAATATTAGGATATAGATCAGGGTCTTTTGTTCCCTACATGAGAGCTGATCCATGGAAAGCAGCAGAACTCACATGAATCCCCCTCCAAAATGTGTACTAGTATTAAGTCCATCAGTGTTGATTCCAGTGATGATGTTTTTTCAGTATTCCAAAACAGACCAGAAACCGTTTAAAGCCATTAATGACCACAATTACAAGCTGAATCAAATTACTGGTGGACTTCAGATCTCATTTCTACCCATGACACTCCTTTCTTTGCATCTCCATCCACACATCACGTTCATATTTTTTATTCAACAAATTAAAATTAAAACAGGCAGGAGAAGTAATTCTACCATGTGCTTTTATTCAATCTTGTGCTTTTCCATGTAAAAGAAATATAAAGATGAACAAGAAATTTATTATTCTAATAGTGAGGTTATTTCCTGGATTCAGTCTCTCATCCTAGTGAGACTTACTATGCAGCCGAAACACTAAAACCTGTTAGAAACCATTGCAGAGGGAACTAGAGGGGAGCCGGACATGAGAGATTGACCTGTAAATTAATTGCAGTTCTGGACTGTGCATGTTTAGAGGTAGACAGGTTAATTGTGTGTTGCCTGCAGACAACCTACTTGCCACTCTTCACATTCTCGTTCCTACCAGGGCATTGCTGTGGAGCGGGAAACCTCCTATCCCACTGGTGGCCAGCAGCTACTGATTTCTCCCTGGCTTCTTGAGGCTGTTGATAGACATTTTATCTTGGGTCTGGCAGCATGATCAATGCAGGAGTGGTGGTAGGGAGACATTAATTCAAACCAAATCACTGCTCTGATTTAGCACACTGAAATGGTTGTATACTACACAGACTCTCTGGAGCAATTATTCAGGATCCTCGTCATCTGTGGTGAGTATGTTAAACCTTTCTGAATTTTATTTGGGCCATGTTTTACCAGTGGAAGCTCTCCATCACGGCTTTGATTGCCTGCACCTTACAATGGCCATGAATTGCACGTCAGTCATCTGCGCTCTGTGAAACCATGGTAGCTTTTTCAAAGATGCACTCTGCCTGCATCTGTGTGAACAACAGACCTGTGTGAAGTATTATCTACCTTACCAAGTCACTAAAAAGAAATAAGTACAGTCTCAGCCATAACATAAAAAAGCTGACCAGAAAAGAGAGGATTAGTGGTGACATAGCAACTATTATGGCTCTGCGACTAAATGAATGGTATAGGAGCACAATGTGTATGACTCCCTCTGTTCCAGCTCTATATCTTGTATCTGTGGAGCAACGTCCAACACAAGCATAGCTGGAACCTGGCAGAATATAATGCTTGGCATAGCTACCCAGCTGGGGAAAAGCAATGAGTAATACAGACTCTGTATTGGCATAAACACCACTGCCTGTTTCAAATTTAAACAGTATTTTGACCTTCTCATCACAGAGGCTTAATTTTCTGATTTCCTTTTTAGCTTTCTCTCTTTTTTTTGTTACTTGAGTTAGATCTGTTGCAGCACTCATGATAATGATTTGAACTGAAAATTAAGACGTTTTGACTGATAAACATTTAAGCTGAATACATGAATTGATTTTGCAAGCTGGGACATTCATATCCCTGCTAATTCTTTAGAAGATCAGAAAACCAGTATAATTTCATAGTTATATTTATGGCTATGTAATGCCTTGCACACTTTCCCAATATGTCTAAAATATCATTATGAAAGTCAACATTTCTGTAGAGTTGAGAAACATGAATGAGAAGGGAAATGTTTGTGTAATTCAGGTTATGTGTTTATATTGGGCTTACTTTTTAATAGTTGCAAAGAGCTCACGGAGCTGTTTGAAGCCGATGGGAGATGAAAGTGCTCAGCAGTGCTGTAGCTTCGTTTGAGTAACCTGTGAACTTTTCAGGCAGGAAATAAAAGAAACTTCTTGTTTTGTACAGTTCCTAATTGAATTGTGGATTTTTTTTTTTTGACTGGGTGGAGACCAAGAGTTTAAATGGGCTCAGAAAAGGATTAGACACTCTTTTGGAGGGGTAGGTCAATTGGTGGTTGTCAAGCACAGCGAGACTAATGCAGCTTCTGAGTGAAGAAGTTCCCAACTACCCATCCCCAGGAGCAGAGATGGTGGTCGGGGAGCCAGCAACTGCCTGCCCCTGCCCCGTCGGAGTGCTCCCTGCCTCGGGACCTGCTCTCGGGGGTGTTCGTGTCTGCCCGCACGCTTCCTCTGCTGCTGTGCTGAACAGGTCATGGGTGACACGGATAAGGAGTGGCTATCTGTCCCCATCATTCATAATGAAATTCACCGTGTAAAGGGCAGAGCTCAGTCAAGAAGTAAAAGCAGGCAATTTCAGATTACTTACTTACTTATGCACTGTTGTAGTAAATGCTGCAAACGGCTATAAAGTTGGGTTCTGCTGCTTGACCCAATGTTACCCTTAACTCTGTCAAAGAAAACTGTTGCTCAGTTCTCTTGTACTTGGTAATTAGTTCCTACAAATACTTTTTAAAACAGCTTTATATTAAAATAGCTATGGATATATGTTGGAAATTTACCTGAGAATTTTGTTGAGGGGGAAAAAAAAAAAAAAGGAAAGATAAATTCTGGGCAAAGCCATGGAGAATATCTGTGCATAGGCACAGGTACTACAAATACAGAAAAATTAAACCTTGGCCTTTATCATTATCAGGGTTTTAAAATCTTCATGAAGGCTTTAACTGAAGGGTATTTCTTTCTAGACAAGTGATTGCACCTTGTTGTGGTTTAACCCCAGGCAGCAACTAAGCACCATGCAGCCGCTCACTCACTCCCCCCCGCACCCAGTGGGATGGGGGAGAGAATTGGAAGGAAAATAGTAAAACTCATGCATTGAGATAAGAACAGTTTAATAGAACAGAAAGGAAGAAACTAATAATGATAGTAATAACAATAATAAAATGACAATAATAATAGAAGGATTGAAATATACAAAACAAGTAAGTGATGCACAATGCAATTGCTTACCACTTGCCGACCGATGCCCAGTTAGTTCCCAAGCAGCGATCCCCCCAGGCCAACTCCTCCCAGTTTATATACTGGGCATGACGTCACATGGTATGGAATACCCTGTTGGCCAGGTTGGGTCAGCTGCCCTGGCTGTGTCCCCTCCCAACTTCTTGTGCCCCTCCAGCCTTCTTGCTGGCTGGGCATGAGAAGCTGAAAAATCCTTGACTCAGTCTAAACACTACTTAGCAACAACTGAAAACACCAGTGTGTTATCAACATTCTTCTCATACTGAACTCATAACACTATACCAGCTATTAGAAAGAAAATTAACTCTATGCCAGCTGAAACCAGGACACGCCTCAAGTTCAGTCTACAGAAAAGAAAAAAAAAATTATTCTTTTTTGGAAATCACAATATTTGTGTCATTGCTATAAAATCCTATACAGCTGTCCTTTTTTTTAATTTTTATTGACCTGTGACTTGATGTGATATAAAACTTCAAAATGGAAGATACTTTCTGGAGTTTGGTGTCTGAGGTGAGTTTATTGTGAAAATTAGATAAGCATCTACAGCATCTATGTTGAGCCAGAGTAGCTTTGATAATATATATGTACGTGCCCACACTTCATACAGTCTTCAAATTGTTTTGAATGCTGTGTGCCAAAGTGCACACCCAGTCCACCAGACGCTTGCTCCTCAGTACAGAAATGTGGGATTTCGGTGGCACCTGAGATGGTTTTAAGTCTGCTGGTTAGTTTACAGGGACACACGGTTAGAGTAACCCAGCTGTCCTGATTTTAAAAAGCTGTGAAGCTGCAACAGAGTGTGCAGGACCAGGGGCAGCCCTACCCCAAAGGAGTCAAGTTTACTGTGGGACAGTTGTGTTTCAGTCGTCTTATGCTTGGGCACGGCAGCCTGTTAGTGCACATTCCCGTCCGCTGAAAGACGCAGCCTGCTCATGCGCGCGCAGCTTCCACGGTGCAATTTTCTTCAAGTTTCTGTCTCAAGCTTTACCTCCTCTGTTTGTATGTCCACGGGCTTCAGAAACCAACCAACTGGTTGCTTCAGAAACCAACTGACCCTTTTCTTGTAGCAGCAAGCTCTGCTCCCTCTCCTGGGAACTCTTTTGGCTGCAAACACAACCAATTTGAGTCTGCCGTACAGCAGGGATGTTTTCTAACTCTATGGGGGCTTGTTTGTCTTTAGCTTTTTGCTTTCTTCAGCATTCAGAAATAATTAACAAGTAATGAACAGAAAATAAAAGGTCCTTGAACAGCACAGCAGGCAGGGTAGGCTACAGCACTTCTGTTCCTGGTTCTTCCTTTATTTTGTGATCATTGGGGAGTTGCGCTCCCTCTTTCCCTCCCAGCCTTTATCTGCGTTATTTGTTCAGACATTGAATATCCCATGTTAGGACCTGTCTCTGCTGTATCTGTACAGTGCCTAGATCAAATGAGCTCAAATTTTTAATTTAGATTCCAGGCTCTAATGTTGAATATACTGGATTCACAGGCTGCACCTGCACTATCCTGAAAGAGTGATCTTGATGGAAGATGATCTCGGCAGAAGCTGGCCGAGCTGAGGGGCATGTTTCTGGCATGCTGGTTAATGCGGAGGAGATGTCTGGCTTTCTAGCTTGCTTAGTAGCTGACTTGCTACCCCCTGCACCACCTCTGAAAATAAGTTGATGACCAAGAGCCAAACACAGGAGTACTTTTATGGATCTTCTTGTTCAGGAGAGAGTAACTAATGTGGGATACTGTTAAAGGTGGATGATCAACTGGTTGATGGTAACATGGGTGCATCTATCTGAAAGCTACTGATATTGCTGAGAACATCCTGAAAGGATGTTTCAAGTACAAAGTTTTACTATTTTTGTAGCAGAGTGAGCTTCTGGGTGTCACGATGGGCATTAGATCTGTAAGAGGTGAAGCTGGTTTTAGTAACACTTAGCTTTAACTCAGAGGAGAAGCCAAAAGCAAATATCTTACCTGCATTTCTCACCACAAGTGGAAGAACCTGTGCATGCAAGTCACTCTGCCCTCTTTTGCTTGAACTCCTATCTTGAGGGCTTAATCCTGCAACCCTTCCTAACATAGATGACTTTCTCTACTGTGGGATCATCATATGCAGGGGATTTGCAGATGCAGAGCCTCTGTTCACATTTACAGCACTGTGAGGACTCCAGACTTTTGATGCCACTGGTGACAAGAAGATTGCTTTGATTCACCTATCACCAGGTATGAGGTAGGCTAAAACACCTTGTTCCACAGGGGCAGCACTTCTATAGCACATGAGCTTTCTCCTTACCATGCTTAATTTTTTTTCACATGCTCTTTCTTCATTCATCTGGCTGTTTAACTCTCTTACCGTCCACTGGAAAGATTTCTCCCTTAAAATTTATTGGTACCTACAAGTATAAGACTCCCTCTTGAGCTGCATGCAGTTCATTTTTAATATGGAATAACGTATACTGAAAGCACTTACAAGTGTTCCGAGCCTGTGATTCTTAATTGTGCTGTGTGTATTTTGTGAAATACCGCTATCCCTCACACCCTTTTTGCTTGCAGAGTTACAGTGTGTTATGTGGTAGCAATAAATGTTAAATAACCTGCCCGCCACCCAACCCCACTTTGTGGTGCTTGTATAATTACAGAGGCTTTCGGAAATCGCATTTCGAGGCTCTGATTTGATGGCAACATGCGAACATTTCACTGTAAACACTCTTTCATTACACAAGATTTCATTACCAGAGGTTTCTGCTCTAATATCCTCTTTCCTTTGAGGATCAGGACCAACATTACAGTAGCCACATTGTTAGTAAGAGCAATGTGAGATTAAGAATGTGGACTCCATTGATCTGAGAGCTTCAGAGTAAGGGTGCTAAATGTTCCTTAATAAGTGGGAGCTCAACTTGGCTCTGTGCATAATGACTGCACAGAAGCATTTGAATTATGTTGCCTTGAGCATGGTAAACAAAAAAAGAAAAAAAGAGCAGAGTAAGATTGATATCACATTATTCACTGTTTATTTATTCCTGTTATACGTGGGTAAGCTACTAATCTCACGTGGGTGTCTTTCCTGCAGAGGTGGTGTATGCTAGCTGCCGCTCTTCTATGCATGAGGCTATGACTCCCCAGCACCTCAGCGGGCTGAGTTTTACACTTGCAGCCAGTACTCAGACTGGAAAACAATCACTCTTTATGGCTTGAAACATGCAAATATATGTCAAAGACCAGGCGTGCAACCACTGAGCATGTGAAAAGCCACGGACCCCTGCAGCTCCCTGCGCACGGTGCGGGCAGTTTTACCAGCTGTGCAATGTAGAAAGCGCTGAGTGCCGATGTTAGATCCGCGTGGGCTTCAGCAAAATGCCCTTTGCACCAGCCCAGTGTTGGGCCCACAGGGCCCTGGCTCTTTTACAAAGCTATCAAAAACAGCTCTCTTGTCTCCTAATAAAACTCTATTAACATCCTTGTTACTCCAACATGCGCACCTTCGTAATTAACAGCTCACAGATGCTGTATTTTCTTCCTTGATGTTTCCCTCCCCTCTATTTTTGCCTTGTTTCCTTTTGTGAGTTGGCGAGGCAGTGCTGAGCTTGGTACTAGCTTCCCTTGACAGTAAGTGTTAAGCTGTTGCAAGCGTCTCCCTCAGACTGTTAATTATCTTGGAATAATTCATTAGTGAATGCTCTTGCTTTATGCCAGCTACATTTCATTGGTGAAACCCAGGCTGAGCTTGTGCACCTCCTTCCAGCCATGGCCCCTGCCCGTGGTGCCAACCGTTCCATTCAGCGGAAGAAATTGTTTTCCAGTTCATGCGTTGCGGAAAAGACTCAGTGGTATTAGTGCAGGGCAGGGAGGGCCGCTGCCACCCTGGGCAGCGAGCGCCGAGCTGGTGCCGGCTGGCGTGACGTTTCGAAGGTAGGCTGGGAAGCACTAATTGGGTTTCTCTGTGGTTGTGCATCCCAGGCACGCCAGGCGTTGTGCGTCACATAGCTGCTGCGTGTTAGTTTCTGTGCTTCAGCTGCTTTAGTAAGTTTGCGTATTTGGCTTGTCAATATTTAATGCAACACAGATTTTTGAGTAGGGTCGAGTGAAAGCTACTGCTAACTCTGGATCAAGGCAGGCTGGAGTGCAGATTCTTCTGAGACCACATCCCACTTTTTGGGGCTGACCTCCTGGGTTTTGATCAACAGTATCATCTATAGCCTTTACACCCATTTAAAGAGTTTTCCCACCTTTTTTTTTTTGCTTGAGGTCCTGATTCCATTTCTCTAGAAGCTACTACACTGGCACAGCCTGGAGTTAATTTCAGATCGGTCCCATGGGAGCCACTTTGGGGACTTGCTTGAGTCACCTAGAGCAGGAAAAGCCATGGCAGGTGGCCTTGTATAAAAAGATGGGGACAAAAAGTCAGGAGAGGTCTGAGACTGTGACTCAGCCTCCGCCGACAGCCCCGCACACAGCTCTGCAGCCACTGTCCCTTTGGAAACATATTTTGATTGTGCAAGGCTGTGGGGTGCAGCCTTCCTGCCTCCTCCTCCTCCTCCTCTTCCTCTTCCTCCTCCCAAGACACTGCCACTGACTCACCCTGGTTCCTGCAGCAGAGCCGCTTTCCTGGAAGTCAGAGGTGGGCACGCAATCTGTTTCACAGGTGCCATATTGGCTTTTAAGGGAGCCTCTCTTTGTCAAACTCCTCGTGATCAGATGTGGTAGGTTCAAAAGCCCTTTGCGATGCCTTGGGACCTCTCCCCTTCCTTCACCTCAGAGCCATTCAGTCTTTCTGCAGCCCCATATCAAACTGCTGCATTACAAAGCGGAGCAAAGGGTGGGATGTATTGTACACGCATAATTGCAGCTCAGCTTTTATCCTAAATATGTATATATTGTTTTCAAGTCCACGTCAATGAGGAAGTTCTAATGAAACCTAAAAATACAAGGAGCATTGACCTTCAGGAGATGTTTGCCATCCCAGCAGCTCAGCTCAGTCTGTGTCTGCTGCTGCTTTTCCTGGCTGCAGACACAGAGAGAGGCTGAAATGAGCAATCAGCTTGTTTATGGCAGATTTTAGTGCTTCACTAGTATAATAAAAGAGGCTTTTGCAGAAGGGATTTGGTTCTCGTGTGCTTCAGTGTTTTCTGCTCCGTTTTGCTCCATAAAACCCAGGCTCTTGTTTACAAGAATTAGCAGCTTCCCAAGGTTTCTGCTGATTTTGAGGAATCAACCCCTTGTAGCTATGTGACACCACGATGCAGCTCCCACTCCACCCCGTGCTTGCAGAACGACTGTTCCCTACGTGCGGTTGAGCACTTGGATTAAACACCTGCACAAAACAATTGGCACAACCCAAAGGGCTGTTAGAGGCTCCATATCCTGTTTGGGAATCACTTCAAGTGAAATTAATGATTCTTCTCTGCACGTAGACTTTTTAAAAAGAAATGTGTTTTTATATGTGCAATTAATCCGAAGCGGTCGGTGTGCACTCTATACTGTTACACATCAGTAAAACAGCAACTTTATGGCTTTTAATTCCACAGGGTGTGTAACGTTTAAGACAACAGCATTTAAGACAAAATCCTCACATAGGTGGTAACTGTGACACATACGTATCCCCCTGTCCACTTACCCTTTCTCCATTTTGGAACGAGGGGCAGAATGTCTTATTTGAAAAGCATTTATGTATGTGGTCCCTGCATTACATAAATATTGTATAGAGCTAAATTATTTTCACAGCAGAGATTCAAATAAAGAAAATTTCCAGTAGACCTTGTGTGCTGATTCACACAGTGCTACCAGCTTGTGTGATATTATCACAAGTCTTGTGATACTTGATACTCTGTCTTAAAGCTCCAGGCTCTCTCATCATGTGATTGTTTGAATCTCAACTCTCGTTTAAAAAAAAAAAAAAAAAGGGCCCATCTCTCTCTCAGCTGTAGAGAAAAGCTTGAAATAACATTTCACACCCTAAGAGCCAAAACATCAGGAGGCAGGTAGTTTTCCCAAATACGTATTTTTTTTCCGTCTCTGGATTTTTTGAAGTCCATCTGACTTTTATTTGTTTGGAGCTTGATCCTGGATTTTGAGAGGCTGGGTTTGGTGTCAGGAATGGCCAACCTATGTTATGTTTGTGGTTTGATGCTTCAGATGAAGGTAGAATTGCTTTATTATAGCACGTAAATTTTGCGTGGAGGGATGTTATTTTAATACATATAATTGCTATGCTGTGGGTTGCTTTACCACAGCCCACTTCACACTGAACCAGTGCTTATCCCAGGATCTTCTAAATGCGTAGGAGCAATTAAGTTTCTTTTGGTCTGGCAAGTAATTTAGCAAATCATAGAATCATAGAATAGTTTGAGTTGGAAGGGACCTTTAAAGGTCATCTAGGCCAACCCCCAAATAATAGTCTCCATACAGAGATGACCTGGGTTTTGTGTTGCAGAGAGTTCTCCTATCTGTGTCAACTAGCTAAGGGTAAGTATAATGAAACCTGGTGGATCAACTGTTCTTACTGCTTCTGCATATGTGGTCCAACAAGAACAGTAGTATTTTAAGGCTATATTACAGCAGTAAAAATCTATTGTTCAATTTTTAGCTGAAATCTAATTTCTAAATTTTTACTTTTCTTTCTTGCAGTTGTGGTTCCACTGTGCTAAGAAGAACTGCATAACAGAAATGCAATTTTAGTTGAATATTTAAAATAAAACTGAACGAATGGACCCCCTAACACTGTTTTAGAATCAAGCTATTAAAATCCAAGGGCACTCACAAATTTGCTGTTTCTTGTGAAGAAGCAAACCTGTCTGTCATATGTTACCAAACTATTTTCTCAGCCCAGTCTAAAGGCATTTTGCCCTGTTTACACTAAGCTGGACTGTGCAGTCTGTCAGTGCACTAGACATGCTGCTGAAGCCACAAAATATTTATATACAGATAGTGGAATAACCTGCCTGATTCAAGTTTTAAATCAGGAAAGGCCTGTAGATGGTGCTGTAATCTAACTGGAAAAAACAGATTTAACATGAGACTGGATGGAGTTTTCTTAATCATTCTCAGAAGTTGAACTCAGATCTATTTTGACTAATTTCATACCTGCGGGATTTTGAGCTTTAAGTAACCATGGCAAACTCAGTTCGCTCGAGATGAACAGGTATAGAAACCTGCAGATAGACTCAGGTGCCCTGGCACACCACCTTCACCATCCTCCCCGTACCTTGAGCCTCACCTCACCAGTTTGGCACCATGAAGTTTTCAGAGAAAATTGTGCCATTGACTCATCTACTTACTTTAGTCTCAGAAAGGGCTGAATGCCCTAAAAATTCAGGGCTTTTGCATAAGGATAGACTTTCTCCAGGAGAAGGAAATGGGCAAACGAACACAGGCAAATGGGTAAAAGAATGCAAACAAAATTATTTGGGTTTCCCACCAGCCTCATTTTTCACTGACTTGGCCCTCCCAAGAAGCCTCCCAGCTCTAACATACAGCTTACATCGCAGCGGGCTCAGCTGTGGATGTCCTGCCTGCAGGAGCTGTGGAGTGCCAACTTTACCAGTTAAGCAGATTTTAGGAGAAATAATTTTGCCAAAGAGTTGATTCTGTGTAATTACGAGCCTCCCTCAGTAACTACAGGCTCGGTGTCTCCCTCCCCGACTGTGAGTTATTATTGGATTCTTTACTCTCTTTCATAAACTGCTGATTGGTGGCAGATTGTTTAGCAGCTGCCACCTGCTATAGTGCTTGTTGAATAAATTTTCCTTTTTAGTTCTAGAATAGCCTTGGTCTGCTAACAGCTCTGGAGGCATTTAAGGGGGAAAGGGACAGAGATAATGTTTTTTTTGGCAGGGTTCAGTACTCGTCCAGTGCAATTCTTCTGTAAGTCTTGGGCCCCAAACCAGTAAAGCATGTAAATATGCATTTTAAGCGTGAATAATCTCCTCTTTGTTCAGGGAGGATTTAGACATGTGCCTAAATTCTACCCAATTTTCCAGGATGTAAGTGCTCTCCTGACCTGCAGTTTTTGGTGGTCTGGAGCCAGGCTTGAGTGCTCCACTGAAATAGGGCTTTTGTGAATCCTAAATGGCCATTAGAGGTTGTTCTGTGATTGAGACGATACTTGAATCCCAGAGAGACTATGTAATGCCTAGTAATTTAAGGAGAAACTGTAGGGAGAACACTTGTCTTTTGAGGATATTTATTTTGGGATACTAAAGTGGTGGAAGATGCTGATGCTGGAGGAGAACACTGCTCTGCAGTCTCATCTCAGCACAGGGAGCGTTCCTGTGAGCTCCACTCTTCGTGCTAACCTCAGTGGGTGCAGAGCTAGTTACCATCTGTATCTGCAAAATCCCTTCCTCAGGAAAGATCCCGGTGACTTTGAGTGCAAAGGGAAATAGTGGAGATGTAGCAGCACGCTTCTTAAAAGTGCTATGTAACAGGAGGGTGGCAGGGGGTAAGGGATGTCTGAGGAGACACATGGTTTTTCCCCTGCAAGTTTCAGTATGTCTTGGCTGACAGTGAATCCTCCCAGCAGGTTCACCCCACTCAAAGCAGCTTTGAGCCCACTTCCAGGAAAAAGTAAAGCATTTTTTTGAGGAGGAAATTTGAATTTTTCCAGCAGAAAATCCAAGAGGAAGGAGAAAATTAGCATGCAGCTTTCCACATGTAGGTGACTGGCCAGTGCCTTCCTTTTGGCCATCTGTCTGTGGCAAGGAACCGAGGCTGTTTAAATCAAGTAGGTGGCTGGTGTGAGCAACTGATGGATTCCTCTCTTGTAACAGCTGCTGTCGCTTTTGTCAGGGAACTTTTTTAAAAACAAGAATAGGAGGGGGTAGTGCCTGTTGTTCTGGCCAGAATCCAATTTGAGTAATTGCATTCTGCCTACCTAAAACTGTAATGGCATGTTTATGCTTCTCATCTCTGTAATGCCTGAGGATCCTTTGCTTGAAACTTGCTGTTTAAATATGAAGTTATTGGTTGAGTCATCAACATTAATTTTATTCTGTATTTCAATCAACAAATAATGGTTCTTATTCAGGCAGTACAGACCCTTCATAATAATGTTATTCTAGTGAATCCACACTAATAATATATTTTAATATATTATTAATATATTATTAATATAATTTCAATGAGAATGTCTCTTATGGCCTGGGTTTCAAAGATGTGAACACCCACTGATTTAACTTGCAGCTATTACTGCACAGCAATCTGAAAATAGGCCATTCAGATCTAGTAGTTCAAAAACATCATGAACTGTGTTCATTAGTGTGTTACAACTGTCCCACATTTTTAGTTAAGCTGCTTCTTAAGCCACATATATTTCAATTTACTGAGAAAATAGCACTTAAACAAAGATCTAAATGAAACTTAATCAGTTATTTAATGTCTTGATCAAGACTACTGATTTTGAATCTCTGGACTTCCAGGAAGATGTATGGAGCCAAGATCAGACTCACAGATTGGTTAGTTTGATTTCAAAAAAAACCCCAGAGGTTGCACTGAGCATATCTTCGTTTTGATGTGGCTGTATGGAGGGAAACGCAAATGCACATTTAGAGTTCGCAGGTAGATTTGATACTGGTTTAAAACTTCAATCCAAATTACAGACCAATATATGGATCTTAGTTTTAACATGTCTCTCCAGTGCATCCCACTGGGGGACTCGTTGGATGAACCATGCCTAGACTTGTCCTCAGGGAGTAGGTTCAGGTTGGGAACCTCAATGAAACACGCTCTTCAAAACAGCTTCTGTTGGAAGACTATTCTCACACCCACTGAGGTCTCCACCAACCTGGGAAGTCCCTGCTGGGCAGCAGACCTCTCTCAAAGGGCCTAGCAGACTTTACGCCATGTCCTGAGCAATGATCCTGCTCCTGCAGGTGAAGCTTGGCCGGCGCGTGGCTTGGGCCGTGGCTCTGAGCCGTCCCTCTCTTGGTGTCCGGGGAGACCCTCCTCTCGAACCTCCTGCCCCGTGGGGTTGGCACTAGGCAGAGACAGAGGTTCACATTGCTCTCCGAGGGTGGGCGGGTTGCAGGGTGGGCACTACTCTTCCCGCTCCCTTTCCAGACTTTCAGCCTCCTCACGCTGGCTGAGATTCAGGCAGTCAGAAAAGCAATCTGCATAAAAGAGCGAGGAAGCCTTTTTAAACCTGTCATCCTCATTCATCGATCAAAGATTATGATCCTACTTTCTCATTGTTTTATGGAGAGCATTTGTTTGTTTACTACTTTGGCAGCTATTGGTACATAAGCAATGCATATACTATAAATATACCCATTATCCGAAGGCCCAGCTCTGCGAGCACTGCCAGGCAACGCGCTCGCTGCCATCAAGTTGATAGAAGTACTCCAAACAATAAGCACTGCGCTCAACAGGGTATTCATAATTCTGTCTTTCTTCGGCATGAAAGACAAAAACATGAAATCTGTCCTATGCAGACACCTAAGAGAGAGGCCAGTCATCCACTGCTGAAACGCGTTGGCAAAGGACAAGTGGGTGGAAGGCAGCATCAAGCAAGGGCATGGAGATGCTGCTCGGGCGTGGACATTGGTGCAGCGTGGCGGCAGCAGTGGTGGCTGGTGTAGGAAGGGGCCATGGAAGAAGTCAGTGCCCTGCGTCAGAAAACAGGTTGTGAGGACCATGCAAATAGCTGAAACAAAGCTCAGAAAGAAGGCAAGGAAGAGAGAAAGGAGATTGGTGGGGAGAAGCCTGCAGAGTCAGGTGAGAAAGGGTGTTAGAGCTGGCCAAAGGAGGGGGGCATTGTGGTGAGTGAGAGAGGACGTGATGGGAGAAGGAAAAGAATGTCCAGTTCTTTCACCCTGGCAGGGCTGTGCCCCATCCTGGGTAGCGTGGAGTCAGGGGTCCTCGCTAAGTGGCCGGCACAGTGGTGATGCCCCTTTCATGGTCCCCCTCCACTGCCAAGCCCAATGCTGAATTGTTTGAAACCATTAAAAACTCGGAAAAACTTAGTTCTTTTTCACACTTTGTGTACTTCATCAGAGGGATTTTTCAGACAGAGATTTTGTTGTTGCATGAAGGAATAAAACCATGCATTGTGGCCACAAAGATTAGTAGTTAGACCTGTTTATGCACACAGCCATCCAACCACTGTTATTTGCATCCATATAAACAGAAGCTATGCTAAGGTCTGGCTGAAAATCAAACCCATTGTGAGCTGCCTAGAAGGCTTCAGCAGATGGGGGGCATATAAATAAAATGTGGTAGTGTTATTAACTAGCCTAGCAGTTCAGTACCTTTCTAACAATGATTATTTGGAATGATGCGATGACTGTCCTATCTTCAAGGATGAGTTTATCTTATCTACTGGACTGAGACATTTAAAAGTGAAATGCACCATCCTTCCTCTTCATGGGCAATAATGCTTTGAACCCCATTGTTTCCCACAATGTATGGAAAAGGGAACTGCTGCACAGGTTGGATTAACTTCAGTGCCAATTACATTAGCAAATTCATGTTACAACACTAGAACTGCTTTGATTTACCTCCATCCTAGTTCGGCACCTACTTTCTCACTCCTAGCCCCAATAATGATAGACTATGCTTTGCTATTTTGAGATAAAGATATAGCTAATTTCAAACAAAGGGAACTTTAGTTGACAGTGATGACTCTTACAGCGACACTATGTCCTACATCAGAACGAAATAAAGACTTGTACACGCAGCACACCAGCATTTGGTTGGGGAAAAACCAGGCTGTTCATATACACGTGAACCCAGTGAGCAGAGATAAATAATTCAGTGTCCTCAGTGTGATCTGTGTTTCCCAGCCAGCTCTAAAATCCCCAGTTAGGAAAGAAGTCACAGGCTCTTCCTGGAGTAGTGACCAGCCCTTTAAACTGGGGAGAGACAACCACCCATGCCTCCTAAATGGCTGTTTTCCGTTCTCATGTATGACAACTCCCTCTCCTTCAGTTCAGCCCTTACGTGTTTTCTCCAGGCTTTCTCTTTCTTATTCATGAGGTGGTTGTTGCTCTTCACATTCCCCTCTCTATTCCACTAGCAGGAATGAAAACAGTTTTCTAGGGTTTTAACCTGTTTTATTGCCTGGGCATGGTTGCTTGCTGCGCTCTGTTTCCATTTTTTACCAAAGGCAATGCTTCCCAGCGCTGATGAGATGCTGTTCGTGCCAGGTGGCTGCTGCCCAGCTCTACCATTTCAGCAGCTGAATTGCCTTTCTGGAAGATTTCACAGTTCACTTTTGTTGAGAGAATCTCCTTGTCATAATACAGATTGAGAAAGTGAGTTATAAGGTCTAATGGCAACGGCAGGCTGCAGAGGGAGGCCGGTGTTGGACCTGAGTTACTCTTACCTTGGTGCCGCTGGTGTTCGGAGGTGGCCGTTGCTATGGCTGGAAGTGCGGCACTTCCACATTTACAAAGGCTTCATTTTGATGGGTAAAGTTAGACAACAACTGAGTAATACAGGTGCGTTCCCACGTGATGGCTATGAAGTAAGTGACGGCAACATGTGAGGTCAGGGAGAAGATGCTGCTGGAGGTGGGCAAGGAAAGCGTCACCTCCAGGAGAGCCACCTTGGGCTCTGCTGTTCTCGTGTCTTCTTCTAAAGTGAGTATCAGCTGGATGGAAGAAAACCTATCAGCTCTTGAACCACTGCCCTATCAGTCCAGTGCTGATCTTCGTGCAGTCATCTCTATATACTCTCCTTGTATTTACACATGCCTTTCTCATGGAGCTTAATGTATAAAGATCAAATGCTGGGGGAGTTGGTGTGTAGGGACTTCAGAGTATGACCCAACCTTGGCCAAGGCTGTGTATTGCTTAAATTGCCCTATCCTTTAGCCTGCAGCTTGATTGGGTTTTATCTTTTTTCCAACAGTGCCTCAGAAATATAACCAAAAAGACTAGTGCTTCACTGCTAATAGGAAAGCGGAGATGAGTCACTACTACTAAAGGTGAGTTATATGGAGTAATTAGATTTTAGTGGATCTGTTTATGAGTTACTTTCCCGGACACAGAGATATTAAAGCTCATCCTCACAGCCCTGCCTGCCTGCCATCTCCCCCAGGGCTGCAGAAGCCCAGCCTGCCACACTGTTAGCCCTCCCACTGGCCTTGGCACACACATAGCATCCCATGTGTGGGCACACACAAGCATGCGCACGCACACACATGCACACATGCACGCACACGGACTGCAAAGGTGAAGAATATTTTTATGACATTATTTTTATGATAATCTATTTCAATGGTTAATTTAGTTTAGGGCATTGATTTATAACAAGTTTATAGATCTTTTTTACTATTCTTTGTTGAATTATAGAGGTGGCATGTGTGAAATGGAAGTGCTTGGCCTATTGTTCTGCTTCTCACGCAACCAGTATAGTTGAGACAATAAAAAGATCTATAAAATTAATATATACAGAGAGAAAGGGACAGAGACAGAGAGAATATGTAATGCTCTAGAATCTGATATCACATTTATCTCTCCCAGAGAGGTTAAGACTCAGAATTTACATGTGGAACTACCAAAAAGATCTTACCCTCTTGTGTGGAGAGAAATGACTGCTAAGCAGCAGAGCTATCATCGCCTTTATTTACAAAAACAATTTTCATGGTGTAATTTTTTTGTATTTTTTTAGGCTAGAACCATATTGCTTTGCTAACAGCTTGGAACTAGGCCATCTATTGCTGAGGGCTTGCTGGCCTGGAGTTTTTAGGCAGGCTTTTATGGAGACATAACTGCTCTAAGATTTCAGCTCCCAATTTTTTTTATACTAGTACATTATATCATATTTAAATATACCTGCATGTGAACACACACACATTGTAATAGAGAAATATACATCTCTAAACAAAGCCATTATATACTCACACATATTAGATGTGATAATAGTATTTTTATCTTACCTGTGCTAAACTGTGTTCAGTTTATACTACTAACTACACAGATGCATTTAGCTCCCTATGCTACCTCTACTGAGGCTTTTTCTGCTATTTCAGACCATTGAGAAGTGATGTATTTAAGGTCTGGTGTCTCAGGCTGGTTTAAGACTTACTGGTTTTCCCTTCATATTTATAATAAAGCAGTATTTGCTAGTAGCCTTTTTTCTATCTGTAACCGTGTGACTAGGGAACAGGGGAATTTTTACCTAATTTTTCTCTTGAATTTTCTTTAGCTATTAACCTGTATGAGATGCTAAGGAGATGAAAGCAGGTATAAAACACACACAAAACAGTACAAGTCCTGTGTTTTGTATCATTAATGCAGTTGCTTTGAATGACTGTTGGTTTGCTCTTGTACCAACAGCAATAGCAGTGCTCTTTTTCTCCCTTGGTCAGAGGTATACTAAGATGATTCCTAATCAAAGGTTTAACAAAACCTTGCAATTAAATATAAGCAAGGCAATTAATTCATATTAAAATGGCAGAGCCATGGTTTCTTGTCCAAGATGTACAAATCTCTCAGGTCTCCAATGATGTACTTGCAAACTGCTGCTATTTTTAACTCTCCTCTTTCCCCAATCTCTCCTCTCTGATTAGTTCTCTGTATGGTAAATTGGGTAAACAAATAAGTAGTGGGTAGATAATTGTGAAGCTGGTTGATGCCTTATCCTCTCATGTGCATAAAGGACAGCAACCTTCCTTAATAAACCTATTCATGTACCATCATTTCTTCTGCAGAGTATAAATATATGGTAATATGAGGTCTGTCTTCTTGTCACAACACGTCACCACTTCTATTTGTACAAAACAGAATAAAACCACCAAATATAATATTGCAGTCAAATGGAAAGAAAATTCCTGGTTTCTACTGTCACAGAGAAAAGACAGAACAATGACTTGAATAGAATTGCAGTTTATCTCGTTAGGTGTTAAAGAAAACCAATTTATTTCATAAACTGTGAGTCATTTAAAGGTTTCAAGAGTTTTAATGAAGTTTAACGATTCCGTGTAAGATGGAAATTGTTTTCTTCATTTGGCGTATCCATCAACCTATGCAATAGAAACCAGGGTTGTCCACACAGCAGAGTAGTCTACGTTGAAGGTTACAGACACTGACAAATGATCAAAGTGCTGATTTATTTTTTCTTTTTAATAAATAATCTCCTGGAGTTTTTTCTCTCCAGAAACATAAATAATAAACCTGCAAGATCTGGCAAAGCCAAACAGTTGCAGAGAAAGACCAAATAACAGAATCTGGCTTAGTGCCCAGCAAATTATTGAAGAAGATTATTTGGTAATAAAAAAGGAAATACACTTGGGCTCTACATCATTCAAAGATACAGAGTGGAACAGCCAAGTATGGCTTTTTGAGGTGGGTAGTTTATTACCTAACAGTTCTGTAAAGATATTCACCATAGTGAATACTGATGCAGACAACTAGAGCTAATGGTGGTACATCAGAACTTCCTAATACTTTAGTCCAAGTCAGCTCATTATTTCCATCAGACATTGAATTTCAAATATTTGTAGTAGTAACACCATAGACTACAGACACAAGTAAGGCAATGTTCAGGTGTGCAAAGCTTTGTCAGAGGGTAAATGCCTGCAGGTAGCATCATATTGGGACAAAACGGCTTAGATTGGCTTTGCCTGGATTATTTAATTTTATTTGCAAACATCTGCCAACAGGACAGTTGTGGCTCGCTTTCTGAACATGTTGTGTCCCACCCATTCAAGAAAAAGTTTTTTTGTTTTTATTTTAGAAGCTGCTAGTTGTTGGGATACAAAAAAGAAGAGCTGCACTCACATCCCCTAGGGACATAGTTTCTCCTGCATTCTGCATCTGAACCTAGTGTCAGCAATTGCTTTAGAGCCAACTCCTATCAAATGACAACCTCTGGTAAGGCTTGTAATGCCTGCCAGCTGATAGTCAGAAATTAAAGGATAGAGAACCAATTAATTAAATGTCCCATCCAATGATTAGGTTTGTTGACCTTGCATCAGGGCAGTATAGCAGTGCAAATGGCTGGAAGCTGGGCAGGATGACTCAGTTATTGGGAGGCTGGAGAGTCCCCCTGTCCCAGGGCCTGGAGTAAGTAACATAAGTGCCTTCTGGTCAGAGAAAGGACAGGCTCTGAGCCTTCTGTGTCCTGGCTGAATATAAGCTAAACTTTCAAGAGTGCTCTAGCCTTAACAGGCATGCCTCCAGTTGCAGTGAGGATCTACAGTCTGTATGGGGGATGTCTACCTTGGCAGCTGGGTTGTTTGTGTGTCCACTGAACCCACTCACCACGGGAATGAAGCTCTAAACTGTGACTTGAATCAAGTGTTGGAAGGAGTCATTGGGGAAGATGGATAGGCTTGCTGTCAGCTGAGATCTTCAAACTAAGGTGAGCCTTTCCAAATGGTATATAATTGTCTTTCCCCTCTTGCTTTTGTAACTTTTTGCTTCTGGAAGTGGTAGAAACTATTATTTTTCCCTCTGTAGCAGAAGTTTTTGTATGTGCAGTAGGAGGAAGATGGCAAAAAATGAATCAGTTTCCCTCTGTTAAGGAAAACTGATTAAAAAAATCTATTAGGACTGAAGAGCACTTATCTGAGCCCCTTCTTAGCCAGTTCATCTTGTAAAGAACTTGATCTGCAGGGAAGCCGTCAAATCTTAATCAACTGTCTTCTGCAAACCCTTTACAGAGGAGCATGCAAAAGTTATAGTGATTTTCACTTTGCTTCTGGCATCTGTCCTTTATGCCTTTGGTGTGGTGTCCAAGGCAGCTGCCTATACCACCCGAGCCTTACCCAGCCATGATAAGATCTGCCGAAAGTCTTCTCTCTGGCTAGGTCAGGAGCTTGTTCCATTCAGAATCTGTCAACTGCATGATGCCTAATTATGTCCTATGATAATGAACACTGTGAGCTAATCACTGTCCACTTAGGTAGAAAACCACATATTGTTCATACCTATCTGAATTATATTGGAGGTTTCCTGTTCTCACCCATTGCAACTTCTCTTTCTGGTAACAGATAGAAATGTCTTTCAGGGTGGATGAATGGTGCTCACAGCATGTTTCTTTCACACAGACAGTCTTTGCAGATGAAATTCATGCCCATTGTTTCGTTTGAAATTCCTCCACGTTGTTCTCTGTAGAATTCTTTGCAGGAGCCTTTTGACAACAACTTTGGGTCTGTAAGGGGCAAATAATGTGAAACATGTTTCTAATGAGCAATAATTACAGGTTTAAATAGCTGGCACAATCAGTGTTCAGTGATTTCATTATTAGATGGCACCGTAATTTATGCTAATCCTGATAACGGTTCCGGTTGAGAGAGGTCCAGACATAGGCGATTGCACTGCAATTATTTACACCCTGTATTTCTGAAACAATAGATATGGTAATTTGGAAATCTGATGACTGTGATTTCATTTATTCTGGTAGGAAACACATGTAACAAGTTGTGTCAACAACTATAAAATTAAATAGGATTATTTTATTTCCAATTCTCAGTTTATTCCTTGTTAGCTTTCTCTGCCCTAAAAGACCCATGAATCCAAGGAGTTCACAAGAGGGGGAAAGGAAGCTTTTTTTTTTTTTTTTAGTGGAGACCTGAATTTTTTTATTTTTCTACCCTTTTGTAAGGCTTGTGTTTGGCTACAGGTTCTCAGTGCAAGCAAAAGTGGGGGGTGAACTTCATGAGTCTGCTTTCATCTAGCTACCAGCTTTATAATTACTGCAAACAAAGCCAAACCTCTTAACCTTCTCCAACCATTCCTCAGTGACTGGGGTACCCACTTGTGCCTTTTAGCTCCACTGGGCTCTTGTGCAAGTAAACCATCAGTAAACCGTGAATTTTCAAATTAAAACATGCCAGTCCAGTGGGTGGCAGAGTATCCCACCAGCTCTGTTCAAGGAGGTTGTTGTGGCAGACTGCAGTCCTCAGGGGGAACATTCAAAGATGGCCCTGTCTGCAATGGCTGGTGTTTCCTGGTGACTTTCAGCCAAGGTCTTGCATTGAGTGAGCTGCATTATTCCCATCTGGAGGTGACACTTGTGATGAGACATACCCCTGGCTGCAGAGTCACATCCCTCCATCCAAATTATAGACCTGAAAAGATAACTAAGTGCTAAACAGCCAAGATATAAATAGAAATCCTAGGTGGTGAAATGTATTAACAAATTTCAGGCAGTCCCCTGGAACCAAAGTGCTGGGGCTGATCTCTATAACATTCTCTTACAAGCTGCTGCCAATGGGAGCTGCATCCCTCATCTTCTTCAGATGAACCATGACACTAATCATTCCCAGTCCCATAGTTCAGCTAGACCCACAGCAGGGAGTATATCACAGAGGTTTAGGGGGAAAAGAAATGGAGGGTGGAGTGTTTTCAGTACGTAAAAGACCGGGAAAGCCTTTAGCAGGAGAACCTGCACTTGAGTCTCTGGTTCATTCCTCAGCACCTCAGTCATGCCAAACAAGTCAATTAGACTGTTCGTGTGTTTAAAGTTAAGCTGACCCTACGTGCTTCGTTGGACTGGAAGATCAGGTCTCTCGTGTGACTAAGTGAGGTAATAGTCTGTTGATTGTTAGAAGTTCCTGGAACAATCAGGACTCTAGTCACTCTGCCAAAATATTATTCACTGTAATTAGGACAATGAACATCACAAAAATCCCATTCACTCCACCTCTCATCCGTTCCCCCTCTGGTGAAATTGTACAGTCTTTCATAAATAGACATTTCAAATTTGGAAATTGCTATTAGTGGAATAGATGTGCATGTTCTAGGAAGGAATTTTTTTCCAAAACATGGTCTGGACACTAAAGACCAGTGTGTATATATTGTATTATTTCCTTTCTTTGATTGCTGGGACTCTCCTGCAGTATCCACACTGGAGAGGGTAAAAGAAGGCGTGCAAATACCATAGCTGTTCATGAAAGGGAAGCAATGACTGCTGAAGAGCTCATCAGTTTGCAAGATTTGTATCCTGGTGCATCCTAAATAGTCTCTACCATCAAATTTTTGTGATATGATAGAAGAAAGTCTGGGGTGGCCCTGCTCATAGGTGGTTGGCAGTACTGCAAGCATGTGGGAGTATGAGGGCAGCTTTGCCAGCAGCTCAGCAGTAGCTGGGCTCGCAGGACTCCTGTGCATTACTGTCCATCTGTTCGGCATGCTCCCTGGTGCTCTTGCTTGCTTTCTTTTGCCCAGATCCATGGCTGTTCAGGCCTCCTGCTCTGCCCTCCCCAACTTGGGCAAGAAGCAAGGTGAGGCTGGCTGGGGTGCCAGATTTAGGAGGCATGGTTACTCCTTGGAAGCTGAGACTTGGCTTTATGAAAGTTGAATGTCCGTGTAACCGTCAGCTCCCGGCAGAAAGGGTGGGAAATGTCTGCTGAACAAGCTAGTGTAATGCACATATTTGACAATGGACAGCCGTGGAGGCTTGGGAAATCATATCCAGAGGGTTTGGTAAACCTTATCTGAACTGCTGAAGGTGTTTAAGCTGAGACACCTCACAAGAGAGGCTCTTGCTGTGGTTTTGGTACTTGCTACTTTCAGCATAGCTGGGATTTCTGAGAATAGCCATTCTTTGTGATATTTCATTTTCTATTTCTGACCATAGCCTTGCAGAACAACTGCAAAACAAACAAACGGGTAATGTTAGAAAACCCTCTTACCCTAGATTTTTAGACTTGCCAACTTTATTCTTTTAAAGTTTTGGACAAGTGAAGCGCCAGCTTAATTCCCTCTTTAAACAAAGAAATTTGCCTCTGTGTTTAGTAGAAATGTAAATTGCTGGAGAAGGAAACCTTACTGTGGTGTACAGTGTGTTGTCAGTGTTAGGATGGTAGCTGTCAAAAGCAGACTTCAATGTAATCAGCTTGTCTTTGGCTTCATATACAACCCATTAATATACCAGCTTTGACTTGTACAGTATCTCGCTATGCTTAGAAAAGGAACACTCCAGTGTCTTGATCTCTTCCAGGAAAATTGCTTCATTTACAAGCTTAACATAGAAATGCAGAAATTAATTCCACAGAGCTGCATCTTCATAGGAAAATATTCTGTGTTTATCTTCTGAAACCAGTGGACATAAAACACTCCATGTCGGAAACCTACAGCATGCAACTTTGAGTAAAGGGGTCTGCTTTTGTCATGGTTAAGATAAACAAAGATCTAACTGGAGGAAACCTCTCCATTTTGGAGTTGTTTTCTGTGGAAGTTACAAATTGCTTTGTTGCTGTGTAATATAAACAGTTTTTCAAAATGATGGTGTTGAGCTATTGATATTTAAGATCACCTCATTAATCATCTTGGGGAGTAACAAAGTTATCTAAGTTCACGGACTGGCTTCCTAAAGTGGATAATAATAAATAGCAGAGAAGAAATAACATTTAAAATTACAACATTAGTGGACCTTTGGATGTGAGTAAAGATTGATTTGAAAGGACTAGGTACATCATAAAAAGGTTTCATAATGTTGGGGAAACCATCTGGTCAAGGGTCAGGTGTACAGTGTGGGGAACAGAAAGGAAAGTGTACGAATGCAAGCGGTAGTGAGTGTCATGCAGAAAAATACTCTATGCTAAAATGCCGTAGTAGATTATTTTATTTTGTATGCATTTGGAGAACCAAGATGAAAAGCAGGATTAGGTTGGCCTCTTGCAGTTGCGAGTAAAAAATGTGAAAAGCAAACCATTTTTGTAGAAGAAAAGGTACAAATCTGACCCTTGCTGTCTCTGTGATTTATGTGAACTCTGGCAGGAAAGAGCTGCAGAAGAAAAGCAGCTCAAGGAGATCTAAGCTTGCTCAAGCTGAAGGAGGCAAGGCAGTTGCCAGGGTTAGAAAGAGGAGCTGATCTCATCCACAGGGAAGCACAGGAGATGGTCAAGAGGCTGTGGAAGTATACAGAGATGTGGTGGGGAGGACCAGTGATTTTTTTTTTTTTTTTTTCCTCCAGTATTTGCCTTTGTACCTCTAGTCACATAAAGATACCAAAGCAAACATGTTCTTCAATCACAGTGGTCAAGTTTTCCACCTGCATCACCTTCACTTGGTGTAAGTGCAAACAGCTGTGAAAGGCCAGCTGAGGAACTGGGAATAAATGTAGATATTTAGGGATGTTCAAGAGCTTGGGGAAAAGAGAAAAATAAGGGCTATATTAAGAACAGAATAAATTGTTTGCTTTTGGGCAGTCCAGGAAGTTCGTAATATTGCATGATAATCTCATTTACAAGGTTTCCTCAAAGATAAAATAACGTAGGTTCCAAAGAGTAGTGCCTTCAGAGATGAATGGCATTCAGCTGAAGCTAAAAGGCTTTTTTAAACCACTGAATCAGTGTTGTGTAGTGCATTTCTGGCTGTTCCGAGGGATTGGAAGAATCCCTCTTTGCTCTCACTGTATTTGGAAGTGATGTAGGAAAAGGTGTAGTATGAACATTTAAATGAGTGCTCAGGTCTCGGTCATCAAAACTGCATGTTTATGTTTTTAGGGTGAACTTTCTCTGTTAAAAAGAAGACAGACAAAGAGCTCTTTGCTCAGGTGCCATCTAAAATGGCTGTGATGGGAGGAAAAAAGTGAAAATAAATGTTTTGTTTCTTTTCCCTGATCATTTTCCAAGAGAAGAGCTGCCATTTGTGAAAGGATGTCTTAGTTTCTATGTCAAAAATGAACATCAGGACCTGACCTACTCCTGCTATGGGCAGCCTGGGGACTAGTTTGATTTATCTCTGTTGGTTCTCTAGGATTCAGATGCCAGGTTTGGCACTGGAAGCCATTGGACAGGATAATTTGCGGAAGGTCTGGCAAAAAAAGCTCAGCAATGCAATACAATACATGGGTCCACTTTTGATACCACTTAACCTGGCACTGCTTCAGTTTACTTCCGCTGGCATCAGCTGCTGTTTTTCCTCATACGCAACTTACACAAGAACAGATTTGAGCTTTATATTCAAACTGTTTTGTTACCCAAATCTGCCTAGTTGAACCCTGCTGCTTCGACCTTCCTGTGGACAGCATTTTCAGGACAAGAAACTGAAACAGAAGTATTACTCTAAACTCAAAGCAGGACTCTCTCATTCTCTTCTGTAGTGGACTTGAAAAATTTATAAAGGGGCAGAAATTGTTGAATAGGTCTTTTTCCCCTGACTTTGCCAACTCTTTACTGTATTGTACTTTTCTTATCTCTTTGACTGAAGACAGCTCTGTTGTGGATTCTGGCTTCTTTAAACCTGACTCTTACTCCCATCACAATCTTGCTTGGATTGCAGACTTCTTGAGTAAGGAACATCTTTTCATCATGTGTCCTCAGTGTCTGCCACAATAGGATGCTTCCACCTGACTGAGGTATCTGGAAGCTGCTGCAATGCAAATAATAAGTAGTAGCAGGAGCAGCAATACTCATCTACCCACCACTGCTACCTGAAGGAACACTTAAAAAATACAGCCAGAGTGTACCAAATCCTAGCCTTGGGCAACCCCAGGATACCATTGCTGGTGCCAAAAGTGTTGCACAGTGCATAGGAAAGCTTAATACATGAGGCATCTGTCAGAGGGGAAGAAATGGAAAATCTGTTGCCAGAGAATGAGTTGAAATGTTTATGAATGTTGTGTAAATAAAAAGAAAAAAAAAAAGGTGTGGTATAAGATTAGAATAAGTAAATACAATACCATATTTGTAAATATTGTACAAATAAAAGTTATCAATTTATTCTACTTGGAGACTTTAGGTCTTTTTAAAGAGAGAATGATCATATATTTTATCTTGTTTTAATCACTGGTTTAGAGCAATTCAACAGGCAATCCATAAATGAATTTTATTTTTTTTTAAGTGAAAAATGTATTTCTCTTGCAATTTTTTTTTTTCCCTGCCTGTCTTTAAGAACCCTGACAGAAGTTCAAAGCTGTAGGTTGGCTCACAAGCATGAGAGCACTGTTGCTTTGAAAGCAATTTAAATTTAATACTACTTATTTTTGATGCAAGATGTACTGAATGGCTCAGAGCATGAGTAAAAAAATCTAAGTGTTTACTTTCTTTATTTCAGCATTTAACAGAGCCCCGTTTTATAGAGATGGAGGCTTGTGTACTTCATTTAAAAAAATCAAACCCTTTAATTAGCATTAATTATCCTTTCTGGAGAGGTCTTTGGAAAAAAGCCAAGGATTAACTCAGAAGAGGGACTGACATGCCTTCTCCTCCTCAGGGGTTGCCTGAGGTCAGCAGGGAGAGATTCTGCTGTGCAGTGTGGGATCCTTACACTGGGCAGCCCCTGATGTAGCTGCTTCACTGGAAGATCTAACTCCATGTTAACATCTGGGCTTTTGGTTTCTTTTTTTTTCCTTAATAATCAGCTGGACTGGAGGCTCTTCTGTGTGGAGAACGGGCTTTCCTGACTTCCTTCAGTCAAGTCTTCCTCCTCCTCTGTTGAGATGGCTATCTATAAAATTTCCTATATGAGCCTTGCAGTATTTACTTAAAATTACAGTTCCTGTATGTACCACTGTCACAAGTCACACAAAGGTGATTGATGTAATTTTAAGGAAAGAGATATTTAGAATTGTCTACCTCTGGGAAATGCATTTAACTAGATTCTTGCCCCTTAAAACACTTTTATTAACTTTTGAAAGTGTTATTTAAACTTACACCTCCCACTTAAGTTGTGGATGTACTATACATCAGAAAATAAAGCCATTCAGGACTGTGAAGAAGAGGACCCAAAGCAGAGCTGTGGCAAAAGCACTGAACAATCTACTTAAGGAATACTGCATAAAAAGTTATTTTGGATCCTTTGTGGTATTCTTAAATTATGTAAGAGGGAATTGTATGAACTACTCTTAATGAAGAAATGACTCCCACTTGCTCTGTAATCATAGCTCTATTCTAGAAACCTGGTGGCATTCTCTCTGCAGGGCAGCAAGTGCTCAGAAGAATTTTAAGGCACAAGAAGTAAAACTTCTAAAAGCCTGTGTGCATGTATCACCTGTGCTTAAGGGATTTGAACTCTTGCACCTGCTGTGTTTCTCAGCAAATAAATCACTTTGAGTGATTGCACAGATCCAAAGTACTTGTTTACATGGTGTTTGCACCATGTCTCCTCCAATCTCCCTTCTCACCTGGGGAAGGAGGGGGACTGCCCTAAACCCTCATCCAGTCCACGGCTGAGAATGAGCTCCCTTTACTGCTTTTGCTCACATCACTTAATCAACCTTTGTAGCATAAACAGTGTAGCGTAAATAATTCTCTGGATAATAAGCACTCATTATCTTTTTTCCTTATCCCTGAAGGGATATTTTGCTTTTGTTTTTATTTGGGGCCTATAAAAGATCTATACCAGCTTTTACAGTGCAGAAATATTGAAACTGGGCTTCAAACATTGTCATTCATGTAAAATCATCATGGCTACTAGTAAGCTTACCCACACTGTCTGTGTTGCCTCAATAAAAACCCTCTCAACTGATGCTTTTGTGAGCAGAATAAAAGAAAAATTATCTGCAAATCCTTCCACAAGAGAACTCAGTGGGCTCAAGAGGATCCTTCAGGAAGGGTCTCCCTAAGCAAATTAATCTCCTGAGATCGCAATTGCATTTTGCTACCTCTAAAAGTGCTTCTCTTGCTCTGATCACCTTCCTTATGGATATAGAGTCCCTCTTTACTTATCTGGTTCTTTGTTTTCTGCCTTGAGGTCCTGCTCTGGAAAGGTCTAAAATGACAGCTGCTCCATACGAGAAGGCATCTTTAAGGCCAGTTTTGAGATGCTTTGTAGGACAAGGTTCCAGTGGTACCACCACCCCAAATTTTTTTATCTAAAGTGATCTGAGTTGCCATTTCCTTGTTGGTGGTTTTTTGGTTGGGTTTTTTTGGTTTGGTTTGGTTTTTTCCCTCCCTCCTGCCACCACCACTGTTCTCCTGCCTTCCTCTATACATTTACTCTCATAAAATCAAGGAGCAGCTCTATTCCTCAGATATTGTCCAGGCCCCTTTCTAACTAGATGTGCAAAAACCTTTCCAGCAGCTGGACAGAATGATGAAAGCTTCCATACGGAGACTTTGGAAATCTCATGTATGCATCAGTACTATCTTTTCTTCTCTCAGGCTGTCATCTCATCCCACTACATCCTTTACCACTTCTATGGCTTTCTTGAGGTGTATCAGATGCTTGTAGAGTGGCAACGTATTTTTCTATACACATTAATAAGATGATATACGACCATGCTATTTTGTAAATGTTATGTTTGTTAAATGCTATGTGATAAATATTATATGACCACCACTGCTTCTTTGCCCGATTCAAGTATTTGGATATCCATTCTGCAATCAGTAGTCAGATATTTTCTGAGTGCTAAGAATAGGGGTTGCTGTCTACTGTGGAGTCATTCCTTGTCACTAGGCAGGTACCCTTTTCTTTGATGCCTAAGCTAAATTTAAAACTACCCATCTCTAAAACACACTGAAATTTGCCTGAGGCTCTTCTGAAAGCTATACTAGAGCTCGTTTAGTCTGACCAACAGAATGGCTAATACTTACTCAGATTTCTCTTTTCATATACCTTGGTGTCTGTCACACTCTGATTTCTTCCATCAATGATAAAAGTACTGTGTTTAAAAACTGGATTCCCATCCCAGGTAGGTAGCTCTGATCTCATTAGGGAATTTGATTTATTTTGATATCAAGCTATTTTTTCCAGAGTGGATTTGTAAGTCTAGAAAGGCCCATAAATTGCCTTTTCTTAAGTAAAGCTTATGTAGCAGTAAAGAAAATGGAGTAAGCCTAATTGTTTAAATGGTGGGTGTCTGTGCCTGTGAGTTTGCCGAAGGGGGAGAGGCAAAAGAAACATAAGGGTGTGAAAACTAGTACATGCCTTCAGGCAATTTTTGAGTCTAACTGCGTAGGTTTCAGACAGTCTTGGTTTTCATCTCTACCTTTTTCAGTCATTCCAGTAAGTGAAAATTGTTCTGTTTTACTCCTGGATGTCGTGGTTTAACCCCAGCCAGCAACTAAACACCACGCAGCCGCTCACTCACTCCCCCCCACCCAGTGGGAGAAGAAGCAAAACCCGTGGGTTGAGATAAGAACGGTTTAATAGAACAGAAAAGAAGAAACTAATAATGATAATGATAACACTAATAAAATGACAACAGCAATAATGAAAGGATTGGAATGTACAAATGATACGCAGTGCAATTGCTCACCACCCGCCGACCGACACCCAGCCAGTCCCCCGAGCGGCGAATCCCTGCCCCCCACTTCCCCGTTTCTGTACTGGATGGGACGTCACATGGTATGGAATACACCGTTGGCCAGTTTGGGTCAGGTGCCCTGGCTGTGTCCTGTGCCAACTTCTTGTGCCCCTCCAGCTTTCTCACTGGCTGGGCATGAGAAGCTGAAAAATCCTTGACATTAGTCTAAACACTACTGAGCAACAACTGAAAACATCAGTGTTATCAACATTCTTCGCTCTGAACTCAAAACATAGCACTGTACCAGCTACTAGGAAGACAGTTAACTCTATCCCAGCTGAAACCAGGACAGTATCCACCCCTTATTCAGCACAGGGAAGTGAAAAGTAACTGGAAATAGGAATTATTTATGCTGTTAGTCCCAGTTTTACGTGATAAAACTGGTTCTGAAGCTGGTACAACACAGCAAAGGATTCTGTGTGTTCTGCCAATGGAAGCTGACGGGGATGCTGCTCTGCCATACTAAGGCTACTTCTTAAGCTCATCCTTGGCTTTTTGAAGGTGCAATATCCACATCATCTGAGCAGAGGGTTGTGGGGTAAAAGGGGTGTGATCATGGCCTTGAGCTGACACTAAGCCAAACTCTGTCAGTGGAGATGGTCTTCTGGAACTCAATCCCAGGTGAGGCTGGATGTAGCTGCAGTGTTGATGGGGATGTGAGGGATGACGGGGTACTGTCAAGATGAATACAGGCTCTCTTTGTGTAATATAGTAGTTGTTATACACTCTTCACCTCACTAAATCTGCCTTTGAAATTCCTCCAGCTGAATGCCTGTATCGGTCTCCTGATTAGGTGTTTCATGCTGGTCTATCTCATAACAGTGCCAGCGAGTTCTGACAGACTCAGTTCTTTGATTACTGCCTGCACCAAAATGCAAAACTTTCCTGCAGTAGTTTAATAAATAAAAACCAGATTTTTCCCTAAGGATTACCGAAAGGTCCCAGAGTGACACCCCTGGAAACTGGTGCATTTTGTCTATAGTGTGAACAGTGTCAGTACTAACTTCTCTTTGCTTTCTCTGCAGGGATGCCCTTGTTTTAGAGGTCCTAGCAAATTCAGCCCTCTAGATGAATCAGCCATCAGCCTGTTGGTGAAGTTTCCATCAAGATATGGAGTTTGCTAACTGGAATTGTCATGTCTGTGTTCTTGTCATGGCCTTCATAACAGCCTCAGAGTGACTGAGTTGAACCTGAATCATTTGCTCTCCTACTTCATACCTCACAGAATAGCTTAGACATTTTGTTCTTTGAATAGGTGTTTATCTTAGATAGAAGTAGGAGTTTCTTAAAGATTGGTCTTGTGTTGTGGCGTGGAAATTAGGCTTGTAAATATTTCAACAGACACTTATCTTCTTTGATGCTGTGTTGGTGGGTGTTGCAAAGTTGGCTTACTGTTGCTGTTTGTGAAGCCTGGAGGCGGAAATCTTGTTCCTCAGGAAGGGTGAGAATGAAATCAGTTGAGGTGTGACTCCAGGTGAATGGAATAGCTTTTGGTAAGGGGAACACTAGTACAAAATGTTCATCTAGATTAAGTCCAGACACAGAGGAAAAGCAGCGACATCATTAAGGTGGTTTATGTCAGAGTTCTGTGTAAATACACAATGAGCCTAATTATGTACAGGGTGTCACCTTTGTCTGCTAGTTGCTTGCTGACTGTCCTGGACACAATTTATATGTATAAATATGCCAAAGGGCTAAATCCTGTGGTAGCAGAAAGGATGGCATAGTTCAGTGTTATACACATTTCTGAGGCAACCACAAATGGCATTAAGTGGCCTAAAAGCCATTTTGTGATATCTGTCAGGATACAGAATGGGTTTTCATCACTTTTTCCCTCCAAAGTTGTGCCTGGAGGTCCTGCCAGCCAGTATTTTGGCAGTCCCATGTGTAAACCAAAAGGCCAAAGAGTAAATCTCCATGTGGAGATATTGCCTATCTCAAGGGGACAGAAAAGCATTTCACAGTTGTCAAAATAACTGACTTGCAGAGCTATGCATCCTTGATGACTCTCTGGTGAAGCCATGAAATAATATTTTTGAAATACTGAGGTCCACTTCTATAGTTTCTTTGGAGTCTAAAGTGTTGTGGGAAGTCTGAGAGGGGCCTTTTTGGCCTGGAGTTAAATGAAGTAATGAAGTAGTTATCAGTAGTGGATGCTATCTGCATGGGTAAAAGGCAGCAGATTATGGCCTGAAGGTGGTGTTTGCTTTTCTTTTTAAAGCTTGCTGTTTTGGTCTTCCACAGATATCCTGTGCAACTCCGATTCTCAGGATGCTTCAGAATCCCAGAACTCACCAGTAGAGCAAGCTCTACTTTCCTCCTTTGTGACACAACATCAAAAATTTCAGATTATTTCATTTTAATATTTGTATTTTGTCATCTTTGGAAGCAATAAGCAGTGGTGCAAGAGTTCAGTTGCTGAAATTAGTTCATTAATTTCCATCTGAAGATTAAATGGAAGTGAATGTCCATGTTTCCCAAGAGCACAAGATAATTTGGCCGATGGCCAGAGGGTTTGGCTAATAACTGAGCTTGTGGTAAACAGAAATAAACTATTGCAAGATGCCTTAAAGCTATGGCAGCTATTAATCCAAAATTTCTATTGAGTATTCCTGCTGGATCATCAAATCCCCCTGAACTGAAAACCCTCTTTCTGGAGGCCCATGAGGAGAAATGTGAATTAAGGTCTGTATTTACTGCATGGCTCTGATGCAGTATCTCGGGAAATGGAAAGTATTAGTATTGTATTCATTGCTACAATAGAAAAACAGTGAAAATATTCAGACAAAGCATCAAAAAAAACCACAGGAGAAACTTGGTCTCAGGCATGGGGTTTCAGGAGTTAGTCATGGATGATAATATATTCTTTAGCATATCAAACTGAATACTCGGCAATTGTTGGTCTTGAACAATTGTGAGTTTTCAAATAGTGCTGAAGATAGATCTGAGACCAACGCTTCCTTTGAAGAGTCTAGGCTTCCCATGACTGTTGGAAAAAACCAAATATTTGGTTTCAGTAGCTTTAGTGCACTTTCTTCTGTGTGGGCCAAACGAAGTCCCAGGTCCCCAAGCTGTAATTTGCTGGCAGCAAAACCTTGATGTTTCTTCACAGGAGGTGAGGAAAAGTCTGCCTAAAACTCAGTTTTGTTCTTGGCAGACATCAATGCAAATCTTTTTCAGTATTTTACTTTCTGTCAAAAAATGTGGGCTGAATTGTCATCCCCCTGGAATAAATCAGGTCTGTATATGGCCTTATAAAAAGAGCTGCAGGAATTTTTGGTTATTGGCACAAGACCATGCAAAAGGTGCCTGAATCTTTTAGTTTAACTACACTCATTCCAGTGCACTTGCCCAAGATGAACTCCCCATTTTTTTGCTATTGGCCTAAAGCCTATCATTTAGTTTTCAAATATACGATTTGTTGCCAAGCTCCTCTATCTTTCAGTCTTTTGTTTCCTTCAGCTATGCAGTAAACATCTCATTACAACTGTCATGGAAAGTTTGCAGCTTGACTTTTGTCCTGCGTATCTATGAGGAAGAATCTTAGACAAATATTTTATGTAGTGTCTAATGCCTGGTGCATTATCCATGTTGTGTGCTGGGGTTTAATCATTCCAAAAAGCTCACCTTTTCATCTGACCGAAACCCACGTTTTCTAATACACATTTTCATTTCACCATACAAGTCCTTCGTTTCCCAAGTACGCAATTTGCTTGGCTGCTTTTCTCAGTTTATTGTCTGCTCACCCCTGTCTGGTTGAGGGTGGAAAAGAGCAATAACCTCAGAACCTGGTTGTTAGCTAAGCTACTTGTTTTCTCAGTTTTGAATGTAATTCTCCCGATTGCTTTGGATATCTCTAGTATGTTTTAGATTGTATCAGTGTAGACTCCAAAATACCAACTATAATGAAGTCCAAATCTAATGTACTGTAGAAAATATTTTAATTGTATTTGTCTAAGTTTTCATCCTTTGGTTCCACAATGTTCTCTCCTGGGGTTTTGAGATAACTAACTTCCTATTCTACTCCTCCCCTCCCCCCAATGTATCTTGATTTAGAGTTAAATATTTTTTAGCTTTACTTGTTTGGTAAACTTTTCCCTATCCATTGTCTAAATATACTTTTGTTTCCCTTTTAAGATAACATTCTAAACCATTAACAACTTTTTTTTTAAATTAACTGATGTCTTGAGGAGTTTTATTCCTGCCACCATTGATTACATCAACTCCAGCTTCACCTATACATACACCTGTATGTGCATCTGTCCCCACCTGCACAAGTTTGCTGCAATGTATTTTGCATGATTTGTGCTGTAAATCAGCACACCTACATCTTAGGTCTGTGAGACCAGAGTGTCATTAGGTTAGAAATTCAATCCTACAGCCTAAGTAACGTAATGATTTCCAGAAAGCTGTTGAAAAATACTACTACAACTGTCCTCTATCATTTATTTTTCTTTCCCAAGATATTGACCCTAATATTACAGGATGAACATTGTTCTGATAAAGGATGTATTGTCAGTAATACAGATAAATAAGCCATTTGATGGTGGGATGTGGGCTACAGGTCAGTTGACTTTACAAGTTGTAATGTTTTGTTTATGTTTGGAATAACCTAGACCTAGGATACAGTATAATTTTCCTATCAAAGCTTTCATATTATGAAACTTCAGGGGCTCTCTGTGTGGTACATATTTCCATAGGCACAGAGCAGGAATTTTTTTATGTCAATGTCCTTTTATTTTTAGGAGGTGAGACAATAGAAGTAGTAATAATGGGTGGAAGAAGGCCAGGTGAAAATAATAAAAGCCAGGGTCATGACACAGTGCACCAGTTCGAAGCGGGAGCTAAATGCGACATTCGGGAGTAAACTACCCACTTAAAACTCCAGTAAGGAACAATGAACCCAATGAGAAAGGGACATGTTTTCTGAACCCCTTACCCCCAGCTGGCTCTTAGCTGAATTATTACACAAATCATCAGCTTCAGAAAATGCATATTAACTTGATGTCAGTGCCTGTTTTGCAGGCTCCAGGCTAAACTGGAGAGAGATTACATGTGGGACCCCACAGCTTTCGGCTAGTCTGGGAATTTCTGATGATTTAAATTTATCTATCTGCCCTTTCTCCCGCTCAGAGGAAAGACTCCCTCCTTGAGAGGGAAAACAATCCCCAGCATAGAGAGAGGAGATGGCCAGGCAGAGAAAAAACTGTTGTGCTTCTGTGTGGACATTTCCAAAGGCTATGTTTAAAAAAAAAAAAATTAAAAAAAAAAATCAGACTGGATCCACATTTGGACTTTCCTTAACCATAATTTGAGAAAGTAAAGTGGAGGTGGGCATTGTCTATGCGCTCAAAACTATGGTTCTGGCATGATTTTGTAATTTCCAGCCAGTTAAAGCTCTCCTGTTGACTCTGTCCTCATCAGTGTGAACCACTATGTGTTTGGCTGCAGTTTGAAGTTATCGAACTGGTAATTTTTCCTATACGTGTATTATTCTGAGCCTTTGCACTTGCATTCATTCTTATACTGTTTTTGTCTAATTAAATCAGACCTATTCAAACTCTGAAATAGAAGAGCAAAGGTCAAAAAATGTCAGACACCCTTAACAACCTCTATTAAATCTTGCTAAACTGAAAGTGCTCTTGCTTCCAGTCCAGAAATGGCATCCTAGACTACAATAATTGATTTGACCTCCAAATAGCTACATACTACCAAGAACTCCTCTGAGCAAAAGGAGAGAGAACAGTATAAATGAGCTTAACAGAAACTGCTTCTCAGCCCAAGCCCCCGTGCAGCACTGGGAAAAGGAGTGATTATTTTATCACACTGTGGAGATTTGAATGTAAAGAGTGATAGAAATGAAGCCCACCAAACTCACTGCATCTTCTATAGGATTTATTTTTAAGCTGGGGAGACAGAGCGAAAAGCACCATATTGCGTTCAGACAACATATCAAAATTGTGCTCTGTATGTATGGAGTGGTTTGATACCATGTGCGGGGAGCCAAGCTGTTTAGACCTGAAAAGCAGCTAGTAGGATATTCTGTGAGACTTCATTTAATTTTAATTGGCACAGGCTGTTCTGTGTGTGGAAAATAGCAAGTTAGGCAAATTGAAGGCTCTTGTACCACCATTTGATACAGATGGTTTCCTGAAAAGCCTGAGACCCAGGGTTCAAGTTGCTTTAGGCTCTTGTAGTGAGAAAAGAGGAGCTTGCATCTGGGACTGATGCCTGTGCCCATGAAAGACACAGGAGAAGAACGGACAGAGGTTTTCTAATGGCTGGAACTTGAGGATATGCTTCAGTCAGGAGTGGAGTAGATAATCTGATTCTCTTCCCACCCTCCCTCATTTTCCCAAGTCTTAAGGTATTTAGTCAGTTGGGGTAGAACAGCCTTTACCTCTGCTGCTCTATGACCGGGAGAATTCCCAGCTTCCCTAACAGAGTTCCCATTGCTGGATGTCACTGGAAGCAGCAGTGTTTGCAGCAGGGTCAGAACAGGTTTCCAAAACCAAGCAAGGTGATCGCTATGTATGCGCGAGCAGAGGCTCCAAGGGCCGGCTGGCAGCTGAATGAAGTGAGAGTCCGAGAACTCCTCCTTCCTTTGAAAGCACAAGAGCTCATTCTTTTTCCAAAACACAGCAGTAACAAACCCATTTTTTTCTTTGTTTAAAGTGTTAATAAATGTGATGAGAACATGGGAATGGCGTGAGCAACACTGTGCTTGGCAATCTTTAGTCTGCAAAAGGAAGGTCAAACGCAAGTTATGGATTGAAGCTGATAAGACGTTTAGAAGTAGAGAAGCCTGTGACTTCTTTTTGATCTGTTGGGGCAGAGGAGAACAATGTACGTACCTGTCTGCCACAAGACACAGCTCAGGTTGCACGGGGAAGTTTCTTCCCAAAAGAGTCAGACTTGCTCATATACCGTAGATCATAAACAAAACCCACAAAATCGGAATGGTATTGCAGCATTCTCTTAAGTTAGATGTAAATGACTATATGTCAAAATGTGTAGTTAAAAATCCTGCTGAATAAGATGTGGGGTTAGAAATAGATCTGGACCTTTGAAACTGGTTGTTCCCCCCCCCCCCCCCTGAATTTTATTACTAGACCCTTTTATGGAGTTAGAATTATATTTCAGTGACACGAGTAATGAAAAAACTGAACTTAGATCATTCAAGCTTCAGAAAACAGGGGAACAGATTTTTCTGAAACACAAAGTTGCTCTTCAGATCTTTGAAGCTGCAAAACAGCACTAAGGCAATAGATTCTCTGTGATTCTCAAGACTAGCAGGAAGGGCAAAAACATCACTAGTGAATCAGGAAGAGGGGCAATAAATTCTGAAGGTCTATGGCACTTGTATTACCACCCTCCTTGGTGTTTTTACTAGGTGGTGGTGGGCTGGAGGAATCCCTGGGAATGTGCTAAATTACCCAGATACTGGAATCCTTTTCCACTTGAAGTAGTGACAGCAGAGAAAGGAAAGACTGAATACATCTAAGAAAATCATTTTTAGCCCAAGCAGCCAGTGAGGTGTGAGAATGACTGAAGTAAAATAAAAATGTTTTCTGACAGGAAAGGAACGGATTGGTTATGTGCAGAAGTAAATCAACTGCATAGAACTTGAGTATATGGTGAGAATCAGCGTGGAAAGCAGTGCTCCCTAAATGACCTTTAGATCCTCATAGCTAAAGGTTCATGAGTTTAAAATTACTGTCTTGGATGAAAATGACAAACCTAGCATGCACCTCTGAAAATGTAAAAGAGTATTTAAAAGTAGCTTTCTGAACACTTGGATAGAGGGATGTTTGTAAAGAGGAAACCAGCTTGATAAATGAGAAATGAAGCTGCCTCATCCAAGCATGTATAATAGCTATTGCCATTCAATACGGCTGAAAGGTTTTTCCTGCAGCTAATGGAAAATGCAGCTTCTAGGATGTCACTAATTTTGACAGGGACTTCAATGTCTTCAGTTAAGTCTCACACCTAAATGGGATGTGCAAATATTCTTTCATGCTCTCTTTTATTTTCTTGGGTGTTAAATCCAAAATTACTGGCCCTTGCTGCTGAGACCATATTACTGATAGTTGCTTGAAAGGTTGCCTGTGGTTAACCTGGCTTCTATCTTGACTGTAAACAATTCCATCACGTAATCTAATGTATTTTCCTTCTGTCCACATCCTTGGCAAAAGTAATCTTCATTATGAGACCCTAGATTTTTTTTTTTTAATTTAAACAAACAAAAAGGCCAAACAAAACCCACACAACTTATTTCCTTTTCTATTCTTCTCATCCTGCATTATATGTAACATTTCCTTATATTCCAGTTGATCATAAATGGAGTTGTAGGTGCCATGGAGTAGTGACTGGCTAAGGCTCAGGTTCACACGTGATTTCCACCCTTGTGTCTAAGGGTCCACTGAAATCAATAAAACTTCAGTAGAGTTAGGAACCTTAATACTTTTAATCTGGCCCTAAGTGGTCATGCATTATGAAGGACAATAAAGTCCAAATATTTATTATAAAGTGTCAAAACGTGAATGCTGTGGGATGCTCTGAATCAGTGTAAGCTCTTTGAAGCCTATGGTGTGATGCTAACTTTCATGGGGTGTATCTGGCTTATCACCCAATATTTTTGCGAAGCGAGGGTTATGACAACCAACTTCAGACCCCTTTTAATCCTTCTATTCAAACTCTGTACTCTCGAGAAGTGTGTTTATTTTGTTTCATTTTTGACTCAATTATCTATTGTTTGTGCAGTTCAGATATACCGTTATAAATACAGCATTAATATGAAATGCTTGTTACTTCATGCGTGCTGAGCACACAATTTTAAATTATTGCATGCATTGTAAAGTGACAAGTTCAGTATTATTGAGAGGCTCTGCTCCACTTGTTTTTTTACTTTAGTCAAAAAGCAGAGCTATCTCAATCAAAACATGTCTCTTTAAATTTAAAAATACAATGTATGAGATTCATCTGCCTTGCTCTGAAGCCTGGGGTGGGATTCTTGGAAATGTTAGACCAATTATTTTTAAATGGCTTAAGAAAAGGAGCCACATGCAGCAGCACTTAGCTCTTGGTCTTTTCCATTCAGAAGTTTTATGCAAGACCTCAACTAAGAGCATGAGCGTAGAGAACCAGCACAAGTTAGATGTATTCTGGAGCGCAGTGATTAAAGTTTTAGTTAGACATGTAATCACTGAGAGTAGGAACAAGGTGTCTTTTTTGCCTGCTGCTAAGTAGAGGGGCTCTGCATGGGGGCAGCTGAAGGGGACCTGGAGAAGAAAAAGAAAAAAAAATCAGAAGTGTCCCATGCATCAGAATATCTTGCCATGACCCTTGCAAAGCAAATCTCATGTCAGTCCCTGCTGCAAAGTGATATGAGAAGTGGCAGAGGGTGACTTCATTGCCTCTGTTTTGTTGATATATTTATTACCTGCTTCTAAACAAGACCTAGCTACTTTTCTGGATTTTTTTCGTCTGTTTCTCACTTTCTCTGCCTGCCTTTCTAGAGCAGGATGCAGACTAGTTTTCTGTTTTACACACTGCAGAAAACATTGCTGCAATTCTCACTCGTTGGTAAGCGTGTTGTCCATAATTCTCTTGCTGATGGTTTTCTTTGTTAGGGGTCTGAATGAGAGGTAAGCGTATTTTAGGAGATGAATGTAAACTTCCTTGTGATGTAGCAAGGATCTGATACCCCTCTCAGTTGCAAGGATTACACTGTCACCAAGAAATGCTGTTTTCCCTGCTTCATCCCTCTGACATGACAGGGACCCTGTGTTAAAGCAAAGCATGTTTCGCTGCTTGCATGAGTTGCGTGCATGCACAAGTTTTTAAATATGCACTTAATCTGCACGTTAAATATTAAAGTTCCTCATAAAAACTGGGTTACTGGGTTTTAAAATGCACATGTCTCAACGGCACAAACTGGTTCTTTCAGTGACTGCAGTTTTATTGGCTTGTTATGCAAAGAAAAAGATAGCAAGCTTTGTTACAGCCCCTGACTGTCTAGGAAATCTGTGAGTTGATGGGTCTGCTATCCCAGGTTTTGTTCAGACAGTGCTCTTGCAATTCAAATAATTACATTGCCCAATAAAACCAGAGAGAAAAACAATTTTCAGAAACAACAATCTGAGTTGGCCAGAGGGTAACTACTTTTATTGTACACAGAGGAAACATGAAACCTGCTTGTATTCCAGGAAAAGAAAGGGATTCTGTCATATAGATGTAAGACTAGGAAAACAAACTTGGCCTCAGTTTTCTTAGAAGTCAGCACAGGATTTGTTTTTTCTCCATAAATGTAATGGATGGGGCTCTACACAGTCGCAAAAAAGGATTTAGTATTTGTCAGTGTGTTCTAGAGGCAAACAGGGAAAAACTCTTAGAATTGAGACTAGAAAAATATGCTTTCAGGGTTAAACCTGTTCATCTTGTGTTATACTTGGATGAATGCAATCCAGTTGACTGCAAAGGAATTTGAGAACTAGTGTTACAGCTTGGGCAATGAAGTAAGACCTCAGTCTTCTACAGTCTAGAGCCAAAGTCACCTGGGTCTAGTTTGTCCAGAGACTTAACCCACTCTACCTCTTGAAACAGGCTTCTCAAAAGTTTTGTCATGATGAAAGCCTGGCCTTTTCGTGGAAAGTAACAGCTGGAAGAAAATGCCAGATTTCTTCACAGCAGATCTAACAGGTGTGTACCTTAAATAGATTATTTGTGAATAGTAACCTTACGAAATCAGGAGCAATTATCCTTCATTATCAGCATGATCATCACTGTGTCAGTGATTGTTCTCAGAAATGTCCACAGGGCTGGACCCTGACCGCTGTACATAGTGGTGGTGCAGCTCTTGCTTCAAAGAGGTTACAGTTCTGGTTAATGACATCGATGCACAGGTTGAGGTAGGGAGAAAGTTGTGTGATTATATGAGCATGTTTTCTTCTGTGGTAACTGTATGCATAAAGTAGCCTTCCATTTTCCTGGCTGCTTTGGGTAGGAATATGACATGCTCACGACTGAAAATGCATTAAGGAAGAGAACCAAGAGAAGGACTTAAAGAAATGAGTTTGGGGATGACATAATTGATACAATGATGAAGGGACACGATTTTGGCAGCTGGTGTTTCCAGCAGCATTGACAAGTGAGTGCAAAGTTACACTGATGATGTGGTTTAATATCTTGGCAACACCTCTGGTAGCCTAGCCCAAAAGGACGTGCAGAAAGGGGTCACTCAAAGTGGAAAAGAAAAGGGGGACAAAAAATATTTGCAGTTTGACTAGAAGGATCCTTTCAATTTCAGCTGTCCCTGGACATCCATGTAGAGATGTCAGAAAAGACAGATGAAGAAATGGGAATAGATGGAGAGAGATAAATAGCTCAGTAGAAGTGAGGTACACTTGCAACTCGTTGGCACGCAGGGCACAAGGGCAGCAGAGGGACTCAGACAACAGACTTAGAGTGAGGTATTTTGCAGATGGGGAGAGGCTGGAGGCTGATGGCATACCCAGAGGAAGCAGTCTGGACAACCTGGATTTGAATGATCTGAGCCACAAAAAGAGCCAAACATTCCAGTGTTGCAGATTCTCTCCTATTTTTTTTTTTTTTTTTTAAATGAAATTACAGGCATTGAGCCCAGCAGCTGAAAAGCCTGCTGAATGAGTTTCTCGGTAGATAGAAGGGAAAATCTGTAGTCTGAGAAAAACATTATGTGTGACAGCTTTGACAGCGGGATCATGAAATCACAGGGAACATGAACAGAATATAGTACTTGGGTTATCCTGTCTGCCCACCTTCATTTTGCTACCACTAACTGCTTCATTTTTATCCAGCCAGTACTCAGAATCACAAAAAAAATATAACCATATAAACACTTTCTGCTAGGTGAACTTTGTATAGAAAAGCCCGGAAATGTCACACTTGATTACCTGAAACCGCTTATGCTGCCTGCAGCTTAAGAGAGTGGCTATCATCTTGCAGTGTGTGATTCAGGGTAGGATTAGATCTGCCGTAGATAAGCAGCCGGTAAGCTGACCACAATTCTGTAGTACGCGGGTGTTACAATGGCGTGCTGCCACGCGCTTGGTGCTGCTGGACGGTGATAATAGATCCTCTTGGAATACAACCGTGTTGTGGTTAGATCGGCTTCCTCAGAAGGAAACCAAGTAGAGGGTGAGAGTAACAGAAAACCGCCTTTAAAATAACCTCTGACAGTCTGCAGATTTCTGTGACATCTTAATGTTCGCATTGCACAATAAAGGGCGTAGATTATAACTATTAATGTGGGTGGAACTATTGTTAAGGGTTTTAACTCTTGCTCCGTGATGCAGCGGATGCTTAAGCTGCAGGTATCTGTAGCATGTTGTTTGTTCCTGCTTCTCTGGTGTGGGGAAGCGCTGCTAATGTGTGCTCCTGGGGAGAGCTGGGCCCAGGGGATGCAAGTGGCGGAGGAACAGGAACTCTCAAGTATGGCAAGAGCCCAACTGGAATCCCTTACTGGAGAGGGTCCAGCACACGTGCAAGGCACTGCTTCCCTGTGGTGTTTCTGGTCGCTGTATGCCGAGCGCTTTCTCCTGCAGACTTTTGCCTGTATCAGGCACCTTTAATATTTCTGCAAAGCATCTTAGGTGGCAGAGGGGAATGCTTCTTGCTTCAGGCTCTTCTCCTGCGATGAGGCGATGAAAGAATAACATGCCCAAGATTCTGCCATCCTTCTTTTAAATGTAGATCACGGTGGTTAATGTTACTGCATAAAAGATGTCCATCTAGTAAATCGGGCATCAGGGTGTTGTTGAAGTGACATGTTTTGTAGCAATCTGGCTTTAAGGTGAAATGGATAATTGTAGCTAGACCTGCATGCAGGAAAAAAAATGGCAACGCTCTGCAGGTCAGTGGCAGGTATTGGTCTCCTTTTATGGATCAAGAAGCAGCCTCAAGTTATTACAAAGATGATGGACTTGACTAATGATTGATCGATGCATTCCTTCAGTTAGAGGCATCTGTAAGACTCTGTGAGGAAGCACCGGCAATTTGCTGCTATTTGCTATTACTTCCACTTTGTGTAACCTAATAGTAATCTGACCAGTTCTCCTTAGGCTCTCATTAGATATGTATATAGGAGCCATAACCTGTGTGCTCTTGGACAGATAGGTTATGATGGAGAGATACCAAATCAGGTGTAGTGACAATAATACCCATTACTGAATTTTTTTCCACTGATTCATGCATACACTTTTGCATGGGAAATCCCAGCAGAAGAAAGCCCTTGGTGCAGAAAAATGATTTGCACAGAATCACTCTCAGGTTTTACTTGAATTTGGAAATTGAACTTCCCAGGAAACTCTGGTGCCAGCAACTGGTTGGAAATATGTCAGGAATGCTTCTCAGTCAAGTGTGCAGTAGCTTTGAATCTCCTGAGGGAGCACACGCAAGTCAAAGGAGATATTGGTAATTTCAAGTAGATACTCAATTCAGTGTTGCCTTGCTAGGCTCGCTCGTTAAGAGGAATATGCACTGAACTCAGAAGCTATTGACCTGAGGCACCCCTAGCATTTCAATAATAGCAGCTGTAGACAATATAAGAAAACCTTGTTTAATGTTTTTTAAATATTAGTCTCTCTCCTTGGAAGCATATCTGATGATATCTAAAATATTTTCTTGACTGAATAATATGAATAATTTTAACTGGAAGAAAAAAATCCAGTACAGTAAATCCCTGTATGTGAGACTTAGTGAATGATCTCACAGAGGAGAAAACCTGCTTGCTTTTACCTCTGCACTGCATGAGTTTTCAAAATATCTTTACATTCAAGTCAGCCAAATTTGGCTGAATACATCTGTCAGTATTTGGTCTTGGCCATCTTTTCTCTTATTTCATTACCTCCTGGGCTCAATAAACCACAATCTCTAAAGAAAAAGTTAGTGAAAAGGGCAGTTAGAGATGTCTGGTCAGTTATGAAGAACAAGAGGTTATTAGACAACCTGCCAAATATAGTACCTGGTTAATTCTTCCCCCCTGCCCCCCTCCCAGCCCCAAGGCTACCTGGGAGCTTACATGTCTCACTTCATAAGTCATCCAATGAAAACAAAGTTTTCCTCACCAGGATTGAAATAGTTGTACCTAATAGTCCAGATACTCCAGATACAGAAAGAGTGCTGTCGCCCACTGTATCGTTATGTGTAGGTATGCGAAGAGGATGAATATACTATAAAAAGTCCACTTTTGTGGAACCCTGCATAATATTCTGCTTTAAGTCAAAATTCAGAGAAATCTGACAGGCTATAAAGTACAATTAAAACTGAGCACATCAGTAATAAGAAGCCACAAAGCATGCATAATCATGAGATAAATGACCTCAATGGACAGATGATGATGAGCCAAGGAGAAGCCAAGGTCAATTATCAGAACTTCTAATTTTAATGCTATAATTAACAATGAATAGTTCAAGAAAGAATGTTTAAAGAATAATTGTATTCTGGTATTAAAACCTGTTAAACGTTAAACTTATGCAATTTATGCAAATTAATCTGATAAGAAGAGACAATTAAGGTTTATAATTAACAGATAAATACAAATGATCCAGTGATGAAGGTCTTGGTTTCTCCTCTGTCTTATGAGACAATGTAATTGATTTTTATAAATGCTAATTTATATGCACTACTAACCATTAATACATTGAAGAGATCATTTATTAAATTAAAGATGAATAGTGGTGTATGCAAAGATAGTACCTGAGTTTTCAACATCTTAAGGATGAAAAGGAAGCAGGAAGAAACCAAAGCTTTGAATGTGATTTTGCTTTGGTTTTTTTCCAACAACTTTTGACATGCCAAGTACAAGGTATAGGAAAAAAGTTTAGTGGAGACAAACAGTCTTTGTTCAATAAGTCTTTACGTGACAGTAAGAGGGATTTTTGGCACAATCCTCGCCTTTTAACATTTGTTCTCATGGACTAGAAGTAAAGTGCATTCTTATTTTGCTTTGCTGTGCTGTGCTTTTTCCTTCTGTTCTCGTACGAGAAGATGGCACGTTCACCCTGGAATGAAGCTGCTTGTAACAGGGCAGGGGGATTTTTTCAGGACGAGTGTGCTGACTTGGAATTCTATTACAGTCACCTCCTTACTTTCTGAGGTGTTGACTGCATGCTTTTTTAAGAGTTACTGACTTCTTTTTAAAATATAATATGGCATTTTGCCAGCTCCTGTACTTATGAGTAAGTATAGTGAGTCTCTCTCCTTTATGTTTAAAGCTCAGTATTAGCAGCAGTTTTGAACCAGCTATAAAAACGGATGCATTCCACATTATTTTTTGTATCCACCCTCAGAACTGTAATATTATCTGGCTTTGCAAATGTAGCTGCAAATGTTAGTTACGATTAATCATGTGTAGCTTTATCTTTCACAGCTCTTCCCCTCTCCTCCTTTATTTTCCAAAGGTGAGGTTGTTGGCTGAACTGCAACAAAGCAGGTGCTTGCAAGGCAGCTCCAGGGAGGTGGCTCCCAATGGCCCAAGGAAAACCCTAAAGGGTCAAGGAAGGGCGAATGAAGCAACCACACTGTAGCGGATTTGATTACCTCTAAGATTAAATTTCAGACAAAACCATGAGAGATTTTTCAAACATCTAAATACAATTACAGTCTATTTTCAAAGGATACTCAGTAATCTGGCCCCCCCCCCCTTTTCTCCTGACTTCTGTCCTTGGTGTTGTAGTCTGTGCTGAGTTGCACTCTGTGGAACTGACTCAGGAGGTCAGCACTACAGGAGCTTCAAAAAGTACAGAGACCTTTGCAGGCATAGACAAAATTTGCACCTACTGATGAAATCAGTGGAAAATCCATGGTCTTCCATCACGGAATGATGTAGTCTGCTGACTTCCGTGGGGCTTCTTGGTCTAAATCCACGCAGAATTCAACTTAAAAAGACATGCATTCATTTTTTGCCCCCAGCAGATGATACAGCCCAGGGTATTCTTCTGAACACATTTCCTGTGCTGTCACAGCTAAGTAAGGAACAGCACAGTTATCTTCTTGTCTTCTCACACAGATCATCTTCTAACACAGATTAACTGGAGATATGCACCATAAATCAGAATTATGGCCCTCTGCTTCTAGGTGTCTGTATGATATGATTCTCCCAGTTCCTGATTTCCTTGAACAAAAAGCACTGTCAACAATTTGTGATAATTCCACAGCATCTAGCATGCTGCTGACACAGGCATTATAAAATAAGTGTCCCCGCTTTCGGTGGTACGTTGAAGAAATACCTTTTCCCTAATTGTTTGCTGGACAATGAGCCCCAGTGGTAAAGCAGAGTTTGTTCAGTCAGATGCAGGTTTGCCCTCTCCTGGGAGTTTGATATTTTAGTCAGGCCCCCTCTGCAAACTGTGGTGATGGCAAAAAGCAGCCTCTCACGTCCTCTGCCTGCTCATCAAGTACATCAATGCTCAGATTAAGAGAATGACAAGCTACTTTTAATATTTTTTTTTTCAGGGGCCTTTTGCGTTGCCTTTTAATCCTAGGTAGCCAAATGTGCGGACAGAAAGCATGATTAGGAGGAGAGATGTCAGAGCTGGAGTCACCTGAGGCTCTCAGGGCTTCCTAACCCCCTGGTGTGGCCGGAGCAAGAGTGTAAAATGGTGGGGGTCTCTGTGCTCGGGGCGGTGCAGGGCATGGGAGCAGCCTGGCAGGTGATGGGCTGCAGCCTTTCAGGCTCTGTCAGGGTTTCAGCATGACTTCTGTTGCTGTTGCAGTGATTCAGCATTTTGCAATGAACCTCCCTTTCACTGGGAAGTTGCAGATGATTGATTCTAGTGACAAGTCTCTGTAAAGGTCTAGTAAGCAAGTCTCTCAGGGAATTTTGAGTGTAAAGCCTTTTTTGTTTCAAGTCTTTAATGAGCCTTAATGTAATTAATAGATTTGTAGTGAAAAAACTCTTTACCTTTGATTCTGGAGATGAAAGTCCAGATATTCCTGAAATGTTTAATTACATAACAGATGCTGCCCTTGTATTAAGATGCAAGAATGTGGCTTTGATACAAAAAAAAAAAAAAACCAAACCCAGAAAAGAAGCAATTTCAGGACACTTTTTAGAAGTGACCTACTACATTTTTCCATTCATTTCCCCCCCCCCCAAAAAGAAAAAAAGGTACTAGGGTTTTATATCTATCCATATTCAACTATGATCACTTTTTAAAACAGCCTCTAGAACATGTAGCCTCTTCTGGAGGCTGAGTATGCTCTGCAAATAATCAGTCAAAGACCAAGCTGTGGCCCCTATCCTGTCCTAATGAGACAGATCGTAGCCATCCTGAGGATGTCTCTTCCATTTCTGCTCTTATGGAAATCACGTAGTAAGGACTGTTTTTAAAATTTTTCTTCCTGGAAAAAAAATGCTACAGCATCAAGTCCCTGACAAATGTACAGCCTGTTGAGTTTACAGAGTGTGTTCCTGGCTACTTCAGAAGCCTGGAAATATTTGTCCTTTGCTGCTTGGAAATCTGCTGGGTGAAATGATAATGCAGGATGCAGTTCAGTGTGAGCATGGATGTGGGGGTCTGCTAGAAAGGAATAAAATCCCTGGAGACATCCTTGCCTGTACTCAAACCTCTTCTTAATAAAGTGTGAAAGGTCCTAAACAGTGCGTATTTATTTTTTCTGTGGCAACTTTTTGCATTAATATTGCCTAACATAGATTACTTAGTAGAACCAGTAGATGAGGAAGACTACACCCGAAACTCCCAATCTTTTGTGTGTGCCAAAAGGAGTTTTAGGGCTGCCAGCTACATGAAATATTGATTTAAGGAGAGAACTATAAAACACTTTTATGGAAATAAGACCAAAACCAAATCTCAGTGACAAGCTATAAACAGGAGGGCAAGGTCCTGGTGACGGAAAGGGCCATTTAGCTTCGTGGAAATGGCACAACTTAATGAGACATGTGGGACTGTCAGTTGGTATATGTGAAGGAATTCAGGGGTATGAAGCTGGGCTCACTCCAGCTGAGCATCTGCCTGTCTCTGGAGTACAACCTGCAAGGTGGGGAGAGGCAGTGAGTCAGTCTGAGCATGGGCAAACAGTGAATACCAATTGGGTATTTTCTAGGAGTGAGGAAAGGTATGTCTGCAAGACACTTAAAGCAAGGAGAAATTTCTAGTATGTAATACCTGAAGTATAGTTAGACAGTAGATAAGGATTTTTTCACTAATTAAGTGCTAACCTGAGCTACTATACAACAATATATGATTATATGACAATAGTCATAATGAAAACATTCTAATAACTTGAAAGCTGTTTCATGAACCTGTTGATTTCTTATATGTATATGCACCTCATCAGTCCTTTACATGCTTTGTTGTAGTTTTTAGTTACATGATGGGAATTAAAATTAGAGGTGTTTAAATTTGGAAAGCATTGACATTTTGAAATTTATTGTTATGTTATGTAAAACCAGTATTTCAGAAATTTCCTATGAGCTTGCAAATCTCTTTAAATGTCAGAAAACTTTTGTTTGAAATTTCATGAAGGTACTGGCAATTGTTCATGTCATTTCAGTTTTATAGTTTACATAATCCATTTGAGAAAACATCAGCCTTCATTTCAGCCACGAGGAGACACTTTCTGTACAGAAGTGATAAGGTGCTTTAGTTAATATAAAGCAAAAGCTGCCCAGAATGATTTGAAGAATAAAGTACAGCTGAAAGCACTGAAATTGTTATAATGGGCCATATTTTAGCCACAGAGTAAGCTGGAGGAAACCTGTGGATGTCACTTAAGTCCAACACGCTGCCCAAAGCAGAGCTAACATCACAGGTAGCTCAGGTTGCTCAGCCTGTGCCGATCAAGCAGGAACGTTTCTGCAGAAGGAGATCCTACAGCCTCTCCAGGCAGCTTTTTCCAATGTGTTACTACTCCTACTGACGTCTTTTCCACCCTTGTACCCAACTGGCATTTCTCTTGTTGCAGCTTGTGACCTTTGCCTCAGGTCTGTCACTGTGCACCGCTGTGGAGCATCTAGCTCTGGCTTCTCGAGCTGCTGTAGGTGATGGAAGCAGCTGGAGTGCCGCTTTAACATGACAGGGAGAAAGGTCAACTGGTACTCCTTAAGTGCAACAAGCAGGAGGGCTTCCCTAGGGTAACATTTTGAATGAGATTTTCAATTTCCAAAATGATCTTTGCTTTTAAATTGTATTTAAAAAAAAAATTCATGAAATTAAGTCTCAGCATTTCTGAAGCTTTCCCTGGACTAAAAATAAGAATTTAAACATTTTTGGAAACTTCTCATTCGTATGTTTGAAAAAGAGTGCTTGGGTTTTTTGGTTTCTTTGTTTGTTTGGTTTTTTTTCTTTTTTTTTTTTTCCAGGTTAGGTGCACGCTATTTTTCTGTTAAGGGTGGTAAATGAGTGCAGAACATCTTATTACGCCTTTTTTTATTCTTCTTCACCTCCTTGCCAAGGATGTCTGCAGCTATGCCATAGAACTAGATCAGCGATAGCCCTGGGACCAGAGCAGGATGGCTATGCCCCAACAGAGCAGTGCTTGGCCAAAGTACTCCTCCTTTGAGGCAAGGCTAATGATTCCAGTTATCAGTCAGGGCTAATTAGCTGGATCCAGCCCCATGGTAATGTGGCTGTAGTGTTTCTGGCAGCTGGGCCAGTAACTCTGCATGGCAGCATGCTTGGGGTTGCACATGGCCTGTTCATAGGGAGCAGAAGTGTTTGTGAAATGGGGACACCTGAAGCTCTGTTGGAAGCTATGTGTCTCCTACCCAGGGATTGGGCTTTTTGGAGAAAGAGACTGATGCTCCTGCAGAGCACAGCAGGACTGAGGCTCTCTAGCAGTGCTCTAGGAGAGGGTGCTTTCCCTCCCAAATTCCTGTCCCAGAGCCAGGAATTGCCTTTTCTTTCCCTGCTGGTGGCTGGGCCTCATTCCTCTTCTCATCTCTCCACCAACAGGAGACACACACTGCTCCTCTGCTTCTCACATCAGAGAGTTGCGTGAGGAAACACGCTGAGATGAAAGCCTTGGGCTGCTGCGCAAGGGGCATCGGGGCTCTCCGCGAGTGGCTGGCTCTGAAGGAAGGAGGCGGGGGGGGTCCAAGCCCAGAACAGAAGCTGTAGGAGAAGGGAGAGAGGGGGAAAACGTAAAATCTTTACCCGAGAAATTGGTATTGCTCAGGCAGACATTGATGTGAGTTTTACTGGTGTTTTCAGTGAACTTCAGGAAGGCCTTTTGGCTTTCTGAATAAACAGCTGGCTGTTCATTGTAAACTGCAGATCTAAAAAGTAATATTGAGAGGCATTGTCTGCGTGACACAGAAAAGCGAAAACATGACCACTTTCAAAGCAATAACACTTATTTCTGCACTGAACGCTTCGCTCTGGTTAGGGGAGGATCTTCAGAGCACATTTACATTTGTGCTTCTGTCTAAGCATTGTGGTTTTGCCTGCGAAGAGATTTTGTTCTCTTTTGGCATCAATGCGCCAGTTTATTCAGCTTCAGGCAATTTTGTTGAGCTGCAGCACAGGTTTGACTGACTCTTCGCTCCTGCAGCATGGCTGTAAATCACTGTGAGATGCTACTAAAGGCACGTCAGCCATGCAGAGAGCAAGTTCTCTGTGGAGAGGGAAAGACGAGTTCCCTTTGATCAGCCTGGCCCTGAAATCTGAACATGGCTTCAGCTGGGAGGCCACAGCCATGTGAAGGTGGAAGTTCAATTCCCTCCTTCCAGGGGATTGCTCATGTAGCTGCTTCACAAATGTTCAATGTTCACTTGTTAAAAATTTTAACCACTGCAGTGCTGCATAATTTGGGATTCCACTGGAGATCCTAAATGTCCTGTTAATTTATGTAAGAGTGAACTCAGTGCTGTTATGTTAACTTTGGAATGAAAGCATGAATGGAAACATGAACCCTTGAGATCAGTTTGAGTCAGATGGGCAGTAAAAAGAGTATTTGATTTGTTCCAAGAGATTTTGTGAATTGGACTACACCTGGCACTGATGACATGATCCAAGACCTTATTAATTTTGCTAGTGAATTAAATAGCCAGTTTTAAATAAATGGGTGTCTAAAGAGGAAAAATTGCTTGATAAGTGATTGATACCTAAGTGAACTAATTAGTAACTTAGTAGGGGTTTGACATGTTATCTTCTTGCATTTAGCAGGGGAAAGAAATAAGGCCAAATTCTCACAATCTTCAATTCAGTTACAGCGCTTTCTCACTTAAGATCTCAGGCAGTGCTTTTTGTATGCTGGTTGTTTACTGTTTGCTTTCAGCCCGTCAGAACTCAGGTATATTTATTGTATTTTAGGAGGCAAGAAACATCACAGTGCTGAGACAGAACTCTTGACAAATACTTGAAACGCAGTCCTAAGCTTCAAAACGTAACACATTGGAAAAGCTAGTTTTCCTTTTCTCTTCTACAATTGGATGACCAGCAGAGCTGCAGAAAAGTCCAGCAGAGAGATTGTAGCTCTAGTCACATCCCACTGTTACCCTCCCTGTTGTCTTTCAAACATCTGGCCTTTGCAGTGGACCAGGAAAGACGATAAGGACAGACGATGTGAAAGTGCAAATTTTTATTTGTGTGAGGAAATTAGGAAATGTCAAATGAATTTGATATTCAAATATATATTCAAATATGTCTGTCAAACAAGTCTGACTTGTTTGTGTATAGAGGCAGATATCTTCCCCTTTGTTCCAGCTCCACTTTCCCCCTGCGATATGCAGGTCTCTGAATCCGCAACACTGTACCACGTGCTTCTACAGGCAGTGTCTAAACCCTAGCACTTAATACCTTAAAATTATCGACCTACGCATATTCTGTTCCCAATTTCCACAAGATGTGCATTCCTTAGTGATGTGGTTTTTTTCCTTGATATACAACCTATTGACTTTCTTCCAGTTTGGTTCTAATTAGGTTGTTTGATAGCCAGGACTATTTAGCTTCAAGTACTTGAGCAGATGATTGGATTCTTTAACCTTTAAAGAATCCTATTTGTTCTCTTCAACAGCAGATTTAAATCTTTACTCTTTATATAACCAAGACATGTTTTTCTAAAAAGCAGTCTGTGGAAAGCATTATTAATACTCACCAGCATGTGGTGAGGGCTTGGTTCTTTTAGATATCTGTAGATGCTTACATGATTTATATCACAAATTAAAGCATCAATATTGGCCTTTAAGTTTTCAGCCTGTCATCTTAGAATGCCTAAAACAAATAAAAACAAGACAAGGAAACATTGAAGTGGGAGAAGTTAGAGACCTATTTTATTTCTGTCTCAGCACGTGTGAAGACTTGTTTTCAACCAAGGAATTAACTGCTTGCTTTAAGGTCCCCTGCATTTCTTCTTGGGCTTCTCACAAGAAGAGCTATTGTGCTTGAGTGGTGTTAACAGGCCAGTGGCTTGATGTTGCTATCTGTGGCAGCATGTATTTTGCATTGTCTGCAGAGTCTTGACAGCATGCTGAGCTCCTGAAGGAATCCAACATACCCCTTCTGTGCTTGTCTGCAGGAGCTCAGAATGAAAGCAGGTATTTAGGAGCTGGAAGACAAGCATCTGAAGCTCATCAGTCAGGTCTAGGTATTTTAATACATGGGAAGGAAATTAAATTAGTGATTGGGGGAAAAGATTGTTTTTTAGCAAAGTATTTCTACTCCTTTAGAGCAAAGGGAGTGGCTGTTTATTTTGCAATTCTGCTTTTTTCCTGGAAGAGAAGTACTTTGTGCATAGGGCTTGCACTTGAGGGGAATCTTTGTCAAGTTCTTATCTAAAATCAAACTACTATACTTGATTTTACACGTGTAATGTCCTGCTCTTAATATTGTAATGTATGGTTTCATTGACCCCAAAGAGCTGGAGAGCAGGAGTGAGGAGGTGGGAAGAATGTAGTTGTGCGAGTGCCTCCGTGCACGTGCGGAGGGGGGAGCTCAGACAGAATTGGGGTGTTTTCTTACTGCCTATGGGATGTATGGATCTGTTCCAGAGCTGGCTAGGAATATTTATTTATTTATGAAGAAACATCCTGGAAGACCAAACTCAGCCCCCTCAACAGGACTGGGAATGGGCTGGAGCCAGGCTTGGGGTAGGGAAAGATTTTGAAAACCAAACCTGACTTTGCTACTGATTTATGCAGAACTGAGATGTCCTCGCTCTATCCCAGTGCTGGCACCATTGTGTGTAGGTACAGACTGCAGGTCTGTCTCTGTAGTCACTGGGAACTGCCAGTTGCTGTCCCAAGGACTTTCATATTGAAGGGCTTTTGCTGGAAAAGTTTGCAAATTAGTTGAAATGGCTGAGATGCCATTTTGCTCGGGTGCCAAGCAGCACAATGGCATGGTTTACATATTAGATCGTAACTAAAAAGAGGGAGACATCTCTAATGAGCTTGTAACAGTAATGTACCTCTGTTTTAGCACAAAAAAATTTTAAACATTTGTGTGAGGATATAGTACTAACAAAAGAGTCAATATGAGGAATTCCTATTGACAAAAAATTTCAGTTTAAAAGTTGCCCATAGTATTCCAAATACTACTCGCTATGTTGTACAGTGTTTAATAAGAAGCAGGGGGCTTTAAAGTATACTGAGAAGCAGAAACACTTCCTTACCTGTGTGTTATATGCAACAGTTTTGAATTCTAACTTGAGGGAAAACACCCCAAGTGGTTCTTGAAAGCCAGAACTTTGGCCTGCATTGCAGCCAGGAGACACATGAAGAAGTGGTAATATTTACACAGAATATTATTCAATATCCAGTTATGTAAAGTCTATTAATCAACTCTTAGTTCCTCCTCCACTGTTTCTGAACTGACCTGAACTCCTCCGTAGTCTATGCTTAACTAGACTTGTTTGGGTCCCTTTCTTGGCTCTAGATTTCTAGCTATCCCCAAGCTGCTGAGCCCCCTTTTTGGCTGGAGTGCTGTTCATGCTGAGCTGTCACCTGAGGAGATTTGGGAAAGATTTCTGAAGTTTGGATTGTAAGTGATGCTTTCCTCATGCTATGGCACTAACCACTGTAGTCCTATGTGTGTCTGTAGAAGGACTATGCCTTGCAAGAAGCTAGAGGTGCAGGATGAGAACAGCACCCCAAGCAAGAGGCGGACACAACTGCTGTGTCTCTGATCTTGGAAGAAATATTCTTGAGGTGCTCAAAACTTCCACGACTTCCTGAGGCAGATCTTCAGGGGAAAAAAAAAAAAAGGTAAGTTGGAAACTGAGACACATAGGAGATGGGTGGCACCCGAGGGTGGGAGTTAGGGATGCCAAAGTCTCATTTTGGGTCTCAGACTGAAAAGCCATTTTCCTGTGTTCTGTTTGCAAAGCCTTGGAAGCACTGTGGTGCATGAAGCATCAAATCTGCTGAGCTAACTGTTGGAAGGTATACAGTAGACAAATCTTATAGTATTCTTGCATATTCTGTAGGGGTATTAGTGTTGTTTACCATGAGCTGTTCATCCAGTCAGCATTGTCATTTCGTCCGTTTGCTTTCTTCTGGTAAGTTGCTAAAAGAGGCTCAGAACAAATGGCTGTTGCGCAGGGAGCAACACCATGGATGGGGGAAACAAATCTGTTTAGCCATTCCTGTAAATGCCAATGAGTTCAGCTAGATAATACTTCAGTTTTTAATTCAGATATACCGTTATATGCTAGTTCCCTGAGCACTACTTGTACAAATTTTATCTGTCTTGGTAATAAAGCAGACAGTAAAATGGGTATTCTACTTGCTAAATTGCTACAACTGCTGCTGTAACAACTGAATTGCAGCAGGTACAAACAATGGTGCGTGCTGGCATGGCTACCCAAGCTTTATAACTCTCGGGCACAGAGGCAAGGTGCCAGAAAGCCAGTGGTTGCACCTAGTTCTACAGACTGTACATAAAATACCAGATACCCCCTTGTTATCTAAAATAGAAGTACAATAATGTAATTAAAAGGATTGTTGAAATTTGGCAGTGAAATCATCCAGGTTGGAAAACCTTTATATGCATAATTTTAAATGGAATCTGGATTGAGCCACGCTTCTCATGTGAATCTTGGAAATGTCACCCTCCCCCTTGGTTAGCCCTTTGTGCTGCAAAACCTCAACTTTAGAAACAAATCAAGGTAAGGAGGATCAGGACACAATTCCTAAGCCTGTCTTAATATAGGCAAATTGTTTAAGTCAATGTCCCTGACAGGTGTGGATATTTCAAAGTTAATTGTCCAGCCAGGGGTGTCTACAGTCTTGTTGACAGCAGTAGGGTTGTGGAACAAGCAGCACTTTGTGAGGTTCTCTAGTCTTTTTTTCCCCTCTGCAAAGAAAAGTTTGAAGTGACTTAAATTAATTGATTTTTCTTTCTTTCTTTCTTTCTTTTTTTGTTTTGGTGAAAGTTTATTCTCTGAAAGATAATGTCTTGGTCATTATAGATCCAGGTTGAAGTTGCCAAATTTTAATTCCAATTTAATTAAATTTTTCTGGAAGGGGAGGATGCGAGGTGAGAGAAATGAGTTTTCACTTGCAGCCGTTCAGCAGTTTCAGCCTTGGGCAGGAAGGGAAGCCCCGGGCTCCATTCCTGGCCCAGCCTCTAAATCTCTGTTTTTGTTCGGGAGCGATGGGAGGAGGATGCACTGTGGGTGGGGCTTTCACACGAGACAGGCACGAGGCCTGCTTTCCAGCAGAAAAAGCTGGCAGCGTTATGGCAGTGACTTCAGTAACGGGCAGCCCTGGCCCTGTGGACTGTTGCTCCTCTGGGCCACTCAAATATGGGGCCACTTAAGTATACGTCTGCGTGTTTGACCAGAGGGTGACAAGATCCCTCTGCATGTGGCCGAGTGTGTGCGGGGGCTGGCGGACAAAGTTGGGTGTCTGCAGGAGAGGAGAGCTCTGAGGAGCAAGAAGACAGGGGGCCGTGGTCAGGAAGGGGTCGTGTCCACCCGTGTCAGTCCAAGCGCGTGGGGTGGTTAGTGGAGGGAGGAGTAGCCTCATTTCTTCACAGCCCCACTGGCCTCCTCTCTTCCCTTCCTGTCTGAATGTGGCTATCTGTTTCTGTTGTGTTATTTCAAGTGCATCTAGTATTCTCCCTTTTGGAGTGAATGAAAAGCTAAATTCAACCCCCCAATTTTTTTTTTTTTTGTTATTTCAGCAAGAAAAGAGAGTGGTTTTTTTTTTTTTTCACGGTGTTTATTTTTGTGGCTTGATACATAGCAATTTCTTCCCTGCTCTCCCTCTTTCACACACTTACTTGATGAACTTACAAAGTAATCATCTGTACATAAATACGAAGCATTTGCAGCTCCACTTGCTTTCAGCTGGAGTGGTCCGCACCTCTGGAGTACCGGTGTGTAGGTATCCCAGGCTGTAGTGATTCTCAAATGATCAGTGAATGCATCGCACAGTGAGCCTTCACAGCTGTTCCTCAGTTTCCCTAGCCATAAAATTAAGATAAAGTCTCATAAAGATGGAAAAGCATTTTTTGACAGCTTTGGTTAGAAAGCACTGAAAAATGGCAGTGTTTCCTACCTTTATTTTTTGGCCTAACTAAATCAGATGGGCTTGTTTTCAAACTTATTGTTACCTAACTTTTTTTCCAGCCTTTTTAACACTTCTCAGCCTTTTTATTCTGAGTGTGGAGGAAGCAAGTATAACATCCTCTTTAAAGTACTTTCATAACCTTATGAGAAATAATGTTGAAAACTATTAAAATGAAGGACACACATTGTATACCCAACTGCCAGGTCAAGGCCAGAGCTACTGGAAACTTTAACATAAATATTAATATAGCAGGTACTTTAATTAGCTGTGCCCTTCAATCACTGGTTGTTTGGCCCCTTGGTCTCCATCCTGAGCCTTCATAGAGTAGGATGACCCCTGCTTGTCAAGTCAGATTTCATTCAATTTATCTAATTACTTTTGGGATCATTTTAATACATGCTCCACAGAGTGCTAAGATTGCCCAGCTCTGGCTCCATTCCTGGATTCAAATCTGTAATACAGGATGCAAAATGCACATCAGAACTTCATCTTAACATATGCACAGCCCACTTTAAACTGCAGCTCTTAATAGCGCTTCCTCACTTCCAGTCAATGGAAAGAGCTGGGAGCAACTGGACTACATTTTTCTCATGTTAATGCTTTGTCTTTTTGTTTCTGTCTCCTTCCATCCAAGGCTGCTTTTGCTCTAGTGTTAACGGAAGGAGAACTGAAAAAATTGTCTGAGAGCATATGATTGAAATGTAACCTTTAGGGAGGTGCTGGTGCAAAAACACTTTTGTAAATCTGATCTTGCCACGCGGCAGTGATTCCCCAGTGGGTAAGCTGCAGTCACAGTCCCGTTGGTGGTCTTTTCCAGCTTGTGGGTGCCTCACTGCTCTCTAGTAGCAGTGCACATTTCAACTTCAAAGAAGAAGAATGTTATTTTTCTTACCTATCGTGCAAATTCCTTAGTAGTAGTCCACAGACATCAAGCTCTCCACAAATCACGTGTTAAGAGTCTGATCTCCTGTAAAGTTAAATACTAGGAACTTATGTAACCTTAAGATTTAAAACACCATTCTCTGGTGTTCTCAGGATGAAAACTGATTGATATAATATGCTGAGTTGTAACAGTACATCCAAACACCCCTGACTTTAATACAGTTGACAGATCCACCTTTGTCTATTTTTTAATCTTCCTCCTTACACAAGGTTAGAGCTGTTTTTAAGACAGGCCTAGTGTGACCGAAGTAGTGGTGAGAGGTGAAGGTAGTGGAAAAGTAAATGATTCAGATTCACCACAAGGGTTAAAAAAAAATAAACCTTGAGAGCAAAGGGTGATGTCTTGTGATATGCAACATTTCTTTTTTAATCCAAAAGCTCTTGTTTCTAAAAATAACTAGTATTGGAAGGAGAACAATTTGCTTGCTATGAGGGGAAACAGGCCAGCTGCTTGACAGGACACGGCAATTCTAAACAGTCCTAATCAGGAGGGGAAGCAGAACATGCTACTCGGCTGAAGTTCAAGGGCAATTTAGAGAGGCAGAAAATAATACCTATTACTCCAAACAGAACACGCCTAAATTATAAGGGATTATACCATGAGTGCATGGGGGGGGGGAAAAATCCAATAGAGTTACTGGGACCTGGCTATAAGTAGTTGGAAGTTCATAGCTTTTGTTCTGCATCTTTTTGTTTCATTTAAAGTTTCAAATGGTTTGTGTGAAATTTGAGGCTTTCATCTGCACTGGGCGGTATCCATTGGGATGCTGGGCTTGCTCGGACCAATGAAATAACCAAAATCACTTCCTGCAGAGGTTTCTGCGACCTGTTACAGGCCTCTGTAATTAGTGAGGTTGGATGTCTTCACATCTCTGCGTATTATTATTGCAATCATATTATTTATAATAGTTGTTGTGGTTTAAGCCCAGCCAGCAACAAAGCACCATGCAGCTGCTCGCTCACTCCTCCCACCCCTGCTGGGATGGGGAGGAGAGTCAGAAGAAAAAGGTAAGACCTCATGGACTGAGATAAGAACAGTTTAATAGGACAACACAAGGAGAGAAGAAATAATAATACCAATAAAAGAATATATAAAGCGAGTGATGCACAATGCAATTGCTCACCACCCTGAACTCGATACTCAGCCTGTTGCCCAGCCAAGATCCCTCCTTCTCTGGCCAGCTCCCCCAGTTTATATACTGAGCATGACATCAATAGGGTATGGAATAGCTCCTTGGCTAGTTTGGGTCAGCTATCCTGGCTGTGCCCCCTCCCAGCTTCTTGTGAAAAATTAACCCTATCACAGCTGACAACAGTAATTAAGAGGAAACACTGATGTTTTAATATATTTATTGTTCCCTTCCTCTCCAAAAAGTTTTGCTTTTTTGCCTCCTTCCCCCTCTTCTCCCAGTCCCCTGCCTCAGTTACACACATGCACAGAACATAACCCCAAATCTCTGCACTTATTTTCTTAACAGGATATAGTTATGGGGAACTGGTTATAGTTATTATAACCCATAGGTTATAGTTATTGGGAAGTGGTTGAGCATGCAGAAACTGAAGTTCAAATGGTACAAATTCCTGCAATTGAGGCACAGGCATCTGCAAAACGTATGAACTGTGATCTAAGAAACCTCTGGCAACAAAGCCAGTTCACATCTCTCTTAAACATGGTATTAGTTCGGGTTTGTTTTGATAATTTATGTTACTTTAATGCTTTTTTTTTAATGTGTTAGTGGAGTAGAAGAAACTGAGAGTAACATCAAGGGAGGAGTCTATAAACTGTCTTCAAGAGTCTTTTTCAATTCCTAGTTACACAGGATGTGTTTCTGCTGTGATGCTGCCATTTTTATATTGTGATATTTAGGTTGCTTTCTTAAGTACAAGTATTTTTATATGCATTTACTGAATACAGTGCACAGAAGATACTTGAATGTATGCATATTTTTGCATGAACTTCATATTTACTGACATGTCAACATTTGCTGAAGTAGTTCTGATACTACATTCTGCATCTAGACAGTCCCACAGGTCTTTCTAAGGGCAAAAATGGGGGAAAAAAGGCACTATTATGTAGTTCCTATAGAAAAATTACTGGATAGATAGATCATCTTTTCTTCAGCTGAAATTTCTTGAGATATGTAAGAATTGAGTAAAGTTGGTCAAGTGTTCTTTTAAATGAAAAGAGTGGTTTTCTAAAGGTCTGGTTAAAAAAACCCAACACTGTTTTCTGTGGAAAAGCATTGGCTTTTTTAAAATTCAACAGACTGAGAACTTTTTTTCTCCAAAAACCTAGAAATATTGCTGTGTTGTCTTATGAGGTACCTGAACTTCTGTGTTGTCTTCCTCTGTAAGTCAGTGCCTCCTCTCTTGTCTGCAGCTCTTGATGTACTGTGGTGTGAGAGTCTCCAAGTGGAATGTGCTGTCAGCTCAGTTAACAGGGAAGACCACAGAAAACAGACTTATCAGGGACTCCAGTACACAAAAGATTAAGGGGACAAGGAAGTATTTGAATTGATCACTGAGGCAATGTTTCCACACCACCTCTTTTAAGTTTGCAAGTGTTAAATTTCAGCCTACCACTGAGAATATTTTCTGAAAGATGGAAACTGATTGTTTAAATGCCCAATGATAGACTCATTTATGCTCCTACCAGAGCTGTGGTGGAACCTTTGGACCTTACTGAGAAGCACATTTGGTAGGGTCTGATTCAGTGTATTTAGCAGGAGGTAGATCAGGCCCTTAATTAAAAGCTTTAAGCCTTTTCAGTGCTAAGGAGACCAGTTGCCTGTAAAGAGCTTGCAATTACATCACAAATGCATCCTGCGCAAAGGCGAGCTTTGCCTTTACTTCAAAGCTGCAAGTGAGACCATCAAATTCCAGGCACAAAAAGTTTAAAAATTATCCATCCTTTTTTGCCATTTTACGGAGCGCTGCTAATACGATGGAACGGGCACGGGGAGACTTCCCTGTGCCAATTTGAACAAAAAGGTTTTGGCTGCCTTTCAGGCTGAAAATAGTAGGTGCTTACATTTTTAATCACAGAATGAGCAAGAGCTCACGTACACACATATACACATGCACACAACACACACACTCTGACGTGTGAATGCGGGTCTGGAGGTTTGTTGTTGACAGCAGGAACACATTCAACAGTGGCTGTCTGATTAAACAAAAGTAGGCTACAGCATGGCAAACAAATTGTGCTCCGAGTTTCTGATCTATCAGCAGCCTTGCCAAAATGCCAGCTAGCTAAAAAGGAGATTTCATTGTTTCTAACGAAACATGCTGTGCTTGCTTGTCTAGTGTGTGCTTTAGGAAGCAAATGCAACTGGACCCCTTTCATTTGCACTGTTCCCTCTGCACTGCTGCCGCTGCTGCCTTCTCCTCCTCACACGTTAAACAACGGCATTAGATGCTTTCCCAGCAGCTTTATGTATAGTTTAATCTTTAAGTGTGGGGAAGTAACTGTTCTATCCTACAGATAAGATGTGCTGATTTCTGTCTAATTTGTGGTTACAGAAATGCTAATTTCTTGGGAAGGGAGAAATCTAAAAAGAAGCATTGTGTCCTCCTAAGTAGCCTGCATTATTATCTTAAAAACAGTTCCTTGCACACATAGACATAAATCTATGTGTATGGGCTTACTGTCTTAAGATTCCTGAGTAGTATAGGATGAGCACAGTAGATCAGTGTTGGAATTTTTTTGTTGCCTAAATGCAAATGAGATGGTGGCACTTTATGCTACCATAATGTACAGCTCCCTGCAAAGAGACCTGTCGTAGGCCAAGACTCTTATGCTTAATACAGTAGATAAGAATCACTTCAATTAACAAGATTCTCATTTAACTGTGGAGTATATCAGATATCATAGAAAAGGCACGATCAGATCTCTCTGTGGCCTCCAGGCTCAGACAACTCATTTCTAAACCCTGAAAATTCTAGATGGGGAAGTAGATAAGAAGTAAGCATGCATGAACAGTAGCTGATAACAGAAGATCTTGTAAGCAGAGTCTGTCCCTATATGTGGTGAACAACCGACATTTGGGGGATGATGGCATTGGGTTTGCGTGGCAAGGTTTTAGTAGTGGGGGGGCTACAGCAGTGGCTTCTGTGAGAAGCTGCTAAAAGCTTCCCCCATGTCTGATAGAGCCAATGCCAGCTGGCTCCAAGATGGACCCGCCGCTGGCCAGGGCTGAGCCCATCAGCGACGGTGGTAGAACGTCTATGATAACATTTTTAAGAAGGGGGAAAAAAACCTGCGCAACTGCAGCCAGAGAGAGGAATGAGAATATGTGAGAGAAACAACCCTGCAGACACCCAGGTCAGTGAAGAAGGAGGAGGAGGAGGTGCTCCAGGCACCGGAGCAGAGATTCCCCTGCAGCCTGTGATGAAGACCATGGTGAGGCAGGCTGTCCCCCTGCAGCCCATGGAGGTCCACAGTGGAGCAGATATCCACCTGCAGCCCGTGGAGGATCCCATGCTGGAGCAGGTGGATGCCTGAAGGAGGCTGTGACCCTGTGGGAAGCCCGTGCTGGAGCAGGCTCCTGGCAGGACCTGTGGATCCATGGATAGAGGAACCCAAGCTGGAGCAGGTTTTCTGGCAGGACTTGTGACCCTGTGAGGGACCCATGCTGGAGCAGTCTGTTCCTGAAGGACTGCAGCCTGTGGAAGGGACCCATGCTGGAGCAGCTTGTGAAGAACTGTACCCTTTGGGAAGGGCTCACGTTGGAGAAGTTCATGGAGGACTGTCTCCTGTGGGAGGGACCCCACACTGGAGCAGGGGAAGAGCATGAGGAGTCCTGCCCCGTTGAGGAGGAAGGATTGACAGAGACAACGTGTGATGAACTGATCGTAACCCCCGTTCCCTGTCCCCCTGTGCTGCTGTGGGGGGTAGGTAGAGAAACATTGGGAGTGAAGCTGTGCCTGGGAAGAAGGGAGGGGTGGTGGGAAGGTGTTTTTACAATTTGGTTTTATTTCTCATTATCCTACTCTGATTTGATTGGTAATAAATGAAGCTAATTTCCCCAAGTCGAGTCTGTTTTGCCCATGATGGTAATTGGTGAGTGATGTCCCTGTCCTTATCTTGACCCATGAGCCTTTTGTTATATTCTCTCTCCCCTGTCCAGTTGAGGAGGAGAGTGATAGAGTGGCTTTCGTGGGCACCTGGCATCCAGCCAGGGTCAACCTACCACAATGATCAACAGTGACTAGAGAAGGATAGCAAGAACTTTCAGAGGTTTATAAACTGTGATCTGTGTGGAAAGCCTGGAAGAACTGAGGCTGTCTAATCTAGAAAAAATGAGTAACAGGTTTCAGGTAGGTTTAACATGGTATAAGTGTGGAGGGGAAGGACCAGCACATGTCTGTGTCTGCTGCAGCAGCGTGGCTAAAGCACAGCAAGGGTTTTTTGTACTAGACATTAAAGCTATTTTTCAAGCAATGAGATAATCAAGTATTGGAATGGATTCTGTGTGGTCCCTGACACTGGAGGTTTTAAGAACAGCTTTAGAGTCCCATAGAGAAATGAACTGATCATGCTGGAACAGAGGAAAGGGTCTGGACTAAGTGTCCTCCTAAGAAGCTCCTGGCTGGGAATGGGGCTGTAATTTATACCTGGTGTTCATGTGATTGCCACTGCTGTTGCTACTACAGCAAAAGGAACAGAGTCAATTGGCTTTCCTGATTGTACCATAGATGTGTTTCCAAGTCAAAGAGCATCTTTAACACTTTCCTTCAGAAGAATAACAAATGCTGCTCAAAGTGACAGCCTGTGGCAGATGGTTGGTTTCAAGAGGTGACTGCAGCGAAGATCAATCTATGTCTTTACTGGAGGGGCTTTAAGAATTGCAAACAAATCAATTGCTCGTAAATGTTAGTGACGTGGAAAATGTACATATTCAGGGGGTCACCTTTTAGAAGTGTTTTCATCCAGCAGGTGGGCATCTTTTTAAGAAACCTTCTGGTGCCTAGCTAAATTCACAGTAATAGCAAAATACAGCACTTCTCTAGCTAGCTACTCACTTTTGTGGCTGATTCTGGCTTCAGCTGATGCTGTTGAAGAGTTTTCCTGTTGTTTGTGATATCACCAGGTAGAACTTACGAGGATATTTTCAAAGCAGTGTGCTGTTTTGTCAAATGCAGTATATCCAGAAGTGTTTTAGTTTTAATAAGGTTGGAGAGAGGAAAACTTTTACTTTTTTCTAGTGTTTTACCATTGTGTAATGAAGCCACTGGCCTGAGATGTGAGAGACCATTTATGGGGAACGAGCTGCTTAGAGACATGAACTTGGCTTAGCAACCTTACAAGCCGGTGCCCTAAGCAAGTATCTTTCTCTGGGGTTTTCCTCTGGCTGAAAAAGCACATCAAAATACTTTCTGCTTCTGCAAAAGACTGTTAGGTTTTAATTTTTTCCATTGAGGAGGGGGTGGGGGAAAAAAAAGCTTGAAAGTTATTGCAAAAGAGAGGGACATTTTCTGCTTAGCAATTTGTGAAGTACCTGAGGCACTTGCTACTTTCCCATGATGCTGTATTGCATTGTTCCCTATGCTTTGTTAGAGTGTTTCTTTGTCCTTTTCCTTTACCCACGACTGGATAGAGATGGTGTTTTAACCTTCAGGGTTGTGCAAGGCATATAAAGTTACTGTTACTCTCTTCACAGTTTGCAGGTCAGGTAGACTCTCCTGGCTGGTAACTATATGTAACGTAAATTAGCATTTTGCTGTAAGAAGAAGCTGATCATGCTTTTTATTCCTCTAGTAATTCATATTAGACTGTTGGCCCATCTTAAACCCAAATCTTAACCCTTTTCTAGACTCTCCCATTTCTACCCTCTAGCCCCTGCTTTTCTATTGCTGTTCTTGGATTGTAAACTCTTTAGGGTTCTCTTGTTTATGCAGTAGGTGTGATGACCCACTGGCTTGCAGAATGATTATATCAGCTTCTATATTGCAACTTGGCTCAAAGCTTGTGGGGCTGGGAAAAGGACAGGGCTCCTTGTCTGCCCTCACCTCCCATCCTGCATGTGACATGTAGCAGGCTGTCAGAGTACCTATTTCTAATGCTTCTGTGGCTGAACTGAATTGTAGTCTGGACTACATACTCCACGACATACTTTTATTAACACATCATAGACTCATGTTTAATTCAGATATATATTTTAATACAGCTTCTTCTGTCTTTAAGAGATACTGAGTGGCTGTATGGTTGGGATGTCATTGTGGCACCTGCCACAGCTCAACAGTATACCTGAAACTGGAGGTTTTGAACTCCCTCCTAAGTGAGAGTTTAGAGCCCTACCCTTCTGCCTATATCAAGCAGAAATGTATCTGCTTCTTACCTTTATTCCCTGCTGATTTTCTTTCTAAGCTGTGGCTGTTTTGGAAAACAGAAACCTCTTTGAAATGTAGAATGCCCAGACATTATATATTATAGGTTTTTTTGTGTAAAACTATTCAACAGTGTTGTAACTTGGGATCCTGAATAATATTCCTTCATTTATGGGTCTAGAGAGCTGGTGTTCCACACTGTGTTGTAGTGTACTGTCACAGGAAGGGTTTTATTATTTATTGAATTTCTTTCTTACTGAATAAACATTAAAATCCAGCAAAGGAAGTATTACGGTAGAGATAGGCAAGTGATGTTCACAATAAATGTATTGCCTGCAGGTCACCATTCAGGTCACCATTTTAATGTTAGTTTTTTCCTGACTTTAGGAATAAAAGATTATTTCAAGAAGCTTTTAAATTCATTTTCTTCATTTCTTTCTCTTATCACGTAAGACTAGTCTACACACAAGCTGATACCAAGAACATTAAAAGTATTTTGGTGTTAAGTCTGCTTATAGATTGATCTTTCCTCTTAGCTTTGAAGTCTTGCCTATACAAAGAAAATTACTGCTGATGGCCTGTGAGCAATGTATGCAGCTGAGCTGATAATGAACATAGCTTGCCTGCAAGTGTCAACCGGGATGAATCATCTTCTACTCCTTACAGGAATTGTGGCTGAAGTACAGTTAAAACCAGAGATTTCTTAGTACAGACTTTACAAGCTTTGTTTTCTCACTGCAGACATTTGAGGATAGTCTGCTTTTCCCATGAGTGCTTGCCTTCTACCTCCTCTCATGCTGTTTGGGAAGTGTAATGGTCTCCAAAGCCCTTGGGTCTTTCCAGTGCTGCAAACACCACTATGCAGGCTGGGGTGGGAGGTGATGTTTCTGGCTGTGCAGGCAGACATCCCACAGCTGGTAAGAACCATGTCCCCTTGAGACTGCATGCACGTTGCTCGGGTGATCCATTTTCTAAGGTTGCTCTGGCAGCCCAGGTACGCATGAACAAAAAAATACAGTTCGTTCTTGTTATACATATTTGGTTGCCTTGGTAACCAGAGAATAATTCATTTGAAATGCAACTGGATAGGATAATTGATATATTTTGAGGAATGCCTACAGGCAATAATAGGGATTTGTCTGCCACCAAGTGTTCCAGGCTTCAGAAAACATAAGGTTAGGCTCTGAAACAGGAACAAGTGTGTTTACAACTCTGGATGTAAAGGTAATGCTGCCCTTCCTCGTGCCTGTGAGGGATCCTTGATGGACTTCTCTGCAACTTCAGTACAGATCAAACTGCATCTATGATTTCTTTTGAATATTTATTTTAGGCTATCCAAAGAGTTTAGAAAACCTCTGAAGTAATGACTTCCCACTGTTGTTATGTTTCTTTGTTCTATGAATGAAATGCCTTGCAGTGATGTTGGAGGCTCCTGTACAGGAAATTCGCATTGACACTGATGACCCATTATTATAGATACTAATGACTGACTATCAGGCATTAGGGGCCCTTGTTGATAAGCTGGCTCACTGTACTCCAGTCTCCACAGAGAGTTTATGAATCTTGATCATCCAGTACCTGACATTTACTTAAACCGCCTCATGTTTTCAACACCTCATTAGCTTTCCTCCAACCCCTGTGCAGGACACAGTGTAAGACCTACTTCCCAGTGAATGAGAGGTTAAAATCTGATCTGCTTTCATCTCCTTCTGCTCAGAGGCTGACAGGAAGGGGTGTAAGAATGGCATGGGAAAACAGATGGGGAGAGTGCCTGTGGGAAGACTGAACAGATGACCCCGGGGTCCTGAGACTCTCTGGGTACATGCTGGAGCACAGCTCTATCTGACTTCATAGCTAGCTAATTTTCTTCTTTTAACACTAACCTCTTGAAGGCAATGTTTTTCCTACTGAGCTGCTCCCCAGTGGACTTTGTTGTCTCACCTGACTGAGAGTCTGTCCCTCCATGACTGGTGCGAGACCTCTTGCTGGACAGCATAGGAATGTCTTGTAGCTTCTCCCAGTAGTTTCTTCTGCGCCCAAATAATAAATAAAGCTGGCATCTAACTTAAATGAGGAATGTTCAGCCTGGTTTTAAGTCTGTTTATATGAATTCGTCAGAAGCTTGACAGTTTAATAACACTTCTGGGATATAATATCAATTATCCCCAACATTTTATTAATTTCACCTTTTTCATTCTTGAAACAGAACCTGATACCAGGAAAATCCTCCATTCATTTTAAACTAGCTCTGAATCAGGTAAAGCTCAGAAAGATATCTGTATTCCTGGAGAGGGAAACTATAACTTCTCAGAGTTTCCCAGGAATATAAATTCCAGTGGCGATAGATCACAAGGTCAATATGATTAGGGAAAGAAAATATTTACTTTATTAAAGCAAGGCACCAAATGGTGTCTGCTTTCACCTTGAGGACCCTAGAAGGAAAATGTTTCCAGAAAAAGAAAAGTTAGAGCCCTAATGAAAGCAGAAATACTTTTCATTCCCTCAAGACACTGTTTATTGTGTTAGTATACAATCCATCAACAGCAGTAAATAGACTCAATAAATAAGGTAGTCGTCTAACATACTTGGAGATTTTGTGTTAAGGGAAATATGAATCTCTTTCTAGCACAAGACAAGATCTTTCTTTAGGCACAGAGGACAGACTGTATGGATAATGTGTGTTCTTGAATCCTTATAATAAAATTTGCAACTGGTCAGCCTTTGAAAATCTTTCTGAATTTATCTGTGCAGGGCTGCTACACGAGCCTGAAAACTTGTAGAATTCACAAGTAACTTTTCAAGCCGTACCAATAGGTTATATTCATTCCTTTATCAGGGAAAATGTCCACTTTACTCTGGTTGAACAATGAGTTTATCAGTAAACAATAGTAATAAAAAAAAGTATCTCAATTGAGGGATTCTAATACCAGAAAAATCTCCCAGACTAGTACAGAGGTAATAAAAATGCATAAATAATCTAACCAGTCTGAGAACAGAAGGGCTTATTGTGCAGATTAATTTTTAAAATTTGTTTATTTTTGCTCACATTTTCCCTTCCCCATCAGTCAGCCAGCTTTCAATAAAGAAAGGAATAAGGGAGAAGTGGAACTACTACTACTAATAAAAAATCATGGCTTGATTTAGGCACTATTAAAATAATCAAAGAGAAGGTAACTCAATGATTGTGTATACATATTTTTGCTAGGAAAAGATGTCTGGAGCTTTTCAACTTTGCTGATGCAAGTAACAAGATCCGGTGGCTGGAAGTTGAAGTTAAACAGATTCAGCATTTAAATTAGAAGTACTTCTTTAGCTGGGAAGGTAACGAAATAGTTGAACTGCTGTCCAAAGGAAGTCTGGAGTCACCAAGCTTTACTATTTTTAAATTGGACTACACAGGCTTTAATTCAGATTCTGGCAGACATCCTACAGCCTCCCTGCATGGATGTGAGCTGAATAGCTGCACAGGCAAAGTTGTCCACTCTGGCCTGAGGGTCTCTGAAATTGTTTCTGGCACTCTGAGAAGATGAGGAGGAAGAACCATCTGCACTTCTCACAACATCCATCAATGCTTGTAGTTTTACAGTACAACTATCATCAAATCTCATCATTCAGACTTTCACACATCGCCTGCCTAGGTCTGGGGAAAGGGAAAGGAGATCAGCTTGCTCTTGCTCTTCCTCCTTATGTGCAATTGGCTTGGATGTACTCTGGAGTGAAGTTTCTTTCTTTCTTTGAATTATTAGAGATTGCCTGGATTCTGGTGGGTGCATATGCAGTAGATGGTGGCAGTGGGGCCTCACGGCTGCCTGCCTTGTCTTGTTCACATGTTCAGGGTCATGTCAAGTGTCAGACTTAGGGAATTTTTCCACAAGCTGGATTATGTGTGGCTTTGGTTTTTCTCCCTATTCTGCTACATGTTGGATGATTTACCTGTCGGATCATTGACTACGTTACCTAAGCAGTTCCTTGCAAGTTGCCACATGTTTTTGGAGCCAGGTTTGTTAATTTTTCCTTTACTTGTAGCACGTGAGAGCTAAGCTGGAGAGGAGTAAAATGATTAGCTTTAACTAAGGTTTTGGAGGTTACTACAGGGTATGTGTGTGAAATATTAAGCTGCGTGGGGGACAAGAGGCCAGATTAGACAGTCTAATTGTTCTCTAAAGGCTTAGACTTCAGTAAGCTGTAAACACTCTGTACAATATGCTTGTCTGAGCTGGGCTGCCAGGCAGGCAGATGGCCAGGCACTGCAGTCTGTATAGCTCTTCTCCGTCTGCCAGAGAAAACACCTCTACGAATGGGGTTTGGTCTGCTTTGGACTGCTGAAACTGCTACAGATAAGTCACTCACAGTGATGTGACCTTCATTTATTCCTGTTGATTTTTCCCTTGAGTTAAAATAAATAAAAGTGGCTGCCTCTTGCTGCTGTTGAATGGCTCCCTCCTGGAGAAAGCCGAGACACTTGGGAAGAGCAATTCTTCTAACAGCTCTAGACGTTTTCTCCAGAAGATGAGGTGATCTGGGAAGAGGGAAAGTGAGTGCTGGAGCTAGTGACTGTGACCACCCACAAGAGAGGACAGAAGAGAGGCAAGCTTTGCCACTATTTTTTCACGCCCCAAATTTTTTGTTGAAAACCTCTCTTGTGGTGATTGTCAATCACAGCTCACAGCCATTGTATGACAGGGTGTTCTTAGCCTTGTAGACAAGGGGGAGGAGACCTGTGACAAGGGCAATGATCAAGGGTAGTAGAAGACAACATATATATTCGAAGAGCTTCTGCCTGTGTGAATTTCTGACTGGCTGCACAATAGTACACAAGAAAAAGTGATTCACTTCACCTTTTTAAAATTTGCTCTCAGCATAGGGGAACTTGGTTCTTCCGGGTGTGGTGCACCATTAGCCTAGCCTATGTCTAATCTTGTAGACATAGACGGGGTTTGATTTTTATATTTCTGCTGGAAGAATGAGTGAATAAAAGGCCAGTTTTAATTGTTGAAGTAATTTCATGTCACTGTAGGCATATGCAGCATCACAAACTACAGTATCTAAACTTGTCCAGGCTCCCCTCATAATTTGTTTGTTCTACTTGAGAAATCTACTTTAGGATGATTTGTACACTAGAAATGTATGTGTTTTCCATTAGCCATAAGAGGAATTTACTTAAGAAGCTCAGATGTGGGTGTCTATACTGTAAAGAAAGAAAGAGCTGCATTTGATCAAGTGAAACCACTCCTTGGTGATACAGGTTCAGTCTGGAGTGCAATGCAGAGACAGGAAGGAGGGTGGTATTTCCACTGTCTATGCCCATAGTTTTAATATAGTAATGGGAGCAGTTGTATGTCTCTTGCCTCAATAGAAGTTACATACCTTCCTGTTTGTTAAGCATCATGGTGGACCTGGCTGAACGTGGGACACAAAATACTTACCAGATGTCTTCTGGAAATACAATACCACAGAGAGGAAACAGTCTAGGAGGTTCCTTTAGTGTGCGGAAGACAACTTCCTGACACAGCTGGTGAGTGAGCCAACTAGGGAAGGCACCCGCTGGACCTGTTGTTCACTAACAGAGAAGGACTTGTGGGTGATGTGATGTCTGGGGGCCGTCTTGGGCATAGTGATCACAAAATGATAGCGTTTTCAATTCTTGGAGAAGTAAGGAGACGGGTCAGCAGAACTGCCACCTTGGACTTCCAGAGGGCAGACTCTGGCCTGCTTAGGAGACTGGTTGACAGGGTCCTTTGGGAGGAAGTCCTGAAGGGCAAAGGAGTCCAGGAAGGCTGGACGTTCTTCAGGAAGGAAATCTTAAAGCAGCAGGCCATCCCCATGTGCTGAAAGATGAGCCGGTAGGGAAGAAGGCTGGCCTGGCTGAACATAGAGCTTTGGCTGAAACTCAGGAAAAAAAAGGAGAGTTTTATGATCTTTGGAAAAAGGGGCAGGAAACTCGGGAGGATGACAAGGATGTTGTGAGGTTATGCAGGGAGAAAATTAGAAGGGCCAAAGCCCAATTAGAACTTAATCTGGCTACTGCCATAAAAGATAATAAAAACTATTTCTGTAAATACATTAGCAACAAAAGGAAGGCTAAGGAGAATCTCCATTCTTTAGTGGATGCTGGGAGAAACATAGTGACAAAGGGTGAGGAAAAGGCTTGAGGTACTTGATGCCTTCTTTGGCTCAGTCTTTAATTATAAGACCAGTTGTTCTCTGGGTACCCAGCCCCCTGAGCTGGAAGACAGGGATGGGGAGCAGAATGAAGCCCCCATAATCGAAGGGGAAATTGTTAGTGACCTGCTACACCACTTAGATGCACACAAGTCTATGGGGCTGGATGGGATCCACCCAAGGGTACTTGAGGGAGCTGGCGGAAGTGCTCACCAAGCCACTTTCCATTGTTTATCAGCAGTCCTGGCTAACCGGGGAGATCCAGTTGACTGGAGGTTAGCAAATGTGACGCCCACCTACAAGAAGGGCTGGAAGGAGGATCTGGGGAACTACAGGCCTGTCAGTCTGACCTCAGTGCCAGGGAAGGTTATGGAGGAGATCATCTTGTGCCATCACACGGCACGTACAGGACAACCTGGTGATCAGGCCCAGTCAGCATGGGTTTATGAAGGGCAGGTCCTGCTTGACTAACCTGATCTCCTTCTGTGACAAGATGATCCACTTAGTGGATGAGGGAAAGGCTGTGGATTTTGTCTGCCTGGACTTTAGTAAAGCCTTTGACACAGCATTCTTCTGGAGAAACTGGCTGCTCATGGCTTGGACAGGCATGTACTTCGCTGGGTAAAAAACTGGCTGGGTGACCGGGCCCAAAGAGTTTTGGTGAATGGAGTTAAATCCAGTTGGTGGCCAGTCACAAGTGGTGTTCCCCAGGGCTCAGTTTTGGGGCCAGTTCTGTTTATCAACAATCTGTCTGGATGAGGGGATCAAATGCACCCTCAGTAAGTTTGCAGATGACACCAAGCTGGGTGGGAGTATTGATCTGCTCAAGAGTAGGAAGGCTTTACAGAGGGATCTGGACAGGCTGGATCAATGGGCCGAGGCCAATTGCATGACGTTCAACAAGGCCAAGTGCTGGGTCCTGCACTTGGGTCACAACAACCCCATGCAATGGTACAGGCTTGGGGAAAAGCAGCTGGAAAACTGCCTGGCAGAAAAGGACCTGGGGGTGTTGGTTGACGGCTGGCTGAATATGAGCTGGCAGTGTGCCCGGGTGGCCAAGAAGGCCAATGGCATCCTGGCTTGTATCAGAAATAGTGTGGCCAGCAGGAGCGGGCAAGTGATTTTCCCCCTGTACTTGGCACTGGTGAGGCCGCACCTTGAGTACTGTGTCCAGTTTTGTCCCCCTCACTACGAGAAAGACATTGAGGTGCTGGAGTGTGTCCAAAGAAGGGCAACAAAGCTGGTGAAGGGTCTAGAGAACAAGTCTTATGAGGAGCGGCTGAGGGAACTGGGGTTGTTTAGTCTGGAGAAAAGGAGGCTGAGGGGAGACCTTATCACTCTCTACAACTACCTGAAAGGGGGTTGTAGCGAGGTGGGGGTCAGCCTCTTTTCCCAAGTACCAAGTGATAGGACAAGAGGAAACGGCCTCAAGTTGCACCAGGGGAGGTTTAGATTGGGTATTAGGAAAAATTTCTTCACCGAAAGGGTTGTCAAGCATTGGAACAGGCTCCCCAGGGAAGTGATTGAGTCACCATCTCTGGAGATATTTAAAGGATGTGTAGATGTGGCGCTCAGGGACATGGTTTAGTAGTGGACTTAGTAGTGTTAGGTTAATGGTTGGACTCAATGATCTTAAAGGTCTTTTCCAACCTAAATGATTCTATGATTCTATAACATTGTGCAACATCCTGAGTGGGACAGGACAATCCTCTCAGTCCCTGGCTGGTTCACATGTTTCAGGTAATACTCCTTGTTTGACTTAAGGTTTCCCTTAAACTCAGATAACAATGACACTTGGGTGATCCTACTTCCTCATCAGAGTGAAGCGCGTTTCATGTGCTGCAATCAGACCGTATTTTATCTAATCTGACATGACAGGTGACTCTGCAGCCATCTTGTTCTCACTTGTAGTCATAACTGCTCCTCACGCAGAGTTATCGTGCTTTTGATTGTGTTTGTTTTTCCTTCAGTTCCCTAAGTGGAAAAAGTATCCCAAAATAGTTGGACACCAACCTACTACTCGCATATTTTGTTTTTGTTAGCCCTCATTCTGAGGAGCGCACACTTCTTGCAATTGCTGCCATCCTGTGGGAAAGGTGACTGCAATTGCAGCTCAGAAAGAAGAAAGTGAGGCTACACCAGGAACACTTCAGCCATGATCCTTTTACCTGGCACTGTGGTCAAATGGGAAAAGGTTGTCTAATGTTGTATTGATGGTATAGGTAATTAAGAAACAACTATGGTGTATTCCAGCATAAATTAGTCATCTAAATTCATATTAAGACTGCAGTTAAAGCAGCAAGGTGAAATAACTTGGAATGACATATTAAAACTTGATATAACGAGTCCTTTCTGAAGTCTGGGGAAAGAAGGCTGGGGAATGGTAGATCAATTACTGGCAACTGGCAAGTTACCTCCAAGTATCTTCCAGCCCAACAGCATGGTCAGTAAGAAAAGACCCTTGCATTACAGATTCCTTTTCTCTTGAGATTTGAATTCTCTATTCTAATCCCACTCACTCTAAAATTTGTCTCATTTTGTTAGATATTTTGTAGCATCTATTCCATGAGACAAACCTCACATCTGTGTTCATGTGTATTCTGACAAGAACATTACGTGTGCCTGCGTGTAAGCCTTCATCTCTCTGCAAAGAGGTAACAACAGTCCACTTATCCAACGCAACTACTGAAGTTCACTTCAGTTATATGTGCTTGTGTCCCTGAGTTGCCTCCTGCCTTAGAAGCAGTAATGGAAGCTCCCACAGGCTACTACACACCTGGGTAGCTTATAGCCAAGTTCTTGGCTGCTGCTCTTGAAATGGCAGAGGATTCAGACTCAGAAGAAATATTGGGTGTAAGTCTAGAAATGAAGTTGGTCTTCTAGAATAAGGGCAACCTGTTACAGAACTGTCCCAAACTGTCTGCACCTCAGCAGCTCACTTACTTACACAGGGCTTCTGACCAGACTTTACAGCTGCCCAGCCTGAGACAGGTCAGATCATTTCAAGCAGGATTATAAGAGCAGGCCTGAGGGAAGCCAGATAATGGGTCTCCTTCACTCATTAACAGAGCAGCAGAGCCCACATAAGGAGAAATGAGTATTCTGTACCTCGGATCTAAGAAAAGGTTGCTGGTCTCACAAGTACCTCGTTAGCAGTTGCAATCCTTTAGCTTCTGTTAAGATCTCTATTATTTTATCTGATCTATTGCAATCTATTTTTTGCTGCAGTGAATAAGCATCTTAGACTTCAGTTTTCCTGCAGAAAAACTGTACCCTTTTTTTTTTTTTTTTTTTTACATTGAGATAATAATCTTGACATAAAATCTCACAGGACACAAAAATACTCAGTTTTCCTTGTTTTATTTGGCTGTGGGCAATCCCTACTGAAGTTTAGCTTGTCCACTTGCATGGGAATGAAAACTGGAGCATTTTGTTTTATAGAAATCTTACCCTGAGAAACTACATCATGCTTGCCTGTTGCTGTAAAGCTGAAGAGTACTGTTCTTCCTTCCTCCCTTATCAATTTCAGAAGAGTTCCTGACATCCAAACATCTGTCCAGCTGGCACAGGGCAGAATGATTTCAAGCTAAATAGCAGGGCACCAAGTTTCAGTTATCTCAGAAAATGTTTGACATATCATCACAGGCTACATTATGGTCTCCTGAAGTGTGCATGTTTGACAAATACTAATTTGTGAATGGACAGTTTTACCACTGCTTTCAATTTTTTTCTTCCTCTAAAGGAGCACATTACTGATAATGCTGGGATGTATGGTATGCTAAGTTATAACAATGTACCTATTATTTTCTCATTGCCTTCCCCTTCTAATACATTTGAAGCTGATTGACAATTTTCATAACAGATTTTTAAATAGTATGGAGTTTCCTGGGAAGTTGGTAGGGCTGCAGCTTACAGAAACTTACAGCTTCTTCAAGGACAAATAGTAAAACAGTTATTTTGAAATCCAGTTGTGCTGTCTGCCTTGCTTATTTCTTACAGTGGAAAAAGCCCCTGACCCTCTGTGGGGATCCTCTTCAAAGAAAGTGGAACATGAACCACACACAAAATTGCAGCCTTCATTCAATTATTAAAATAGTCTGCTGCTCTCTGGCAGCAGGGTCAGAAATCTTCATTCCTACTCCATATTTTATCATTCCAGGCTTTCTGTCCCTTACTACAAAATCTGTAGCTGACAAAATTCAATATAGCCTCTGAAAGGACTCCTGAGCACTGTTATAGTTGTATTGTGTTCTTTGATTGCTTTGGAGATGCTGTAAAAGGAGGAACAGGGATAATATTTGAAAAATTACTAAAACAAAGTCAAAGGTGACAATTTGAAATGAGAGAGTCCTTGACTCTTTTCCAAACTGCTTTCAGTGTTTCCATCTTCCCTCTACAGTTTCCCCCTGTGTAGCAGATGTACTTTTCTTTAGGATCAAGAGAATGGTCTCCATTTTATTTCATGGGAAATACTTTTTGTGCATTAGAGGTAGAAAGAATTCACTTGCACTACAAGAATTTCTTCTGCAACACTGCAGAGCAAGAGCTGTAGAAGACATCCTGCCTGTGGACTACCTACTTCTGGAAGTCCAGCTCTGTTTAAAAAGAATTTACAGTGTGATAAAATCAGGCAAATATTAACCTTATAATTAGGAATGTAGCTCTGGAGCGGAACTCCTGTGTCACTAGGAGTGCTACAGCCAGACAACCAGATCACATAAACTCCTCCAACAGCTGATCGAGCTTTGTTTGAATTCAGCTTTCCTTTATAGTTTTTATTCCTACTGGAAGGCTACGCCAGGGCCTTACTGCTTTCAAGGCTAGAGGGATGATCCTCTGTCCTAGCTGCCCTCTCTTACGTGTTCTTTTGAAATTTATTGTTAGCTTATGCAGCTTGTTCTTGTGCTAATATTTTCTTTTTTGATGGCTCCTTTTCCTTTATCTTTTTTCTTTTCCTACTGCTCACTGACTATGTTTTTATAGACAGCATATCTCTCAGTCATCAAGCTGTTAGGCAAAAAAAAAGTTGTATCTCTAGGTAATATGTACACTGCTCCGTGGGATATCTGCTGTGCATTTCCCTCTCCTGTTCAAATTGGGGAACCCGTTGCAGTATGTCATGGCTTCCTTCTGTCCCAGACATCTAAGTTGCCTTCCCATGGAAACTAGGACGTAAGGGAAAAAGAGGGAAGCAAGGCATAACATGGCCTTGTCCTGATGTGGAACTGGGACATGATGGGGAACAGGTCACAATCTAAAGATATGGTGCATGCTTTAAGATCCTGCAATACAGATATAACTTAAGTTTCTTTCAACAGATTGAATGATAAGGGGATGTGGAGACTAATAAATAGCACCTGCTCTATCTGGAGTTCCCGTTCTTCAGACATGGGACGGATTGGCTAGATCTTACTAGTGCTTTGTAAGTAATTTTAATGGTTTTTTGCATCTTCTCAAAATATCTTTCCTGATAAAATCCTGGTGTACAATCTGACTCTCTCACATCTGAATTATATTGGTAGTTCATCATCATCAAGGAGTCTCCAACCCCCTCAGGTTTCCTCCCTCTTTGGTTATTTCCGATAGATGTATTTATAGCAAGAACGCTTGACTTGTGTGCATGACCTTGCACTTCGTACAAATGACTTTCATCCCATATGTCTCACTCCAGTTTTCAAGGTCATTCAACTCATTTTCAGTAACAATATTCCTCTATATTGATGCCTTTATGTTCTGAGACAACAGCAAATTTTTATGGTGCAATCACAATTTTTTTAACAGATTCATTAAAGAAAATATGAATCAAACTTATTCTAAGGCATAGTCCTGAGAAGCAGCCTATTAATTATCCTTTACCTCTAGGCTTCTAATTTCCCTGTAATCTCCCCTTTAGCCAGTTCTTCTCCTAATTTGTAATCTAATATATTAATCTCTAGTTTCTGACTTAATGATTCCTCTCTCGTGCCCCATCATACTAAGTATTGTACCAGTGTCCAGGTAGATTGAATCAGGTGTCTCTCCTCAGCCTTAATAATTACTTACTTGTTTAGTCTTGCATGTTCTACTTTTAGTAAATCTGTGCAGTGTTTCTTTCCACTTCCTTCCATGTCTTTAATTATGCTTTCCATCAAAGTTGCTCTAAAAAGTTGTGTACAATTGTGGTCATACTAATGATCTTAACCACATTATGTTTTTTCCTCCTTTGCTGTCCTCTGGCTGTATGACCTCTTGAAATATTTGATAATGAATTCTATGGAGTGGACCTGCAACTTCAGAAGCCATTTCTTTGGGGGGCTTGGAGGTAACTCAGCCTCCTGCAGGTTGGAATGCATTGAGGTCTGCAGCCTCTTTCTGCTCTAACATAGTACTTTCAGTTCCTATTTTTGATCTGTTTAGTCACTCTTCCTTTACATCCCCACTCAGTATTTCCATTATACTTGATATAACTGACATAAAAGCAGTTTGGTTTTGGTCTAAACTGTGGTTATCTTTAATCTCTAGTCTACTTCACCATGATTTCAATGCCTGCCTGTACTTTCTTTTTATTTATATGCCTGAGCATTACATTGCTACCTTTTAGAATGTCCATGCACAGTCTAATTCTGTTTGACTTCTTACAAAATTGCTAACAGAATTATTCCTGTAAGGTTTTGACTTCTTTAACTTTCAGGTTTTACCTTTTAAAATGCTTGGCAAAAGAAAGACCATGGTATCAAAGCAGCTGTTGTTTGTTTCTGGTTAAAAAGATGCCGCGTCAGATTACTGGGTTTTATCTGCTTGGATGTTGTGTTGGAAGTGGTAACCTGTTGAGGGTTTGCCTTCCCTTTCCCGAGTTTTTGGAGGATTCTTTGCATGGCTTATAGATATTTTGAGAGTGTTCTCCAGCATGTTGTTGAAGAGATAGAGAGGAGGAAAGCATAATAAACAGGAATTTTTTTTTTTTTCCTAGTATCAAATGTAACCCCAAATCCTCAACTCTTAAACAATAAGGAAAAAGAAAGTTTTTGTTCTTAATCAACTTGACTTTCTTGGTAGATTTGTTACTATTTATATGCTAGTTCACCATACATTCAAATAACTTCCCAGGTAGCTGAATCCTGAATTTTAATATAAAACCAGCCAAGAAAAGGAGAAAAATAAAAGGCATGATTTTTTCTTAAATCTCGGCTAAAGCAAGCTTGATGGACTAATCATTGTGGGAATGGAGGCAACAGAAGGAAGAAAGACAGGACAATCCTAGGGCTATCTGATCAAGTTTAGGTACAAAAGATTTTAACTGGTCTTGATCTGTATTGCTCCAGCTTGGGACTTTGAAGACTTTATGAAATGGTGACGTTTTCCCAGGATAAGACAATTTCCTGCTCAGTTCCAATTAGCTTATTTGCACCCCTATCCAAGCCTCATAATTAACAATAAGTTAATTTTGAGTGTAAGGTCCTTGTTTATTATGTCTGTTGCCTAAGAGCATGTGCTGGTTTTGGCTGGGGTAGAGTTAATTTTCTTCATAGTAGTTAGTATGGGGCTATATTTTGGATTTGTGCTGGAAACAGTCTTGATAATTCAGGGATGTTTTAGTTATTGCTGAGCAGTGCTTACACAGTCAAGTCCTTTTCTGCTCCTCACCCTGCCATTGGGTAGGCTGGGGTTGCACAAAAAGTTGGGAGGAGACACAGCTGGGACAGCTGACCCCAACTGACCAAAGGGATATTCCATACCATATGACGTCATGCACAGCAATAAAACTATGGCAAAAGTTGGCTGGGGAGCCACTGCTTGGGGACTGGCTGGGCATCGATCAGTTGTGGGTAAGCAATTGTTTTCATTTGCATCACTTATCTTTCTTGGGTTTTATTTCTCTGTTATTTTCCTTTTAATTACAATATAATAATAATAATAATAATAATAATAATTTCCAATTATTAAGCTGTTCTTATCGCAACCGACGAATTTTCTTACTTTTACTTCCCCCAGTCCTGCTGGGGGTGGGGAGTGAGCAAGCAGCTATGTGGTGCTTAGTTGCCAGCTGGGGTTAAAGCACAACAGTCCTCTTTGGCACCCGACATGGGGCTCAGAGGGTTTGAGATAATAACAGGTTGACCAGAGTGTATTAGAAGGGATTTATAACTGTTAACAGTTGCGGGTCATGATATTGATTCATCTGTTCTTGATATTAGTTTATCTGATCTACGCCATGCTCTTTTTTTTGCTGTACATGTTAAAGATTGGTGTTGGCTTTTTCAGTTTTCTGTGCTCTGTAGTGATTAGTGATGTTTTGCCTTGGAGTTTTGTTATTAAAACACTGACCTTGAGCTTAATCTAGTATTTGGGCTCTGTACTGAAGCCATTACTGTACTTCGGGTACCATCTCATGGAGACAGTTAACTATACTTCTTCCTCTGAGACGATTTTTGTGGAGGAAAAACAGAATGGCACCTTCGCCACCTTCTTCTGTGATGTTTTCTGCCTTGTTACAATAACTTCTCAGTATCTTGAACATCCTTGGGTAGTTAAAATACTTCTATTGGTATTTCTTAGGAATATTGCTTTGGTTTTGTCTAAGGTTAACAAGCAATTTAGGAATCTGACCCAGGCTCTGTGAGAGTATAGTCATGGGTGGCACGGCGTGTGGGAAAATATGGACAGGTATCTAGAGAACTTCTTACCTCCAATGGTCTGGAACTTCATTCCTGAACAACTGTAGGATCCTGATGAAGTGATAGAATGTTTAAGTACCCTCAGGAGAGGGTACTTCTAAGACCCAAAAGGTACCGGTGGGCTTTTGGTATAGCTGCCTTGAGTACGGATAAGTTTAAACAGCTGTCTAGCTTGCCTCGCCTCTCAGAGGATCTGTCTGTGGTGGGGTTGCTGTGAGTTAAAGAACAGCAGGTGCCAATTGCTACCATGACAGTGCACCAGTGACAATATCACACCAATCGAGATCCCTGGTTCCCATCCATAAGTTGATCTGGCTACTGGAGAGTCAAGGAGTGATCAGTAATATTCATTCACCCTTTAATAGTCCCATATGGCCAGTGCAAAAATCTAACGGAGAGTGGAGGCTAACAGTGGACTATCGAGGCCTGAATAAAGTCACACCACCGCTGAGTGCTGCTGTACCAGACATGCTAGGACTCCAATATGAACTGGAGTCAAAGGCTGCCAAATGGTATGCAACAATTGATATTGCCAACGTGTTTTTCTTGATCCCTCTGACAGCAGAGTGTAGGCCACAGTTTGCTTTCATATGAAGGGGTATCCAGTACACCTGGAATCAACTGCCCCAGGGGTGGAAACACAGTTCTACCATTTGTCATGGACTGATCCAGACTGTACTGAAACAAGGTGAAGCTCCTGAACACCTGCAATACATTGATGATATCATTGTGTGGGGCAACAGAGCAGAGGAACTGTTTGAGAAGGGGAGAAAAATAATCTGGATTCTTTTGAAAGCTGGTTTTGCTATAAAACAAAGTAAAGTCAAAGGACCTGCACAGGAAATCCAGTTTTTAGGAATAAAATGGCAAGATGAGCATCATCATATTCCAAAGGATGTGATCAATAAAATAACAGCTATGTCTCCACCAACTAACAAAAAAGAAACAGTCTTTCTTGGAGAATGCATATTCCAAGTTATAGTCTGACTGTAAGCCCTTTCTGTTGAGTTTCCCAGAAGAAGAATGACTTTGAATGGGGCCCTGAGCAGCAGCAAGCCTTTGAACAAATTAAACCAGAGGAAGTTTATGCAGCAGCACTTGAGCGAGCCCGGACAAGACAAGATGTGAAAAATGTGCTTTACACCTCAGCCAGGGATAATGGCCCAACCTGGAGCCTCTGGCAGAAAGTGCCTGGAGAGACTCAAAGTTGACCTTGAGGGTTTTGGAGTCAGGGATATAGGGGATCTGAAGCCCGTTACACTCCAACTGAAAAAGAAATATTAGCAGCATATGAAGGAATTTGACCTGCTTCAGAAGTAGTTGGTACTGAAGCACAGCTCCTTGTGGCACCTGGATTGTCTGTGCTGGGCTGGATGTTTAAAGGGAGGGTCCCCTCTATGCATTGTGCAACTGATGCTACATGGAGTAAGTGGGTCGCAATGATAATGCAGTGGCCTCAAATGGGAAACCCCGACCGCCTGGGAAACCTGGAAGTGATCATGGTCTGGCCAGAGGGCCGAAACTTCAGAGTGTCCCCAAAGGAGGTGACTAGTGCTGAAGAGGCCCCTCTGTATAATAAATTACCAGAAAATGAAAAGCAATATGCCCTGTTTACAGGTGGATCCTGTCATATTGTGGGAAAACATCGAAGGTGGAAAGCTGCTGTGTAGAGTCCTACATGACAAGTGGCAGAAACTGCTGAAGGACAAGGTGAATTGAGTCAGTTTGCAGAGGTGAAAGCCATCCAGCTGGCTTCAGATATTGCTGAATGAGAAAAATGGCCAATACTTCATACTGACTCATGGATGGTGGCAAATGCTCTGTGGGGGTGGCTACAGCAATGGAAGCAGACCAGCTGGCAGTGCAGAGGTAAACTCATCTGGGCTGTTGAATTATGGCAAGATATTGCCGCTCAGGTAGATAACCCGCTTGTAAAAGTACGTCACATAGGTGCTCATGTAGAGTTGTGCCATTGAAGAACATTGAAACAATGAGCAGGTGGACTAGGCTGCTAGAATCAAAGTCAAACTATTATGAAACTGTTCTTATCTCAACCCATGAGTTTTCTCACTTTTACCCTTCCAATTCTCCTCCCCCCATCCTGCTGGTGAGCGAGCGGCTGTGTGGTGCTTGGTTGCCGGCTGGGGTTAAACCGCGACAGAGCACTGGGCACAGTCCAGGAGGACATGTGAAGACACAGGAGGAAAAAGAAGCAATCCCTACCCAAAGAGCTTGAGAATGACTGGAGGAAGGTTTATTGAGTAACGTGCTGAAATGCAGTTTTGATATATATGTTGCTGTGGTGCATGAATTTTCACAAAGGCCTTCTTTCTGCAAAAAGGCAGATTTTTATCTTACATAAATAAAGACTCGGTCCAATACCCACTGAAATAAATGTCAAGGTTTTTTGAGCTGAGTAGGCCCGAAATGATATAAAAATGTCAGGGTGCTGTGGGGCCAGGAGTGGTGGGGGCTCACCATGGTGGGGTGGCAGTGCAGGGGCTGGCAGGCAGGGCCTGTCCCGCTGCCCCAGCCTGGAGCAGGGCAGCCCCGGTCCCAGGCACTGGGCACGTCCCTGGGGACGGGCCGAGGCCAGGCCGGGGCGTGGGCTGGGCCTGGCTCAGCAGGGCCCATGGCTGGGCAGGGCCGGGCTGTGGGGAGCTGGAGGCTGGCCCCGCTGCGGCATTGCTGGGGCAGGGGCTGAGGGCCCTGGGGGGCCACGTGCGGTCCTGGGCCATGGGTGGGGGGAGCCCAGGGGCTGGGCAGGGACAGTCAGGCTGGTTTGTGCCCTCAGCTCCGTGATGTACATTGAGTCTGCTTGTGTGATCTTCCTAGGCACGCTTACTTGAACACAGCGTTCAGACGGATACTGTATATTTGAAATATAAAGTGAAATTGGGCCAACGCAGTCCTATAAATGCAATTTGTGTTGTTTAGCCGTCAGAATTTGGTGTATTTTCCTGAGCTCAGAGTGATACAGCAATTAGACTCATCTAGGTTCAGAAACTCACGTGCAAAAACTCCGATCTGTGGTAAAAGCTATTAACAAATTAAATGAAGTATAATCAGGATTTGGACATGATGTCATGGAAATATCAGTGAGACGGAAGCTCCAATTACAGAAGCCTGTATTTAATGTTGTAAGGGACTTAGAAGTATGTTATTCTAAAACTGAACATAAAAACCATGAAGTCCAAACAAAATGGTTTCCCTAGCTTATAGACATCCCAAATTTCATGAAATTCAGGCTTATCTTATTACAGTTTTTGATCTTTCAAGAAAAAAGTGAAGAGAATGAGAATTCTTTTGCTTCCTATTCTTTTCTTGATAGCCTTTATCTTGCTTGGCTTTGAGTTACAACTGTGACATTCAATTAGGTGCTGAAAATGTACTAGTTGATTTGACACCGAAAGAAAAAAATACGAATAATTTGTCATGAAAATACAATTCCTGCAAGATTCAAGTCCCTACTTAATAATATAAAGCAGATTTTTTTTTTTTGTTACTATCCTGCAAAATTTTGATGGGAATTTATAGGTATTAAACATAGCCAGAGGAGGGAGCCTCTAATTGTCCTCTGAATGCAATGAAAACCTGTTGGGAATTAGAACAAAGTGAGAAACTTTTCAATTAAAGAAGAAAGCAAGCAAGCAGAGGCCTTTGTTGATTCCTATGGCTTTTAATGAAAAAGCCCTCCATCTAAGCACATTTATTGTAGTATCTTTTTCAGTGACTCAGTGCAATGCCTCCATGAAGTCCAGCCCATGAAATACTCGCAGCTGGTACTGCAAATGCTGCCCAAACTTCCAAAAAACTCCTTCTGCCCTCAAAACTGGGCCTCTCTCCTTCCCTTGTCACAGCAGAGCAGCACTGGTCCTTCTTAGCTCAGCTTTGCTCTCCTTCTCCCCTCCATTTGTCTTCCTTTCTGCCCTTTTCTTTCTTCCTGGCCTGTCCCAATCACAACTCCTGTTGCCTACTTTATACGGCAGCAAGTCGGGATGGGGAGCCTGGCAACGGGTGCTACTCAAGGGAGAGAGGTGCAATGGAGGTAACGTTTGTATTGGCCCATGTGGGAGGGTTGTGGTCATCTAAGTCAGCTTACTCTGCTTTGAAGAGTGCAGACAGAGAGTTCTCTTCACATCCTGAAAATTATCTAATCTACACCTGACGATTAGTCACTGCAGCTGTTGATTCCTCTTTGAGGCTTTAACTGCTCTCCCTGCATGCAGCTAAATATAATATTTGACCAAAATTTTACTTAAAATTACAAGCTTCAGAGTAATTCAGAGTGTGTGTGTCTTTTCTGACTATTGTAGCATTCTGAATCTTCAAATTGCTACACCTATACAATCTTATGATGTGCTCATCATGTTCCTTTCTCCTTCAGCTTCCTGAGTCTGGGTAGAAAAACTCATGAAAGGATATATAATTGAAAGTTAAAGAAGTCTGAAATCAGGTTGTTTATAGAATTGAAATTGTTCCTTTTCTGTATATGCATGTGGCTTAGTCTTTAGCTATGTGGTCCATACCTTTTTTTTCTTTCTCCTGTGAAATGCTGCTTGCATACTGTACAGTGTGGAGTTGCTCTGTGGGTGAACTGGAACTTTGTACTGAATTGGGTGTTGGGATGCAGAGTTACAGTGTAGTTTCATGGTTAAGATAACTGGAGGATGTCCAGGAGAAGTGAGTCTTTTCTTCCTGCTACTGCCACAGAGATACATATGATGTCATAGAAACTGACATGAACAAGACTTTCCATACATGACCACTCCCTCTCTTTTCCTAATTTTCATTGTGCCTTCTGTTACACTTTTGTCCCAATGCGTGCTGACATTTACAACTGTATTTCAAGACAGTGGGACAAGTGCTTTCTGAACAGGTGAAGTCCTGTATGACGGTAAGCTCTCTGGAAAGCATTGCTGCCACGATGTCTACCTGGGCACAAAAATCATTAGATTCTTTTCAGAATCTCCATGCCCTCATTTGCCGTATGTGAGATGAGGCTCACCCTGCTTCCCCTTCATTCACTGTTGTAAAACCGAATCTAGAACATGTATGAAAATACCCAACTGGTGAACAGTGTGGATTGGAGCCTGTGCCCTTGGAACTGCACTGCTGTAATTCTCTTTGTAGATGAGACCGCTCTTTAAAACTGTTTAGTAATTATTCTTGGAGCAGTTAAATGCACCTGCTTAAGGAACAGGTCTTCAGGTGAGTAGTGCTTTCCACAGTAAACAGCCCCATTGCACTGGCAGTGCTTTTGCTCCTGTAATGCATTAAAGTTCAGGAGGTTTTCTTCAATGGCAGTGCTTGAATACATCAGCTGGGTATAATTTCCCCATTGGTTTTTATGTGCTACATCTGTACTCTTTGATCGTATTTGCAATGCATTATGAGCTTGTGCTTATGAGTCTTGCACAGAAACAAAAGTGACTTTTGCTGCAAGCTTTCTTTTTGCTTGCCAAAATGCAGGACAGACAGGGACAGAAAATAGGTATAGGGGAAACAAGCTTGGTGGACTTCTGATTTTAGAGCTTTCAGCAGTGGTTAAATGCTTAAAAACCCCCTATTTCTTGTTTTGTTAAACAAACCATTCATAATTATCTTAACATACATAACCATGATTCACTGAGCAGCAATTAAACAGAAGCCTTCTACAAACTGGCTCAGTGATATAAAAGGACTCCTTCAGCCCTTCCTCACTGGCACATGAATGACTTCCAGCAAGAATGAGCAATTATAGCTTAAGCTAAAGGGTTAAGACACTGTGATCAAAAGCTGTAACAACTACTATCATTAATGGACTGGCATTGAAGGGGGATTATAATCTTTACCAGTGAGGTCACTTTTTTGCCTTCATTTTGCTCTATAGTTCTCACACTGATAAGTTGTTTTAATAGCAATTTGTATTCCATTACTGCCTGGTCATGATCAAAGCCTTAACACGCAATGAAAATTTTTTGCAAAGATCCCCTCCATCTGGTGCTGAATACTTTCTATTTCCTATTTGACTGGAAATCTTTTCCAGGGCTTCTTCCTGCATGCGAGAGACACATGACAGAAAAACTGCTCCCAAAACTTCCAGGGGAAACATTCATTTGACACTTGTTCATTCTGGGATTACAGGTGCCTGTTTAACTTACACCACATGTGGTTTTAGTTTCCTTTTGTTTATTTGTTTTAAGGGCTGTATCCAAGACATAATGTTCAAATCCAAATCTTGGATCTTTCCAGAACTTGCAACTCAATGTTTTGCTTTATTCCATTGCTGAAATGGAATTTTATATTCCTGTGTAACAAGTGAATAAGGACCCTAAGGAATAGGTGTCAAAACCATAGCTTCAAAAGTATGCAGTACAACTAAGTGGTAGTTTCACTTCATAATAAAATTTTTTTGTTTGCTTCCTCTTTTTAGTTTTATGCCTCAAAGAATCAGGTATGAACTGGTTCTCAAATGCAAATCTTTTCTAGCTGCTGTAGATAATCAGGTTTCAGATAAAAATCATGGCACTTCTCACGTTTATTCTCTGAATCTGTCATCTGATCCTGGTATGCTTGAAATTGGAAATTCAGCTCCTTCCAAAGGTCCAGTTAGATGTTCTCAGTCTGTTGCAAGTGTTGCAAGCCTTTCACTTTAGGTCGATCGCAACAGTTTTGCCCAGCTGGTGGCAAATATCACTTAGTGCTCAACTTTCACTAGCTGATGTGCCTTTTGAATGTAAAAGAAAGGAAGAAAATGGGCTTGAAAATGTCGCCATTTTCTTTTCTGAAAGCACTGTATGAACATGTCTTTGTTACACAGGAGTGAACTGCCACTGTCTGAGTTTCTCAAAACTCACTAAAATCATCTTAGCATGCTGTACTACAGACAAAGCTTCTCAGTGTTCAGTTCTTCTCACTGAAGTGTTTTCCTTCCTTGGCTCTCAGCCACAGATTAATAGTCTGTAACCAAGCTCACTCTCGAAAATGTCAAATTTAATTGAAAAAGGAAAATCAGAAAATAAAAAGTTATCTGGCGTGACTCCTCTGGGTCCCACTCTTACAAGCTTTGCAGGTTCCTCTGCTTCATTAACCAACCCAGTGTTGGAAGGCTAAGCCCTCACTGTCCCCACTGCAGCTTCTGCCTGGAGTCCCTGGGGCATGATCCAGCCATGGTGGCATTGGAGGAACCCAACTTGATTCAGTTCTGGCTCCCAGGCTGCACAGAGCAATAACAAAGGCTTTTTGGCCCCTCCGTCCCCTCCCTGCTTTGCCAATAAGCTGAAGAAAAGCAATAGCATGAGCTGTTACATGGCTAAGGAGATAGGCTGCCATCTGCACTGTTATTTCTAGGTCCTGACACTGCATTCCAAGGTGGGGTCGGAATGGAAGGTGCCAAGTACAGAGGTACAACCAGCAGGAGAGGAGATTGGGCCGAAAGTTTTCCCAAGAAACAAAGAACTGAGCAGGAAGCATTTGGTTTAGAGCCTTCTGGTTTTCTGTGCTTTGGGTGAATCAAAGGGAGAGTTGTGAAAGAGAGGGATGTCTGTCATGGTGAGCTGGGAATCTGAGAAAGTGCTGACCCCAGCTCACCAATGTAACTCTAGAATTGGGAGCTGGGAGCTGCCAGTCCCTACTGGTCTACAGAATTGCCTGCATGGTCAATTTTACTACATGCACAACCTCTGAAACTGGTAGGAATGTCTAAACCACAATCCCATTCTTGTGTGAATTTACTGAAGAGCAGAACACTGAGTTTTTGGCTCAAGTTCATGATGGGAAAAACTGTCAAAGTGGAGAAATCTGTCTAGGAAGCAGCTGTTTATAGCTGTTGTGAATGTGCACCAGTCCCAAGTTCTGTTTGACAGATAACATATGCCCTCAGTTATCAAAGCTTTCCAGTGCTTTTCTTTGATTTTGAGTCCAGCAGACTTAAGAAGTCTTGTATCTTACAGCAAGGAAATTTGCTGTTATAAGAACTTGTGTTATGGTAATAGTGCCTTGACAGGAGAGAGACCCAGTATATAACAGAGTGCCGCTCTGCCCTTGGAGGGCCTTTGCAGGTGGGCATTCATCTGGCTGCTGTATTTGGATGCCAGTAGAATCCAAATAATCCCCATTTCTGGCCTGCAGGTAGAAAACTGTTTTGATCTAGAAAGTAGCATAGTGTTGATGATTATCCATTCAGAAGGAGCCCACACACAAGGCATTTCAGTGTTGGTTTTTTTAAGTTATTATTTTGCATGTGACATCTGCAAGAATTCTTACCATTCCTCTTCTGTGTTTTATCTCGGAGGAGGTAAAATGCAGCAGAGAAACAGCTGAAGCCAAGTTAAAAAATGGAGTTCTCAGTCCAATGCAGGTGTGCAGTGAGTCCTCAGTATTCGTCCATGTCATAGACTTTTTTCCTGCCTTCACATAGTGCTACAAGATTGCAGGAGAGAAATTTATAGCAGGAGCCATTATTAGAACTTATTACTTGCCTGTTTACTGTTGAATATGTTGTGCAGTACAGATAAAATTTTAAGGCACTAAGACTTGTGTGTGTGTTGGGATTTCATTAAGAAAAGTGTTAATTTCCTTAGAATTCTCCTTTTATTTTTTTTTTAATATATTTTTTGCGGCTTCATATTCTCATAGCTGTTGTCCATAAAGAGATGAGAACACTTGGTACAGACACAGGAGGTCACTCTTAGGTAATACATTCAGAAATGTAGCCTGTATTTTCCTGGTGATTTCCATGATTTGGCTCTGTTGTTCCAGCTGGACTCTCCTCCAGACAGTCCTGGTGGAAAGTGGAAGACTGTATTTCTGTTGGGAGCCAAAACTGGAGAGGTAGGGGGGTCCTCAGCAAGGAGCCTTAGGACTTTCTCCAGTGCTGCTTAAAGCAAGGAGACCTGCCTTGGCAGGAACTAGGGCTTGTAGGACATTTTTAGCAGATGGAAGAGTGCCAGAACAGAGATAAGGCCCTCACCCATGTTCTGTATTCTCTAGCTGTATGAGGGAGTACTAGGCTGTCGCTGCCAAAATACCCTCCTCCTTTAGGACTGGAGGCTGTGCTGATTAGTGGTTAGAATACGAGTGGGGTAATGAAGGCCTCTTCACAACTCTGTCATTGATTTGCCTTGGGCCAATTGCCTCAGTTTCCTTATTCCTAAATTTCTTAAGCTGTAAACTCTGAATAGTCATATCTGTGTCTTTGCAAAGTCCTTTTGAGAAGTTAAGCAATAGAAACTGAGTATTATCCATGAGACTAGTCTAGGACTGCCTTCTTGTAGGTGGGCAGTGTTTTTTTCCAGCATGCTGAACAGCTGCAGCCTGTAATGGATTGCTTTTTATTCATTTCCATGTGTTACATCTTTTCTTCTAGAAGAAGTAGGTTTGCAATATTCACTTTGGCTTAGCTCTAAACATTCTAACCACTCTAAGTGTTACTTGGTCTCTTTTCTTACTTGAGCGTGGTAAGGCTGAGTGTTGCCAGTAAAATCAGGCTTCCACTTTTTATCTCTGTCACAACAGTTTAAGGCAGTTGATTGTGAGGTTTCTTTTGTGGGAACTGAATACAGCCTGCGCTGGCAGCAGTTGTGATGCAACACTTTTTCATCGATGTAGAGAACCTGCTGCAGACTCCCAGGCAGTCCTCATACTCATGGAGAGGTTTGCATTTTCAACCACTTCTAAGAAATGCTGTATTCCCATCAAAGCAAACAATTCAGCAAGCACTCAGCCTGAGTCTTCTTGTATCAGGGGGGCAGCTCAAGTTTACATTAGCAAAATTAGGATCACTTTTACAGAGGTTTGTTGGAAGAGGCGAGTAAACCATTTTCAGTAAAATAATCATCCATCTTAAAGTAGTGCTAGATAGAAGCTGGAAAACAGCACACAAACACTACAAAAGACAAATAAAAGCCAGACTCCTGGAGAATATAATGTATTTTCAAAGTTACACTGAAAGGCATTTACTGCCTACAGACATTTTTCAATTTGAACAACTTCATAAAGGCCATGAGAACAGTCTTCAGGCATTTATAGAGAAACACCAGTATGCAATTCCTTCAAAGATTGGGGGAATAACTAAATAAAATTCATTTATATGACTACCTACCTTCTAAACTCTAAATGCTAAGTACCCTAAAATTAATTTGCAGTCCAGCTCAACATTAGGTCTGTAAAGAATCTGTGATTGATCCTAAACCTCACAGAAGGGATCAGAGGAAATGAAAGTAATTACCTGAAACTAATAATGGTTTCCTAATGAATGAGGAATGCAGCTGTCTGAGGCAATGGGGGATCTCCCTGGTGCCAACCAGGTGACAGAAGCCACAGAAACAGATGTATTTTCAAGGTATCTGTGCAAGAGATAATGTGGCTATGAGTCAAGGCAACAGTTTGTGGTCTGCAAGTGCACTGTTACATCTGTGTGTTTGGGGTTGTGGGACAGTGTCAAATCCACCTCTGAAGAAGCAGGTCTGAGTCATTAGATGTGGCTGAGGATATAAGAGTTATAAGGAGCATCTTAGTTCAAGCACTCTCAATTATCCAAGCAAAAATCTCTTAAGAGATTGGTGTTTCCTTCAAGTTGCAATTAATGCTGTTTTTTATCAGCATGTTGGACACACATAAGGATTTGAAATCACTTTCAAAATTGCTGGTTACAGTAATAGCTACTTTCTTTATTAATTATTGGGGAAATAATGAATTCACTTCTCTTGCAGCTCTTTAACAAGGAAGTACAAGCTGTCTTTAAAGTACTAGCAGCCCAGTTATTCCTGCGTTATTCTGACACAACATGTATTCATCTTCCTCCAAGGCTTTAAGCCATTCTGTTTATCAAACAAATCAGCAAATAAGTCAAAGCACAACTCTAAAACTGAAGCAGACTTATCTGCAATACAGGAAATAGAATTCTACTGCTATTTTATGGCACACGGGGCCATCAAAGAACAGTCTTTATCCAAATCAGATAAGTTTTACCAATAGTTCAACTAATAGTAAATTATGGAGAAAGGTAAACGTACATGAAGGTGGAGGAAAAAGTCCCAGATTTCAAATCTAACGTGCCTCTGCAATGACATGTCACAGTCTCAAAAAGAAATTTGCCAAAGGAACTGAATGAAAACAAATCTACAACATTCCTCTATAACTCAAATGGAAACAATGTTTACAAATCTTCAGGTATTCATAGGAGAGAAAATATTCTTCTTATGAAAGTGGAATAATGAAAGAAAACAGTGATAAGTGATGTTTTTCAAGAAAAGTCTGAAGCCTTGTCTACATGGAATGGTGTTTTTTGTATATTTTTAATTTTAGCCCATTTATTCCTGTGATGATGCTAGTAGATTTAGAGAGTCTGTCCACTCTGTTTGCACTGGGTTAGATCTCAGTGAGGAAAAGAGAGATCCACAGAGTTCTGGACTTTCTCAAAATAATTGCATACCATTGTGGGTGCAATGTCCATCAGATTTTGCATTCTGGGATTTTTTTCATTGTTGGTTTTCTACTAGAACCTGCTGTATTTATCAGCCTTGTGGTCAAATTCAAAAGATCCTGTGATTCCTCTGGTACTGATTTCACCACCATTTTCATGTTGCCTAAGGACACTACTGGCCACTGCAAATCAGATAGTTATTACTATAAACAGGGTGAAGAATGCATACTCTTGCAGCATGGATGGTTTTGGATAAAACTGAAACTGCTTTACAGCGGTCAGTATTGTGCCATGTGAATACCATAAGAGATGAAGTGGGGGGAAAGTCATAGTGGGCCACATCAAAGGTCCTTCTAACAAAGTATTCTGTTCCCAGCAGTGACCTGATAGTTATGTCAAGGGAAAAGTAGAAGAACAGGGAAAGAATACAATGACAGTTTTTCAGCATGTTCTTCCAGATTATTTTGTGCATTGTTGTCCTGGTTTAAGCTGGGATAGAGTTAATTGTCTTCCTAGTAGCTGGTACAGTGCTATGTTTTGAGTTCAGTATGAGAAGAATGTTGATAACATTGATGTTTTCAGTTGTTGCTAAGTAGTGTTTATACTGAGTCAAGGATTTTTCAGCTTCTCAAGCCCAGCCAGCGAGAAAGCTGGAGGGGCACAAGGAGCTGGCACAGGACACAGCCAGGGCAGCTGACCCAAACTGGCCAACGGTGTATTCCATACCGTGTGACGTCACGTCTAGTATAGGAACTGGGGGAAGTGGGGGCGGGGAATCGCCGCTCGGGGACTGGCTGGGCGTCGATTGGTGGGTGGTGAGCAATCGCACTGCGCATCATTTGTACATTCCAATCCTTTTATTATTACTGTTGTCATTTTAGTAGTATTATCATTATCATTATTAGTTTCTTCTTTTCTGTTCTATTAAACCGTTCTTATCTCAACCCACGAGTTTTACTTCTTTTCCTGATTTTCTCCCCCATCCCACTGAGGGGGGGGCGGGGAGTGAGTGAGTGGCTGTGTGGTGCTTAGTTGCTGGCTGGGGTTAAACCATGACAGTTGTGAAGTGTTTCCATACTGATACATTCTTTCTTCTTTTGGTCAAGTAATATGGATGATGAACAAAAGCAAAGGATTGCCTGCAAAATGACAGTAACCAGCAGTGGCTGTGGAACAGCAGGATCTGGAAGGCTTTTGCAGTTTTGCTGAGTGCAGGTATTCCGAGAGTGTCTGCGGCACAAGACCAGCTCAGGTTCCCTTTCAGCAGAGGGGGCTGTCTTCTGCCTTCCTGATACTTGTTGCTCCTGAGAGCTATTTGCTGGTTGCAGACCAGTTTAGTGCTGGTTTTTGTGGTGTTAGAGCTGTGGTCACTGATGATAACGCTATTTAAGAGTGCTCTGCCCTCATTTTTGCAACATCAGTTACTACAAAGGAGATGAAGAAATTGATTTGCAGGATTGCGATTCCAATGAAACACAGAGGTCACTGATGGGACCTGGCTACCAGACCCTCCAATGTATTCAGGTGCTTAACTGCCACTGAAGTTGCCTGCTTATTTGTTCGTATGAAATTCCAAAGTATAATCTAAAATTAAACTTCTGATTTTGTCTGTAGTGGAAGTTAATTAGCACATCTCAACTTGCCCACCAATATCACTTTCATTTGGTGTTAAGAGCAAGTTTAGCACTCAAGTCTCTTTTTTTCCATAGCAAACAGCCTGTGCTTATTATCATATTAAAGGAATGCCACTGGTTAAATCAAGCAATGAATATAAATAGCTGTATTACTGCCATCAGGCATCAGTGTTTATTTAGTGGATGTGAATCATGCATGCCTCTTTGATCTGGCTTTGACTAAGCCATTGCTGTTTTCATACAAAAAAGGTTATTTGCAAACACTGCAAGAGTATCGTATACATTAAACATGGAACTAATCAATATGGAAGGCTCTCTGCTACTTTGACAACCCCGTGTGCTGCCACAGTGTCTTTAAGTGTTTTGAATTTCTCTGTGAGTACCTGGGTCCCTGAAGACACTCTCAGCTCTTTCCTTTGGACTAGAGAAGATCAAGATTGAAATCTGGGCCCCACTGAAATCAGTGGCCATATCACTCTCAGGTCCCTGTGAAGGGTACATATCTGGCAGCAGAGAGGACAAAAACTATCAAGGACAACACTGACTTATTTGTGGACTGGTTTGATTACAGAGCATGCAGGAGAGTATTTGAAAGAGAAATTTTTTTGTGCATAATCAGATAAGCAGATAGACTCAGACCTGCTTGTGCTCATTACCCACACTGAACTTTTTATTACTTTTTGCTAAAACAAAGCTCCTGTGTTGAATTTTAAAACTGAACCCACATGCCTCCCCTTCAACAAACTATATGCAGACTGTTGTGTGCATTGGAAAAGCAAATGATAACCCATAGGTACTGTCAAAGTAATGTTATCACAGTCATGGTGATAAACAACTTAGAATGGGGCTCATTCTGATGCCAAACGTTAACCTGGGCAAAATAGCTGACAGGAAAGGTGTTTATTCAACCACGAGACATGACTGACCTCAAATGCTCTCCAATGAGGGAACTGGGGATGACAAAGAAGTGGAAAAATTGTAGAAATACCCAAATAATTAGGTGATTTCTGAGTCCAAAGTGTGCATCCATCCCTCCCTCACTTTCTGTTACTTCTACTATTATACAAGGTCACACAAAAATTTTAGGATTCAAAGGGAAGCTGGACCTCAGGGTTTAGGGCAAATTTGGTCTTCACTCCTACATTTGTAGCTGTCAGATTAGTTTTGCATAATTTGGGATTTCTTTGTTATAGTTTAATGTCATTTTAAATATTAATCTCCCCTATGTTTATCTGCAGGTGTTGCAGAAAAGGAGTTTTTAAATAATTTGGAATGATAACTGTACTAGGAAAGCATAGTGGACCAGTGAACTATTTCTTTTTCAGTCTCTGATATTTTGTAATGGACTGAATTACACTGTAACTTTGTCTAACCTAAAAAAAATCGTGAGAATTGTTAGGATGAAAGTGAAATGGTGATCATTTTGAAAAGTGAAAAAGGAGACAGTTTTGTTGTGTTCTTTTGTAAAGATCATACGCTCTTCATGTTAATGTTATGATGTTCTCTTGCCTGATTGGGTATTATTACATCAAAGATTTTGTCAGAGAAACCCAGCCAGAAAGGCTAATCAATGACCCAGAGAAGAGTCCTTGAGGAAGCGGCAGAGATGCCGTTATGGGGGAATGCCTTCCAGCTGGCTTCATTCCAGAGTGGAATGATTTATTCTTCACAGGGGCTAAATCTAGAACACCAGAGGTGCCTGAGTCTTTGAAATTCTGCTAAGTCCTGATACAGTTACTGTGAAGGCAGTAGATTTTACAAGTTTTCAGAGCTTAAACTGGGAAATAAACCAAACCTTTTTGTTTCTTCTAGCCCAGAAATGAGAAGTACTAAGACTGAGGGGAATGGAGTGACCAGTTCTCACTTATTTTAAGGGATGTTCCTCATTTCATTCAATGTTACATGAATAAAGGGAAGGTGGGTCAATCCATCAACCCTTTGTTTTATTGACCCAATCAAAGCAATGTAACTATTGATTGAAGCTGTTTTTCTCTGCACAGTGCAGCCTGAAGAAATCTAATCTTTTAACACAAACTAAGCCAAAGCTTTAAGGTATGCATGGAACTGCATACCTTAAATGAGAATCATGGCTGCGACTTTGTGGTGGGAATTTAGCCTGTTAAAACATGACATTACCTCAGGCTTCTGCTTCTTGCACCTTTACCTAGGTAAAGAAAAGGCACGCATGGAAGAACATTTCTAAAAGCAATCAATTAATAGTTATGTAGTTTGTTCTCTGTGTCACTGAACTGTTTCACTGACTCTGTAGAGATGGCAGTGTCGCAAATTGTGTGAATACCTCCTCACCCTGAGAGTAGACAACTGCTGTGCCTTGCAATGGGGTGTGCAGTCAGACTTTCCTGTAGTATATGTAGGAAAGAGCTGCTACAAACTCAGTCCATTTCTCAAGAGATTTTGACATCAAAATATGTATCTCCAGTTCATTCAATTAGTCAAAAGCTCTTTCTGGTGGAGAAAAAAAAAAAAAATCCAGTTTTTACTATTTGTTTCAATCCTTCTTATAGTGGATTCCTTCCAGAGCTTCCCATGATGGTACTGAAGTTCAGATTACAGTCCTAATGAATGCTGTAATAAGTGAAGCTGTTACAAAAGGTACCTTAAGAAACAGCCTTTTCCCTGCATTATTCTTGACGAACAAACTGGTGGTATTGTGAAAGATGTCTTCAACCTTTACCCTCAGCACTGCTGCCAACCCCTCCATGTGCTTTGACAGTAGCTTCAGTGGGATCTCAACTCAAATGGAGGAGAACTGGGGGGTATGTGTTGCAATGAGAGCGTGTTAGTGCTCAGGTAGTAGGGCTGCTCACCTTGCCCCAGTTCAGATGCAGAGCCAAGTATTCTATAACATCATAAAACAAACAGCAGAAACTGTTGGTCACAAAGATAAATATTTGCTACGTTACAGAATCTTATCAGAGGGAATGTGTTCTTACTGTTTGTTGGTGGGACTTTCCAGGAACTGGAGATACATAGGGTCAGAAAATCCTGTCAGCTTCAGTGGAGCTGAGTTTCCACGCTCAGTGTCTACTATTTGAAACCACAGCTTGTGTGCTCTCTTGCTTGCTCTCTCTAAACCATTCTGTTTCACTTCTCTGTCAACTCTAAGCTGTGGACAAGGCACATAACTTTCATTTCTGTCCATGCCTAATGTTTCTGAGAGCAGGTTTTGGCAATGCTTTTTAAAAATACATGATGCCTTGTCTCTAGCCAGTAGAAACCATCCTGGCCCTGTTGAAAATTAGATCCTCTTTACAAAACATTTCTCAAGAAGACTGGATTATTTAGATGGGGATATTGATAATATGGATTACCAGGGCCTTAACTCTACAATATATCATGTGTAAGGAAATAGCGCTCTCTCATAGTGCCTTAGAATCTACAGAGTGGAATCCCTTCAGGAATTAACAGCTTAATTTGACAATTTTAAAAATAGAATTAGCTTAGTTTTCTAACAGGAGAGTACTCACAGTAGGTTTTGAACTGGCTAGCTGGTTTGAATGGAGGAATGCAGAACTTTAAGATTATTAGAGCCCAAGTGAGTCTATCATTAACCCTTCAGAAGAAAGGATTGCAGTGTGAGCTTAACAGTATTATACACTGTCATGGTTTAACCCCAGCCAGCAACTAAGCACCATGCAGCTGCTCGCTCACTTCCCCCCACACCCAGTGGGATGGGGGAGAAAATTGGGAAAAAAAGTAAAACTCGTGGGTTGAGATAAGAACGGTTTAATAGAACAGAAAAGAAGAAACTAATAATGATAATGATAACACTACTAAAATGACAACAGTAATAATAAAAGGATTGGAATGTACAAATGATGCACAGTGCAATTGCTCACCACCCGGCAATCGATGCCCAGTTAGTCCCCGAGCAGCGATCCCCCCACCCCCACTCCCCCCAGTTTATATACTAGACATGATGTCACACGGTATGGAATACCCCGTTGGCCAGTTTGGGTCAGCTGCCCTGGCTGTGTCCCCTCCCAACTTCTTCTGCCCCTCCAGCCTTCTTGCTGGCTGGGCATGAGAAGCTGAAAAATCCTCGACTCAGTATAAACACTACTTAGCAACAACTGAAAACATCAGTGTGTTATCAACATTCTTCTCATACTGAACTCATAACACTATACCAGCTACTAGAAAGAAAATTCACTCTATCCCAGCTGAAACCAGGACATACACCAAAGAATCCATCTATATGGAGGATTTGATGAGTACTTAGCTAAGGCAAAAACTGAAGGCCAAGGCTGCACAATATTAGACACAAGAAACTCCAGCCAGAAGCATCTGCACCACTGGGAGCCAAACTCAACCTATTGTGCTGCTTGTAGAGCTCCATGTCATTACACATGTAGAAATATGATAGGAAGCCTGTGTATTACCTATGTGTTATGTGCCCTCACTACCACAGCATTTCATTTCCTAATAAGTCAACTGCCTGGTTAAAGAAGAGTTAAAACCCCCTGTCTTTCAAGCTGAAGCACACATCACAATCATTAAATCATCACTCAGGTCCAATCCCATAAAAAAATTCATTGCACGGACTCTTTCTGAAGTCTATGGGTCTCTACACACATGCATAACTCTGCCTCACCATATTTCATTGAAGGATTACAATCTAACCAGGTAACTAGGCCCTGTCCCACGAGTCTATTGAGCCAGTGAGAGTTTCCAGATAATATGATAATGCCACATTGTATTTAGATAGCTGAATATGTGATTAATCAGTCTTGTGCAGGGCAGTTCTGTAAGAAGGGTTTCTATCACTAAACCATTACTGTTTGCATCTGCCCTGGCATTGAGTTAATTCTCCTTAACAGCCAATGTATTAGTGATTTATTTCTCAGTGTTCTAAAAACAGATCCCAAGAATAAGTCTGATAGAAATGGCTTGTTGTAGGTATTTCATAAAAAACAGGGAAGGAAGATTTCTCATTTAATTTTTTTAACAAGTGCATCTTTCCTTTTTTACTTTGCTATTACAAGTTAAGTTCTTTGTGCTTTCTGTGTGAATGTGGATGGCTTGTAAGTGTTTAACATGTGTTTGTTCATGGCTTCTTGCTCATCTGATTTCCTTGTGTTGGCTTCTACTCTCTGACCCAGTTTTGGTCTGTTTCCATACTGAGGAACATTTAGAAATCTCATCATGCCTCACACTAGCTGTTCATCTCCTGTGGTGGATATGGTTCCAACATTGTTCCCATCTGGTTTCTGCTCCAGTGAAGGCAGACCAGTCTTTATTTCGAGAAACTATTCAGGTGGGAAGTAGTTAGCCTCAGTTTGTGGTTATTTAAACTTTCCTGGAGTGCTTTGCTGATACTGTATGGAAGAAAGTGCTGGGATGCTACTGACTGTGTAAGCAGTCTTGCTGGTGCAGGTTTTAGCACAATATTCTGACACAAAATTAGCTTTTCTTTTACCTTAATGCTATCACCTGGACATGCTCAAAATACATACCCTGTTGTTATGGGATGTTCTTGCTGCAGCTAAGCAGAGACATCCCAAAAGCCTGGTCTGCTTCTGGCCATGCTCCCTGCAGGAACAAAGCAGAGAGAGGCTCTGCCTTTGTAATTGTGAGGCTGCCTGTCCCTGGGTTGTCCATCAGTCTGGAACTTCCCATGATCTCCCCCACAAGTGCAGTCTCTAACCTGAAGAAGGTGACAATTATCAGAGTTTTGAAGTCGTGGTTATACTGAGGACAGTTTCTGTTTTAATCTTGCAGGTGGTTCTCACGCTCATAAGCCTGCGGCCCTGAAGCCCAACCCTTTGGCTGTTGTGTCTGAGTTTTTAACAACAGTTGGGTATGTTATATAGATGCATCTGGGTTTTTTTAACATGGATGTGAAAATATGGGTGGTGATGATAGTGGTGACAATTATTCTGTCACGAGGTGTGAGGGGGAGAGAGATTCAGATGGGATTGCCTGTTACCACCAACTGCTTCCTGGTTTTGTCACATGTTGTAAGTGTCTCCTGATGTTGCAATGAGAAAAAAACCCACACATTGATTTTCAGTTCTGCAGAATCATTATGCAAAATCTACAGGGAATGCTGGGAATGAATGAATTTGCTGGCTTTATTGTTCTGAAGAGCTGAGCTGTACTTTGTGGTTTGAGATGCCTACAGGTGTAAATCTGTCTAGACCAGAGTCTGCATGGTGAATATTTAGTGGAAATGAAGGGTCACTCATGGGAATGGGGGATGGGGGTGAAGGGTAGCATCTGGGTTCTGTACACAACACTTTTTCTTTTTTAAATAGCTGTTTTCCTTGGGAAACAAAATTCCATTCATTTCACCATGAGATGTTTTAGGAGACATACAAGACCAAAAAAAAAAAAAAAGGATAAAATGCTTTGTCTACTTCTCGTTCCTTTTTCCTTCCAACTGTTGTATCTTTTTTCTCTTTCTTTCCCCCTCCTCTTCTTTTTTTGTCAGACCCAGTTTGTCAATTTCCATTCATTTCCTTTCATTGATTTTCTCTTTCTTACTGAAGCTATTAATCAATTCTCTCACAGTAGAACTTCCTCTTCCAGGCTCTGGGCTCCCATTCTTCCATTCCCAAAGTCCATCTCATTCTTCTTTCTCTCTCTATCTTGCTCTCTCCTTTACTACTGCTCCATCTTTCAATTAAATTTCCTGTTCTAGCCAACACTTATCTTTCATGCCCTTGCTCTAACACCCCTCCAGTGCTCTTCTCCCCACTGTTACCGAAATCCGGAATAAAACTCCTTAACACCAATGTGAAGTTAAGAGGCAGGCACTTTGTTTATTGCAGCACTGGGGACACGGGGGATTGCTCCTCCAAAGGTGTGTCCAACTTAGTATCAAAATCCATCAGTTTTTATAGACTTTTTCTGTCAGGTCATTGTTACGTAAACTCTTTACATAAAAATGCATACTATGCTCGCTCTTAAATTTAACCTTTATAATGATTGGTCCTTTGATTATATAACCTTATCAATATTCTTATTTAAAAACAATCATTGGTCAATTTCACTTAGCTCCACTGATTGGAATCTTCGATACTCAAATCAAGATGGGAAGGGTAAGGAGTTTCCAAGCAGTATAACTGGTGTCCATGACGGTTTCCTTAGTTTCTTGAAACAAAACATAGAAAAACCAGTAACTTCCTGGTGAGGTTTCCACAGTTAGGTATTTCAAACTTCAACAATATTAAGGTTCCTATAGTCACACGTAACACAGTTCCTAAAGTTTCTATGGCTACATTTAAAACTTAACAATCCTATACATTATGCTTCACAATTTTACTTCTTAATCAAACCTAACTCTTTTATGTGATTAAATTTTGATTTCTTTATCAGAATATTTGCAACACCACTTCCCCCATTCTTTCTTTCATCTCTGTTTTCTTCACAGCATTATGTTCCTTCCCTCGCCTTTGCATCCAGAAAAAATTTTTTTACATGCAGATGTCGGTTACTTTCTTGGTTATACACTTCTTCCTACCTGCCTTGAGATTTCACACCAAGGCTGAGAGATGGGGCCGTAGGTGGTCCCCTGAGAGAATCAGAGATGGGAGTAGCCCATCCTACTTGTGGACATTGTATTCAAACACCAAAGAAATTTTAGGCTTGCTTGAAATACATTGTTCTGGTCAAGAAATTACTTAGCTTTTTCATAAACCATTTGCTGTGAAGTCAACTGTGTTCTGTGTCCAGCATTACTCAGCTGGAACAGCAATTCAGAATCTCTCTAATAAACTTCCTTCCTGAGTAACTAACTGCCCCAAAAGGGCTTTTAATAAGAGCAGTATGACAACTTTTGGATTATCTAAGTGGATAAACATGCCCATGAGAGAGAGGGAGAGGAGGGAGATACTTATTTTCTCACGTCTCATGAAGGCGCTGAAGGGAGGTGAATATCTCATGATAACCACACCCCTTGTCATCCTCTATTAGTCACATCACACACTTCCTGAACACAACACTTCTTTATATTCCCCTGACATTTTGCACGTCTCACAAGAACAGTGACTAGTTATCATCCTCAGGGCTAACACCAGCTCAAAATACAATTCAGTGAGCATTTACAGGAGCCTTTAATTGTCTTTGTACAGTATGCTAGGCTTCTCAGAGGCTGTATTTACTCTTTACAGAGAGAAAATGCAATTGGATAAGACGTGATTGGTATGTTTTCACCTTAAGCTTCTGCCATATCAGTCAAAAGGGAGCTGGAAACTTTCTGCCTTTTACTACAAAACCTTGAGGGTCACATGCTATGGCTCTGCCAAGTGGCATTTGGAGAAAGTCTGCAGGGCAGCATCAAGGCGGCCTTCTGCTAACTGCTGCTCCTCCCATGCCTTGGGTCCATGGGACAGTGGTCTAGCCAGACCCCAGGACAAGGACTTCCAGGTGGTGCATTCAGGGGCTCTAAGGTAATAGGGGAGCAGTGGGCTGGAGGAAAATTCCAGTTATGCGTGTCCTGTCTGCAAATGACGACGGCAGCCTGTACAACTTTGTATTAACATTGATAACCAGGAGCTACTTCAGCTAATTCATCCTGTCTCTTTTCCTTTAAAGCCATTGTAGATAGAGGAACTGAAGAGAATTAGGCACTGAATTCCCTTTGGTTTGCTGTGTGAGTTAGTGCGATTCAGTAGCCATGATGCCCAACTGCTTCTTTGTCCTTGGGATTTGTAAATCTGGTATGACAGCACTATACTGTGATGTTGCATTAATCAGGGTAAAAAAAAAAAAATGACACAAACTACTTTTAGTGTGAGCAGTATAGTCTTCCCACTTCATGCCTGGCCTGGAACATCAAATAAGTGAGTTTTTCTTCATTTGTATTTGTTTTTATTTACTGCCACGTTATGGATGAAGATGCACAGAGAAACTGGGCTAGGTTAGGTGCTCAGAGCACTATGGCTCCAGTCCTTCTTTCATATAAATGCAGATGAAGTACTGCAATCCTCCTCAAAAATTGCGCTTCCTACTTTGATGGGCTTGAGTTAAAAATAGTAAGTTAGAACCGGGCAACTGCTGCATATGAGAAACACAACCAAATGCTGTTGCGGTTCAAGACCTGAACAAAAACATTATGTCCACACATAAGCCAAATACCTTTTCCTGGAATATAGGATGCTTCCTTTTGTGTGTCAGGCTTTGACCACTGAGTCACTTCCTGCGGGTTTGCATTGTGTAGATTAGCAGGTGCAATCCTAGGCACGTATAGAAACTTCCTTTCTTATTGCTCTCACAAGGTTTATCCTCAGCTTCCTCTGAAGTTCAAACTTCTCTACTTCCTTATCCACACTGCATCTCTCTCCATCTCTGTCTCTGCCCCTGCCTGTCCCTGCTTTCTGCCCAGGCTTTCTTCCTGACAGCTTCTTTCATTTCTTTCTTTTCTTTGGCCAGCAGTCTTAGAAAAAATAGCCAAGCTACTCTGTTGACTAGCAAAGCTAAACCTTTACAAGGAAGTCTTTAATCTGTGTTTTAACAAATACAGCCATGGCCGCAAAATCTGGAATTCCTCTGGAATTACATTTGGTGGGTAGCTTTTTATAAAGGAAAGAATACAGGTGGAAGAGGTTGTTGAAGATAATACATTCAGAGAACTACAATGGTTCAGGATTCCTACTCCCTCCAAATCTCTTACTAAAGTTATGGACTGCATGTCTTGGTACTAGAGTAACTATTTCAGCTGAAACATTGAGGTTTTCATCAAAACATCTAAGCCAGTAAAACTGACTGTGCATTTATATGCCCTACACCACTCTTGTTTTGTTCTGCTGCCTGCATGAGAGTAGCTACACTGGGGTGTTGTTTCAACTGTCCCAGAACAGGTAGCACATTTTAACATTTGTGTGTCCTTTATCTGGGTTGTTTGTCAGAAAGAAACCCCCAAAATAAAGGAGCATATGTCATTCTTCAGACAGAAATCCATCCCTTCTTTGGTTCTTTTTCCGTGTTAAATTCTGTAGCTTAACCATGGGCAGCTCTTTTCAAGTGTCTCTAGCATGTGTTTCCTTTCTGTCTACTTCACACTAGGTTGGAGAGACTCCTCTACATTCAAAAAAATCGAGCATACAGTAAAAAAAGAAAGCTGAGGGAAAAAAAGAACTTTCCCTTTGAAGACTGTAGGGCTGAAGACTGAAGGGCTCAATGTCCAATAATCTGCCAGATAAATATGAGAACATGGTGATAAGTTTGGTGAATGATAGCATGCCAAAATGGGAGGCAGGAACCTATTGTGAAGAATGGTGCTGCGATTTTGCTGATATTCTGGAACTACAGTGTTTAAAAGTACAATGGCAGAAGCAAATGGTTTCAAACTTTGCCAATATAATGAGCACAAGGTAGAAGCCGAGAACAATTGTGCCTGTGTTCTTCGTGTTTTCCAGAGCTTGCCTCGGGTGAGGGATGGGAAAGAAGGAAGGACCTAGACTCAGAAGTGTGCTGAATGTTTGTTTGTTTTTTCAGAGGAAAAAGAGAAGTGATTGAGATGATGGTGCTTCGCATCCCAGAGGGAGTTTCACTTGACAGATAAGCGCCCTGAGTCATAAGCTGAATACGTGCCTAAACGTTTCAGTAGTTGAAGGAAATCCTATCAAAGTTTGCTGTTGTGGTTGAACGTGCTGACTCAAAGCACTTACTACGTGAGCTACCGGGGAGAAAATGTGGCTGTAGTAAGTTGCACAGTGGGCCATGTGGAAATCGGGAGGCAGAAATTACTCTTTACATGAAGGAGAAGCAATCTTGGTATGTGAAAATGCAAGCTGTTTGTTTCAATGAAGAGGCTGGGTTTGGCTTTACTCCATGTAGTTATTTGAAGGGTATTGAGAAATGCAAATCATGATTTATTTTTACTGTGCTATGTGATGAGACTCATAGTTTAGAGGCAGAGAGACAAGTTCTGGACTCTGTCCAGAAACTAGCTAAAACAACAACAAAATCTCACAATTTACACAGTTTTTTTTAAGGTGATTACGAATACCTGAAAAAAATTTAAAGGTGGCTCACAAAGGACAAAAGCAGCTAATTGTCCTGGGGGCTTGCTGCAGAAGGAGATACATTTTGGTCTGGTGGCCAAATGACAGCAGTCTTCTGGGGGCTTTAGACTGTTTTTCATTAACTGAATTTGTCCCACTATAGGGTTTTCCGTTCTTTCTTATATTTTCTTATATATCTAGGTAAAACATGCTTAACGTGCATATATTTTACTCTTAGTTGCCAGTGACCTCACATAATCTTTTGTATTCTGGCTGTGAAAAGGGTTGGCACAATTTTGAGAGACAGCATGAAAGGTTTTTACAGATTACTTTTAGAATGTAAGTTACTAACTATATCCTGGTCCATGGAGAAATGCTTTTAATTTATCCTAAACCCTTTATTCTGATGAGGCAAAAAGAGTAGAACTCAGCTAATGAATTAAATGTCCTCATACTTAGAAGAAGAGACTAAAGCAAACATATATATAGGATCACTCTGCTGTTTAATACCATTTCCTTCCTTTTTACTCCAACAAACCTGAATGGTTGAGAGTAAACTTGAGAGAATCTGGTTCGAAAACACAATTCATAGAATCACAGAAAATTTGGGTCAGTCATCTGGTCTAATCTCCTCCTTAAAGCAGGTCGACTTTAAACAGAAATACTTTAAACTTGCTGCTCTCTCATAATGCCTTCCATATTGACCCACCTGCCTTTTCTTCTTTGCAGTTTCAAAGACCTTAAGCACTAAAGCTAACGAGACTGCTCATTGAAAAGTGATCAACAGAAATATTCTTGCCTGAGTGCAGCAGGAAATTGAAGTGGTGTGATGCCAGAAGCCAGAGAAGGCACGTGCTTGCACAGCACTGGGAAATGCAGGGGCTTTGCTTGCAAACGTTCCCTTCGGGATTCTCCCTCCTACTTTCTCTCAGCAAGGGCAGACACCCAGTTCTGAATTTCAGTCCAACGCTGCCTGTGAGAACAAACCACGGTTTTCAGAGTACAAACACAGTTGGAGCTATCAGACCACCCCTGAATTGGCCTAGGAGCCTCCTCAGCAGCACAGGCCTGTAGCTACAAGGTTGGCTGCTTCTGGGACCTTGCCGTTACTTGCTTATATGTGGATATGCCCATGTTTTCCAAGAAGAACAGACAACTAGCAATATTCCATGCTTAATATTGGCATTAAATAGTTGGCATATGTCTGTGTAGGTCTGCTGGAAATAAACACTGCCACTTTATACCAGCTGCACTAGTGATCCTGTTTTCCTAAAGCCCATTTCCAAGGAAGATTCGATGGTGAAGGAGTGGAGTTGCAAAGAAAGATCTATGAAATTGCCCATGCAAGTGTCATGATCAGTGTTGCTGGCCTTCTTCCAAAATTGTGAGTTCTTTGTGAGAATTACAAAGAGCCACTAATAATCAAGTGAGGGTTCCTAAAGTCAAGGGAGAGAAGGCAGAGGCTCAAACAGCTTATTGGTATGTGACCCTTAATCATACCCTGGGCACCTAGGTGTTCTCATTAGGGGTGAACTAGGAATGCTTAAACAGATTAGCAAGATCATTTACTGTTCACTAGTCACCGTGATCTCCTTTATTCTCTGGGAAAGCCAGTAATGAGCAATTCAGACGCTGTGTGGGGCAGCAAGACCACTCAGTAGAGACTGTAGGCGCATTCAATTTAGCAGTGAGTTGGCAGCTGGCTGGCACACACCACAAAATATGCTGTATTTCTTTATCAAATCAACAATAAGTGTTCGTGTTTGTTCTGGTCTGTGTGCAAGAGCTCACGTATGCCTGCATACCTCATAACTCTGCCCGAGCAATTACATCCCATACTTCCCTTTTCTGTGTTGCTCTAATAAGAGTTACAACATTACATAGCTATAGAGAGAATAAGCCTATCAAAATACATACCAATACACAGCATTTCCTTTCCCACTGATTATTGCTTCGAAGCTCCAGCATTTCTTCCTACTTCTCTTTTCTTTACTCTTTTTAAAATCATCTTTATAGCATCTTCTTCTGTCTTTACAGTTATGCCTTTGCCCTGTCTGTTTGCGTTCTGGCACTTGACTTTGAACTCTTCTCTGTCTTGTTGTGAGTCTAACAGTTAATGGTGGAGAGTTAAAAAGTCCCTTGTAATAAAAAAAGAAGCAGAAGAAAGGGGTGGACAAACACAATAGGAAAGACTACCTGATAAGCCTGGTAGGTGTGTTAGGGTTAATACTGGAGTGTCCAAAAGTCAGTCCTCATGGTTACTGTCCTCATGGGGCCTTGGAAAACAAGGCCAGAAATATTGCTTTTACTGGTTCTGATGATATCCTAATTTTAAACACAGACTAGAATTTGTTTAGCTCCATCTCTCATCATCCTTGCAATACTACTGCATGTTTCTTGCACTCTTTTAAAAAGTCAGTTGACATGTCGTTTCTGTTCTTGTCCACCTTTCTGTTCTTGCACCAGAAGAGGTCTTCTGTCAGCAGTTGTCCTTATTAGCAATACGACTTTTCAAATTTGTCTGCTACTCTGTGGGAATTTTCTGTAACCCTATAATTATCTGTGTTTACGTGATGGAAGTCTTTTTGCATGTCCTAGTTAGCATTTGCTAACTGCTGTTTGTGCTTGCCTCTCCCTGCTAACAATGGACTTTGGATTCTTTTTTTTTTTTTTTTCTGTATGATTAGGACTTTGTTTTTAACTCTTGCATAGAACTACCTAGCAAGCACTGAATGTGATATTTGAACAACAGTTCTTTGCAAGTCACCTCTTCGAGAGTCGTGTTTGAAAGCATCAGCTAACATTGACCTTGACATTATAGGCAAGATTGAAATCTCAGGCTAATTGTATGTTATGTGAAGCCACACTGTGCAAAACTTTTCTGTCCTTTATATCCATGAAAATGGTAAATTGGTTGACTATTCCTTACCCAAATCATGACAAACTTGTTTGCAGCTGGAACTGCTGTTGTGTCCTAGTTTCGGCTGGGATAGACTAAATTTTCTTCTTAGTAGCTGGTATAGTGTGTTTTGGATTTAGTGTGAGAATAATGTTGATAACACACTGATGTTTTAGTTGTTGCTAAGTAGCGCTTCTCCTAACTTAAGGATTTTTCAGCTTCCCATGCTCTGCTAGCAAGCAGGTGTACAAGAGGCTGGGAGGGAGCATAGCCAGGACAGCTGACCCAAACTGGCCAAAGGGATATTCCATACCATAGAATGTCATGCTCAGTATATAAACTGGGGGGGGGGCTGGCCGGAAGGGGCAGTTTGCTGCTTGGGCATAGGTCAGTGGGTGGTGAGCAATTGCATTGTGCATCACTTGCCATCGTCTTGGGTTTTTTTTTTTTATTATTATTTTATTTTACTATATTCCTTTTAATTAAAAGTATTATTATTATATTTTAGTATTATTGTTGTTAGTATTACATTTTATTTTACTTTAGTTATTAAATCGTTCTTATCTCAACCCATGAGGTTTTTTTTTTTTTTCTGATTCTCCTCCCCATCCCACTGGGTGGGGGGGAGTGAGCAAGCGGCTGCATGGTGCCTAGTTGCTGCTGGGCTTAAACCATGGAAATGTTGCAGCAGCACTGAATACAGCTTCAGTATTGCTGAGATGGCCGTACAGTAGTGCATATTCCTCCCTACCAACTGATATGGGGTGTTTTTAACACCAGATAGGTGACTTGGGAGGGGAAGGTGACAGAAAAGGGAATTACATCTTGCTGAAGCCCAGTGCTAGAGTATGGAGAAACCAAAGAGGTGAAATACCCTAGAAAGATGAGTGCTTAAGCAGGGTAATAATAAAAATCATCAGATCTGCATGGCCCCAAACATGACAATTAATCTTAAATATGTTCTGTAACATGTTCTGGGTTATTGTGATTAATTAACACTGAAAGGAACTGACTGAAATACAGTTGGTGAAAACAAGCAGGCAGTTCACATGGGGAGTAATCAGTGCGATATTTTCTCCTTTCATTTTTGACCACTAAGAAGAATTGATCTAAGTGTGAATAGCCTAGAAAGTGCCTGTAAACTTCGCTCCAGCCAACAGGGAACTTCAGATATGGGAACTGAAGTGGGATTTAGGCTGTACTGGTCTGGCCCAGTAGCTGTGGCCACACTAGCTCTCTGCTTTCTTGTCTGGACTGCTGAATCCTCGCCTACCTGAGGCTGCTCTAGAGATTTCTGTTGCCTTGGGACATAGTTTTCACTTTGGACGGACAGGATTTGGGGAGATTTCAGCAGCTAGGAACAGCTGGGGCAGGGCTAGGTGGTGCTCTGTCAGTGACATTCATCCACATTTACATTAAAACAGTGCGGTTGGCTGGAGCAAGTCTTATCTAAACAGTATTTCACAAGCACATACACAGTTCAGAGCACTGTTGTGTGCTGCTGCAAGGTATTTTACGAGCATGCTAGAAGGAATGGTTGTTAAAAAGATAAATTTCTCTAAAGTAAAGGAAGTTCCCTAAACTCTTTCTGAAACTGCATGGAAAACTTTTTAGGGGGTTTTCTGCATCCTTGAGCCACTTTCAGTACCTGTTTGAGGAAATATATTTTCAAACTCAGTTCCATTGCTTCCTGTAGATCAGGCTACAAAGGGAACACACTTGGTTTTAGATCTCCAAATTAGATGGTGCAATGACTCAGCATGAAAACCAGTCAAAGGCAGGGAACACTCCTCCTCTGAGATGAGTGTTTCTAACAAGCAATCAAAACAAAATGACACAAGCAAAGAGAAGAAATGAATCAGCCCCTCACTCTGTATGGACTGGGATTCTTCCTCCTTTAGTATTCTTATTACTTTTCTTTTCCCTGCAAGTACCTGATAAATGTAGGAGGAAGTTAACTACTTTTTTTCTTTCTGTAAAGCCAAGATAGAAGACAGTTTAAAGGTTTTTTTGTTTGTTTTTTTTTTTTTAATGAGGACAAATATTTTGTCTATCTTAAAAAGGCCACCCATGCAGATTCTTAAATATAAGACTTATCTTCTACTTCCAATGAAGCATTAAGTAATGGAAATCTCTGTAGAGGTATTGGGTTAGCTGAAAAAAAGTTTCCCATAGGAACCTTCTGAATAGTTCTTAATTATATCAATAGTCATTATTATATCAATCATATCAAATTTCTTTTTTCTTTTTTTTTTTTTTAAAGCAACAAACAACCTTAACATTTGCAAAGGAATGACCAGGGTTCTGAAGTTTGATTAAGGGTGAATTGCCTTGAATTGCAGGAGAACGTTAGAGAATATTCTGTGTATTGTATTTCAAAAAGTGCATTCATGATTTCCCCACTATGTTGCTTTCATATTAAATAAGAGATGAGAGCATAATCCTGTGTCCCTACTTCTCATTTAAGTTAACATCCTTCTTTCATGTGCTAGCAAATGGAAAGCATTCAGATATATTCTGTTGAATACAATGCTGGGAGACTGCAAATGTGATTTGGTTCAGCAATGGTATTGCTGCTACTTGTTACTGTGACAACAGAGCTGCAGCGCTCTCTGAACGGTAGTAAATCTCCTAATTTTAAGTATTTAGAAATTGTATGCCCTCTTGGGTTCTTTGCTAGTTGTATCAAGTGTCCAGGTGAACGTTTTCTCTGTGTGCACCTTTTCCCAGTTGAATGTCATGGTAATAAGATGTCATTGTGCTACTATATGAAGCCTTTCGTCCCACTGAGTTGCAAGCGAAATCTTCAAGCTATAATGTCCGTCACTGGTTCAGTGTAGGACAGTATGCTTCAGGATTTGAGAAGGACAGTACTGCTGTAATTTCATGGTAGGTGATAGAAGCAGTAGGTAGTGAGAAACAGCACACATTGAAGTCTGGGTGTACAAAGTATAATGAAGTGCACAGGAAATGGCTCAGACTACAAGGGCTAACAAAAGCACATTGGTTGGAAGAAGGATACATGAGAGTTTTCACAATCACGTGGCCTTAAACCTTACTTTGAGCAGCAGAGAGCCCCCATAACTTTAGAGTTAAATGGGACAATGATTAGTTACTCAGACTCTCTGTTTTAGGATGGAAGGAACTGCTCATGATCTTTCTTGAAAAAGATAATGCCAGTGATTAATCACCCTCTTTCTGATTTATGAAACATCTGAGATCTAAAGATAGACCTTCACATACATGGAAGTCACTCAGAAAGGGCCAAGTCTTACATAGTTTATATATGTCTCAGCCTTTTTCCTAGTAGGGTGCATATAGTTCAGCATATTTCTTTGGCACAAAGCAGAGTTTTTAAATTTAGTAGCACAGTTTACTGAGAAGATGTGAATTTCTTAAATTTTCCCTGCCTTTATGTGCTACTGTAACAACAGCTTTTGAATGTGGGAATCGTTTACCTCAAAATAGGGAACAGATTACTGCTATTATTGATGACTGACTCTGGTGTCCACCCACTAATGCAACAGCACTGTACAAGCTCCATGTACAGATAAGGAACCATTAGATTCAGCTTTCTGAAACTGGAGCAAATGCTTCTAGGTCAACTGATGACCCTATTTAAAGCCAAAAGCAAAATATCGATTAACCTTAGTCCTTTTAATCCAGGGGTCAGTTTTTTCATGTAAACTATTAAGAGTCATCTCTGTTTCTTATAATACTGCTTTTCTTGGTTTAGGATGGAAGGTACCAATGTGGCTTGTCTAGGTAGGAAGTGTAAGACAATATTAGACCTGGGGGCTTTAAAAAGAAGAGCGCTTCATTCTGTTCTGAAAGCCGAAGCAGGATCCAGTCCAACAATACTGATACATTGCTGTAGTTTCGGATAGAATTCAAAGTAGAGAGAAACATGTCACATAATTTTCCTAAAGCCACTGGCACTCTTTTTACATTAAAGACTCCAGTGTTTAGCATCTGTAAACTTGATAAGTACACGTAATGTGAAATGTTCTCTAAACCCATATCCCATTCTACTCGACTGCATACAGCAGCAAAGGAGATGTATGAAGACTCTTAAATTCAGAGATATTTTAACTTGGATGAACAAAATGCTGGTTAGCATGGGTATCCCTCCAGATGTGAAGGGCATTAGGAGGAGCAGATTATAGAAGGACCGCTTTTAAACTCAAATTTCCATCTGCTTGATATAGTTTCCTGCTGCTCCACTTACAGCAAGCTGGAATATAAAATAAGTTAGATTAAAGCCAAGCTCAAATGCAATTTCCACTTAAGTCAGTGGGAATTTTTGCTTGGACAAGAACTACAGGATTTAGTACACAGGATTTCATAGCAATTATTTATTTTAGTGGGAAGTTTAATAGTAAGTGTAATGGCAAACAAAGGGGAAATAAGTTCGGATAGGGGATTTGTCAGAAAGTTCCTGTGTTTGCATAAAAAATTATCCCAGTTATTTTACCCTTTTTTTCCTCTTGTAACACCTGTGTTGTAATAATCAAAATAAAAAACAATGTTGCATTTTAAAGTTAGGTCCTTTAAATTTTTTCTTCTTCCCTTACTACTCACATTTCTTTTCCGTTTTTTATTATCCTGCCCCAATGGGGATTTTCTTTTAACTTTGTTATAATATAATTATTAGTGTGTATACATGAAAAGACCACTGACCTTTTACTGACTTGTGAGTCAGAGAATTAATAGCTCTGCATACGACCACCTGAAAATAGTGGAAAAATTTCCCTTAACCTGCTTTTCAGGTGAACAAATGGTGAAAATCTTACTCGGTATTTTTTCCTCTTTTATTACAATGGATTGCTTCTCTTCTATAATTGTCTCAGATTTTCAAGTTGTATATTTCGATTACTAATCTATAGAGTTATACAGATAATAATATAGGTAATAATATAGTCATATGTTCTATATTGGTTTTAAAATGCAGACATTTTGTGCATTTTGGAGGACATAGCCTCCGTAATTGAAGTTATTTTGAACAGATTGGTTAAGGTCAGTCTCTGAAGTTGTGAATATCTTCAGTTGTGAATAGTTTCAGCGAAATACCACAGGAAATCCAGAGTCAGTCATTCCAGTGGTCATGCTGGTGGGAGCATAACAGAGTGAGGGAGAGGATCTTGCAATTGTGGGCACAAAATAGGTAAGCATATATGTAAACATATCTGGAGGAAGAAGGAGGTTATGGCTTTCCTCTGTAATTTATCCAGCAAATGCCAAAACCAGCATGAGGACTTTGGATTTGCCTCCCACAGTGACCTTTAGGGTAAAGTGGATTAGTGAAAATTTTCAGAAGTAATTCCTAATTTTAGAAATTATGACCACCAATAGCTTTCTCTGAACTTCATGGGAACTAAAAACTCCATCCCCAAGATGTCACTAGTTTCAGGCACGTATGGAGACATCCAAAAGTGGAAGTCACTAGGGTAAGTTCTGGCCTTAACCTCTGTGTCTCTGAAACCGTTCCATGTAACAAGTAGAGGTTATGAAAAGTGAGAGGGACAGGGAGATATCGTGGGAGAAAGATATTTGGCAGTGGCATTTGCTGCAGAGAAAAAGAAAATAAGAAAAAAAGGGACACAAATAGCAAGGAGCTGTTTGGGCTCAATAGAATGGGGAGCAGAGCGGTAAAAACATCACTTTCCAAATGGAACAACGTCCAGTCTGTCTCGGCATCCATTTTCCAGGTGCATTATGTAGCCTGTAGAGAGCACTTCCATAATAAAGCACCCTACCTGGTGTCTGGGACTGAGTTTATAAAGTAATATTTCATTTGCATGTTATTGATTTGATTTTATTTTTAACCCTTCTTACATTGTTTTCAGCAGTGTAGGGCTTTATTTACAGACAGCCAGACTTCTTGTGAGTCAGACTTGCTGAGAACATAGGGGTCTACCAAGGAAGTGTATCCCTTAGCAACAGAAAGCAAGTTAGGGTTCTTCAAAACTTCTCTATTCATGTTTTCTCCCATTGTTAATAGGTCTTTTTCAGAGAAATTGGCTCACACTTCATTTGGAGTGCTTTAGACCCAAATGTTAGTCAGGTTTAATGAGACAATTTTGTGAGTTTCATTTGACACCAGACAGTTACTGAAAATCATGTACAGGGTTATATCAATTGTGCCAAAGGCATATATCTCCTCAGGAAAAAGGTAGGGGGTGAGAGTTACGTCACTATTTTTGTAGGTATGAGCTAATCTACTCAACTAACACATAAACTGTGGGCAGAGTACACTGTAATTTAACTTGTCTTCATATGGTTTGCATTAGTCAGGCTTTAGGCATTAAGAAACAGGTTGTCCTGTCAGATGTATCAGTTAAATGATTTTAGCCAGAAAGTATTCTAACACTACAGCAGTTACAGCAGCTGGGCATATTACCTTTCTGTTTCAGTGACTGTTTTACTTCAAGCATACAGCAACACACACATGGCAGTTAAAAGCAGGCATGCCATGGCTCTCAGGTCTTATATCCTGAGATACTGTGTGCCTTTCTTTAAGTGACCCTCCCCACTCGGCTCCTCATGGTTGTCACTGCCACCATTCCACCCTTCCTACAGCATCCCCTGTACTTCTTGCCTGAAGTCCGACAAAGCCAATGGGTCCTGACAGCAAAGGATGAGAGAACTGGTTTCCACTGGTGCCAGTCTCCCAGAAGGTGGCCCAAGGCAAGCCAGTCTTAGAGTATTCCCATAGATTTCCCATGCAAGGCAGTGGTTGTTAGCACCCAGAGCTCATACCTTGAGCTGCCTGGCTTTTGACATTGTGTGTTTCCACACCGATGGTGGCTGATGAACTCCAAACCACTGTCCCCTATTCATATTTATTGTGCCCATAACCCAGACTCTTAGGTACATGTTTAATGAAAAAAACCCAGACAGTTAAAAGATAACGAGCGACTTCATTGTCCCCTGTGTATAATAAATCATGTGGCAAAATCACTAAAGGATAAACTGGCTGAGTAGCACTGATAAGAAAGAGAGAAACTGAAGAGGAAAATAGTTCTCATAAATGGAAATAAAAAGATTATTTTGGGTGCCTTTTCTTGTTGGTGGCATAATTCACTGCACTATTTAATTGTTTTCATTCTAAATAAACCTGTTAAATTTTAAATGGTAAAAAGCAATCCCAGTAAGCTAAAGAAAAACAAGTCTTTATCTAACTATATTGCTTAGTTAAATGAAGCATGCTACATATTCTGACTTCAGACCTTTCTTTAAGTGTCTTTTCTGGGTTGTTGATTCAGTGAATACTTAATTTATTTTCTGGCACTTTTCCTGAAAGGAAAGCCAAGGAACATCATCTGAATAAATAATTGTGGTTTATTTTGGCAATATCTTGTAACAGCTCAAGTGGTCAGGTATTTTGTTTTTTAACTGAAGCACCCTATCATCTTGGAGCCTGACCAACGGCTTTCTGCCACTTCACATAACTTAGTTGTTTCACTCTGCTACCTGACCAGATTTTTGCAGTTCATGCAGAGGACTTTTAGCTAAATGTTGCTGTTTATAGTTTAAGATGTCTGTCTTAAAAGCCATAAATCTAGCATTGGAATCATAGAATGGTTTGAGTTGGAAGGGACCTTAAAGATCATCTAGTTCCAGTCCCCAGTGTTAGGAAGAGTAATGTCTTTGTGGTCCACTGAGGGATGTGGCTGATATACTCACAGGCATTAACTTTCTGGCAAATCTGGAAGTGATTTCTGTGGAAAACCTTTTAAAAATAATAGGAAAAGGAAAGAAGCCACAATACTATCTATTCAGGTAGTTTTCTGTAAAATGATCCTCCCCAAACCCTCAGATTTGTGTCAGTTTTGAGCCAAAATGCTGATTTGTAAATTTATTTCACCTGAACTTGGAAAAAATTATTTCCAGCAAGAAATGGCAAATCTTTTCTTCGAGAAATTCTTTGTTTTCCACAAAGAAAGAAAGAAAAACACATTCCTGTTGCAATATCAATTTTTTATTGTAGAAAAGTTTTCATTAAAAAAAGTAAGTAGGCTTTTTGGTTTATGCTTGTGTAAGTGCATTTGTAAAGGTAAATTGTAAAGACAATTCAGTAAGCAAGTGATTGCATATAAACAAATAAAAGTAGGCTGAAAATCTGTCCTGCTGCAGACCAAAGCTGAAGATACTCTTGAGGAAGATGGTTGTTCTGAGTTCCAGTTCTGGCTTCTAACATCTGTGGATTTTACCTGGACTCTTGTTATGTGAAATGAATCAGCCACCTCTGGGACTGTGTGGGGGCTGGGGGACAAGGTTTCACCCAGGATCTCTTGGCAGTACCAGGCCTAAGAAATGGGAGCCTTGAGCTGAAGGGACACAGAGTATTCTTGCTGTAATCTTGCCATAAACTAAGAATTGTGCTAAGACTTCTTGGTAGAGCCAATTTTTTAAATGGAGCATCGGCAGAAGCACCACTTTGCTATCAATGTCCTTCCTTTGCTTCTATTTCTGTGGAGAGCCTTGGCAGAAAAGTCACAGCACAAGAGAATGTAATGATTCCTTGGGCCTTGTTTGTTTTCCCCTTCCCATCTCTATTTTTTGCTTTTCAAACAGAGAGCTATAAAATGTGAAACTGAAACTGTGTACTTTCAGAGATTTGTTAAAGAAATCCGAATTTAATTATTGGTGAGTTCCACCCTGGCATAGCATGAAATGTGACTGCCTGCTTAATGCAATACAGGTCTGTTTGGTTTTGCCAAGATGAGAGTTCCTACGTAATAAAACCACCCATTTTCATAAACAGGAGGAGTAAAATGATCTGAAGTGATATATGCTAATCTCAGTGGGTGAGAAGACCAGCAGGCCTGATCTTGGCAGTCAAAGGAGTTGAACTCCAGGTCTTTGACCCTTTGCAGGCTGTTTTGCAGAAGTATGCCTGTGCTGACCATGATCATACACAGGATGACTTTGGTTTGTGTTTACTTTATCCTTAAGTGGAAGTGTTGAGAGGCAGCTCCTCTAAGTTGATGCAATGCTATTCAGAGATGCAGGAGGGGATACTTCGCTACTAAGCATGCTGCTTGAACCTCCCCTCCCCACCTCTGCCAAGAAATGGCTGCAGGTTGGATGCAAACACCTGCAGGCAAGAGTTGGGTGGGGAAGTACTAGGTGGGTTGTACTGACCCAGCTGACAGTGTACTGAGATGCGAGTCTGGAAGTCTTGGGCTCTGGTTCCAGGTCAGGTAGAAACCTCCTGGGTGAAATCAGGCAAAACACTAAGGCTTTGCCTCCAAAATAGACATCACTGTCCTTGCTGGTTTTGTTGCTGGTAGTGGTTGGGGTTTTTTTGGTTTTGTTTTTAGTAAAAGCCGGGGGTGTATTTGGATGTAAAGGACTTTTGGGGAATAAAGAATATTTATTTTGGAGGCTGGGGCTGGGATGCATTTTTTGATTTTTTTCTAATCCCCTGAGTTGGGAAACTGAATCTTATTTTTCCTGGAAGACAGGGGGAGGGTGGCAACAAGAAGCAGCGTGTTAAGCCATTAGTCACCAACTGCTGGAGTACAAATATTGACAAGTGCAAAGGTTTGGTGGTCTTGCTTTTCTGCATGAATATTAGCAATCTATCACACAAAGCCTGCCTGTGCTTCCAGGAGGCCTGTCCCTGGGTGACACGATTGTTGCAGTGTAATACGGAGGTAAATAGTTAGACATGGATAGCACAGCTTCTACTGAACCTACATTACCCAATGTCTGGTTATGAAGAGTTTTGCCTTGCAACACAAATATAATAAATGTTAGGGTTCTAAAATCAGCAACTTGCTTTCCTGCATCATACTTCCCCCTAAGGACAATCTTGTAGGTTCACACCTGATCATTTGAGTGTGGTTCTCAGGTCTCCAACTTTGCTTTAAAACATTATATTCTCTGAGGGACGTCCCCCAGGAAGAATGCTGTAACTATGTTGTTCACATGCTAGGAACAGAATCACTGTGGGAACAGCAGTTTTCAAAACTTAAGCACCCTGCAGTGAGATCTGTGAAAGGGGTAGTCAGTGGGCTCTGAACAGGGATCTGTGAGCAGAGGGGTAGATGGTAGTCTCAAAAATCTTGTCTGTAAAAAAAAAAAAATCTTGAAAACTTTCCACTGTTGCTAAGTCTGGCTAAGCTCCATCAGCTTGCAACACTGAGTCATTATACAAGATGAGTCACTGGATGCCGTAGGCAGTTTCAAATTGTTATTGATGAGACCTGCTCAGAGCAAGGTTAGAAGCCCTGGTGTTGGAGATGTTTGCAACCTGGAAGACAGGTACAGCCAAGGAAAGAAGTATAATCTTGGTCCATCATACTGTATACCCTCAGCCAAATTGCATACTCATAGTCCCTTCTGCCCATATAATTCCAAAGCTGAGCATCCTCTTCAAATATTGTGCTGTCACCTCCTTTCTTTCTGAAAAATCACAAATCCCTTTCTGCACAAATCTTAGTTTTTACCAGACTCTGAAACTCTGGAACCACTGCTTTAGTCTCCCTTCCTAAAAGCAGTACTGCTGTGACAGGTATATACATATCTGCACGTAGGTAAATAGCTGCAGAACAAGGAAGAACGGCACCGATTAAGACTTCCACTGACAGCAGTTAAAATCACAGTTCTTGTTAAACATAATTCCAGCAAGTTCCATTCCCTTTTGGTGTTAGCCTCTTCTGGAAGCCACACTACATATGCTTAGCTGGGCAAATAGCTCCTTGGTGTCTCCATCTTCCCAAGCTTGAAACTTGGATATCCATGATGTGGCCAGATTTCCTGGTTGCTTTTACTTTGACAGTATGCATTTGTTATAGATGGTTTACCTAGCTATTTTAGGTACTCCTCCTCAGGATTGCTATACATAACTCTTCTGTGTCCTTAAAATCTAAGGAGAGTTTTCTGGTTTCAGCTAAACTTTTCTAAATAATTTAAAATTGCCATTCTTAGAAGCAATCCCAATGAAGTTAATTGATCTTCTCTGAGTAACAGAGAATTTAGCTTGTTCTTGTGCAGGTTGTATGTTACATTCTTGTCAGCAGAAGCATTCAATAATGAAAACATCCATTCTTCAGTAGGCCTCCTGCGTTTTACTGGGTTTTGATCCATAAAGTTAATTCACTCCATTTAATTTCTTTTGCGAAAAAATGTCTTCTTCAATCAGCTGTATTACATCATCTGTTACCTATCAGCTTTCTGATAAATGTGTACTTAAGGGCCATGATCTATCTTTAGGAGCAGTGCAATGACTCTTGTGCTTATGGCCTTCCCTTGTGAAAGTAGTCACATTAATATAAATGGAAACTTTGCCTGAAAAGGAACTGAAAAAAACAAGTGAAGAGTCAGGATTTGGCTGGTGGGATGATTCGTATGCATTGGGTCCTACATTTGCATCCATTACAGTTGTATCACTGGAATTTAGGATATTGTCTCAATCAATTTCTGGTGATAAAGAGCTGGAAACATGCTCCTCTGCATGTCCTTACAGTAACAGGTAATTAGATTTGTGTCTGCCATCTGTGAATATCCCTGGAATTATTTTTAGCATGACTTAACTGTTTAGAGTTGTGGTGCTGAGAATCAACTGTTTCCAGTATATCATCCAGTGCATTTTTGTCTTTGACGCATCAAGTTTTAGACTTGGTGCTAAAAACATGGAGCAACTTTGCTCATAGGAGCAACTTCGTTCATGGACGTGCAAGTCAGGTATACAGTGACTGTTCCTGAGATCAGGCCCTAGGTTTTTCAGACCCAGATGGGAATGAAACTGTTTTTCTCCAGTGAATCTACTATGCTGTCCTACCCTGGGCAATATTACAATACAGCATATCATAGGGCACCATCCTGAGGTGGGAAGGGACTCTAGTTATGGAATTTTTGCCTGGGACGTACATCTAGAAATGAATATCTTGGTCATTGAATCTTTCTAAGTTTCTATTTCTATAGTGTAAATCAAATCCTACTGCTCATTCTTAACCCCTGACATTTGTTGTGAGGCATGTTCTATACAAAGCAAGGTTGTACAAGTTTGAGGGCACTTGGGTGCAAGTTCTGTCAAGGTGGCTATGAGGCTTTTCTTTATGAGCAGGCAGTAGGGTTAGTATGGTTTAGTGGTGGACTTGACAGTGTTAGATTTACAGTTGGACTTGGTGATCTTAAAGGTCTTTTCCAACCTAAATGATTCTATGATTCTATGGTTTAATTTTTCTTACTACACAGTGGGTTGAAGCTCATAATTTTTAATAGGTTAAAAGACCCTGTGCATTTGGAGCACTTGAAATATGTCCTTACACTTCAGATCTGTGCCCTTTCTGGTTGTTCTAAATCTGTTCTACACCATCAGGCTCTTCTCCCTGGGATTACCCTAGTTAGAGTTCACTGTTGATTATATCGTGTAAGCACATTGCACCAGGTAACTCCCACCCAGAGGGAAAAAAAACCCCAAACCCACACAAGGTTTTAAAGTGTAGAATTTGCTAAGGCTATCCTATCAGAAAAGGGACAAGGACAAGGTTTCTAGGGCAATGAGCTGGGGTTATTACTGAGACTCACTCAGCAACAACAGTGATAGAGCAATTTGCTCATTGTCTGATGTTCCCCTTCTGAAGCGAAGCTAGTAATACTTTTTTACCTCATCCGTAACTCTGAAGGGAGGAGCAGTCTCGAGGATGAAATCCCAGACTTGCTGGCAAAATTCCTGCTCAGTGAGTAGAATTTTGCACCTGTGCTGCACATTTTGCTGTGGATAAATTCTGTATATTTGCACACAAGTTCCTACAATTACATACATGCCTTTCCATAGCAATTTTAACAATATCTGGCAATATGAAGATGATGAATGCCTCAGGAAAAAAAAACCCCAACATGTGGATAAGTAATATATTGCTAGAACACAGACCACCAGCTTTGAGACCACTTCATTATCCAAGCCACATTCTCCCAGTGGAGTTCCAAAAGGATTTTCACGGAAAGCTCTGTGCGGCCTCAGCAAACTTCATCATTTTAGAAATGACACTTGCGTCTGAGTGCTTTGCAAATGAAAGAAAGCAGGGAACAAAGTCTCAGACATTTTGCTTACGTGGTACATTATGGTTAGTTTTGCCCCTTTTCCTGCATTTTCAGTTGGGCAATCAGTTTCTTGGGAAGTTTTGTGGCTTTTTCAAGAGGCAATATCATGTGTTGCTATTTATAACTGCTCAGGGTTGTGAAAGCAGAGGATTTATCAGAGAACACAGAGGCTGATGGAAACTATTTGCAGATCATAGCATTTGGTAGAGGGACAGGGGAAATGTCCTTCTCTGTACTGCAACATGTAGATTTTCAGACCTGCAGAGGACACAAAGCATTGTGAAATGAGACAGTAAGAGCATGGAACGAAAAGAGCTATACATGCAATGCACAGTATGGATCACATCATCTATTAAAAGTCACAGCATCTATAAATAGATCAGATCTTGAAGCTGAGGTAGACAGTGACCAGTGGCTATTGTGTCAACATAGGTCAGATGTTAACAGCTAGGGAAAATTCAGATCTGTTTAGCTGTGGTTTAGCTGTTTGGCTCTGCCCTGCAGCAGGGAGAGGCAATGGGTGACCTCCTGAGGTCCTTTCCTGCCCTTATTTCTGTGATTCCAAAAGCTACATGTAAATAGTCCGTGCTGAACTCAAAAAGCCATCAGGAGAAAGATAATGGCTGTGACAAGACCATTCATAGCTCACATACTGGTTTTTGTTAGCATAACTACGGCAAAGCTAAAATAAAGTCAATGATGCAGAGCTTTATTTGAAAGAAAATCTCAGTCTCACAATTATTTCCTGTATTAGTGAATGATAATGGAATAAACATGGAAATGGATGCACTTACATAAAAGAGGAAAAATAGAAAGGTACTTAAGTGAAATACTGCTGTTTTGTCAGTTTAGCTACTTACCATACCAATATGAACATGTACTATAAAAGCAGCACTGCTATTTCCCTCATTGCTTGGGTTCTCAGGCTCTACAAAATAAGCTTGTCATGAGGTCGTTATTACCTATTACTGCTTATGTATCATTGCAGAAAACTGCACTCATTGAACTAAAATGTGAGCAGAAGCACTGGCTACTGTAATGTCCATACAAGTAATGGTGTAGGACATAACAAGCAATTCTTGTCATTTGCTAACCTTTATGAGTCACTTAATAAACATTAAGATGACTGGCACCCAGTGCTATGCCCCATAGCATACCTTACCGAAAGTGGACAGCGCAGAAAATATATCTGCAAAATAAGGTATCTTATGATATAAGGGACACCTCTAATGCTGAAGAGGGCTTGACTGGACTAGCACCTGCATGGAAAATCCATTAAAGCTCCTGTACATAGGAATATTTGACTAATCTGAATGATGCTCCAAAGTGCAGTGGTTGAACATTATTTATCCTCCTGCATGGATACTCTTACTCAGAATGAAAGTAGGTTAATATAATTTCTTCTCTTAGGGCTAGATTCAAGCAGGGATTTAGGAGTGTATAGCTCAAGTTATCACCAAGGCCTGTGTCCCAAGTGTAAGGAGCATTACCTGCTAGACAGGGATATCTTTCATTTAACACTTAGGACTGAAAAGATTTGGACTCCTTATAATTTGGACCATTTTTTTTACAAGTACTTGCCCTGGCTAAATTCCAAGTAGCAGTTACAAATAGATTTAAGGAAGAGGGGAAGGGGACTTGAAAGACATGAAGGATGTCCTCTTGTGAAGACTGTAGATATCCTGAATTTAATTCTCTGCTTAAACATAGCTTTCCTTCGTCACCTTGACACATCAGAGTTTCCGTCTCCTTTCCTTGGAGTTTAAAGCAAAGAGAAGGATTGGTGACTGGGAGGTAGGTATTAAGTGTAGTTTTCAGAGAGCAATCCTATGAAGGCATCTTCAAGAATGTCAGGTTTCCAGAGGTTATGTTGGGGTATTAAAATAAGGACCTGAGAGAGCTGAAAGGCCAGGCTGTATGAGAGATGGTAGTGCAGAGATGATAGTGGAAAGAAAAAAATTGCTAATGGAGCAGTGTGGCTCAACAAGTGTTTGGACTGTATTAGGGATAGAAAGAAAAAGTCTGCAGAGGAGAAGAGACTATAGAAGTTGACAGGTGACTGCTTGAGGTCCTAAATGATATTAGGGTTCTTCCAGCAGGCGTGCTGGATCTGTCTCCTCCTCTGCCATTTGTAGCTCTGGAACTAATTTTACAGATTAAATAAAGTACTTTGTCGACTTGGTGTGTCTGGCACTGAATTTGTAAATCCATCCTTTCTATTTCAGTCAGGCATGACTGGGTGAACAACCTCTATAACTAAAAGAAGTGACATGAATAATTCTTACTTGAAATAAGGTCAATGTTATCCTCATGTGACTTGAGCTGTGTGGAAGGAACAAAGACCTACATCAACTGGGTGCTATTAGCAACACTGGGTGCAGACATGTTTTGTCGTAAGTCTCAGCTAATAATTAAAGAGTCAGTATGATTATCTCAGTTTTTACAAGAACCACAGTATTCTTCACAGAAATGTATTTCAGCATCAAATTCACCTTGGGGTGAAAGAAATTTTGTCATTACAAAGCAACTTTTGTGTTATGCCCAAAGCTCTGCATTCATAGTGCACATTTACTAAAAAATTTGTTAGTATTCATATTCTGCTTGGTCTTTGTCATCACAAAGCCTAATCTTTTCTTGTCACATTAGAATGCAGTTTATGGATTTTTTTTTTTTTTGGTTTTCTATTCCTTTATGTACTTCTGACTTCCCATTTCAGTATGTAACATAACTGATTTAAACTACTATTGTCAGCTACCTTTGCTATACATATGATATTTTAAATGTAAAGAAAATGGTAATGGTTGGTGCAGCCTGCTGCTGTTTTCAGATAGCATCAGAAGGGAATGCTTTTTTAAAATATACAATCTTAATCTAGCTTAATTTAGTGTGGAAAGCTTATTTTGTCCTTACCACAAAAAGAAATGGACAATTCCGTAGATTATTTTTTTCTACAGAACGACAGAATAGCACCGGTGGCCATAAAATAGCAAAATGCAGTATGTCTTGCTAGTAGAAAATGACAGTATCTTTAGCAAAATGAATTTGCATAGATTTTTCTTTGATTGTTAAAAGTATCCTGCATTAAACAGTAGGTAATCTCTTTAGAAATGCTTAAGTTCCCAGTTTCACTGCCATATTATACTTCTGCTTATCTGTCAATAGGGGTTCATGTTCTGCACTATGTCTATCTAAATCTACTTAGAGAAAGGAATGATAAGGCAGGTGTATTACATTGGAAGACCTACATTATTTTCTTCTCATCTTCCTTACTTAACTGTAACCATTCTCAGCATAAATTAAATAGCATAGGTAGGAAAACTTGTCTTTCTCATATATACTGATTTTTCATTCTATGTATATTATTAAATCCATGCTATACAACTTTTACAAACATACCACCAGCTTCAAAAACACAGCTTGTGGAAAGCTTATGATCTACTATCCAATTGTCTTGAAAATTCTCTCTACCATACAGTCCCTTTTGTTTAGCATGGAGAAATGTTATGTAAGAATTTTTTAATCAATTGGTGTTTTGCTTCAACTCTTTCAAAATCTGCAGCTATTAATGGTATCTGTTAGCCCAATTCTTAGCCCTAGCTGTGTGCTCAGTACAGGACTTCGGATATCGGAGAAAAATCCCTTGTCCATTTACTGCCCAGTCCAGATGGATGGTGAGTTAATCTGGATCCCAGCCCTGGGACCTGCAGGGGCTGCCCTTGACTGCAGGGGCTATGGCAGGAGCTGAGGATAGTGACAGAGCAGATGCATAAGGAGCACGCCTTCCATTGCCCAAAACAGTGTTGGGTGACTCACAAAAGCAAAATCACGGATAACCTATGGGAATCACAAAGTCTGCCTAAATTTTCATGTTACAAAACATTGAGGACATGCACCTTTGAAAGGCCTGTGAACAGATTGCTGCCAGTTGTGAGCAGCAGTGGGAGGCCAGGTGCTGTGTGTGCTGGAGCGCTGCACTACAGTTATCTCAAACCAGAGGATGCAGTCACTCCCTCCCTCCTCCTCTAAGGAGCTGGGGTAAAGCAAGAAGGCAAGATCTGCATTAGCCTCAGTGGCTCCAATATTTAAGTGGTTTGGCTGACACTGTTGTCTGTTTTTTGTACAGAGGAGACTATTGCCAGGTAGCAGCCAGCAGGAGGGAGGAGGATGTTATGGTTATCAATCTGTCTGGAGTTCAGAGGACACAATGCTATTTTTGAAAGTGCTACCCCCTCGCATCAGTGTTTATTAGCATATTCAAAGGTTATGCTAAGTACATATAAGGCATCGCAAGGCCTTGCAAGAGAGATCAGAAAACGGTATTCTGTATTATAGGTTTAGTGAACCTTCTCAGATTACCCAAGAGAAGACATCTAAAATATCAGCTGGTCTGGCAAACGTGTGGAGTAATTGGTGCTGGTTTATTATGGGAACCGCTTTCTATAACTCCCAGATTATCTTCACATCATCATATTAGACTATTTTGGTGAGTTTACCAAGGCTGGATAAAAGAAAGCAGACGGAGATATGGGTTTGTGTCTTTTGCTGATTTTACAATATTTGTTGATGAACTGTTTTCATTACTGGAATCTGGCACAGGTCATAGAAGACTGTATTTGAGTAATCTTTTTTCTTTATTATTGATTTAACTGTCTTTTTCCCTGGTTGCATAAATACAGCTAAAATAATTACTTTTACATTCTGTTTCCCAGTGGTAGCCAGCTATTTCCAGTGACAGTACTTAATTTTTTTTTAAGTCTAGCAGATTGCACAACTCTGGCTTTACTTCATAGTCTTTCTAGGCATAGCTGTAGCCATTAGCAGCAGATTTCAGCTCTTGTATTCTAAAGGCCAGAATTCTGGCCAAACTCATCAGTCACTTCAGTAATGTGGGAATATGACCAAAAGGCAATTTTGTATCCATTGAAAATAGGACAGGAGATTAAAAAGTTTTGAAGAAAGGCAGAGAGCCATTAATATGGGTTGGAAAGTAAATTCTAGATATAACAATTTATAAAATTAAACTAAAGTGGGACGTATTTGATTTTAGGGAACTACAATGATCTAGATCCTTTGCACCTTTTGATTTATATAAGCCAGTTTACATAAACTGGCTCCTTTGAAGATGTGGGAATTAAACTTACATGTAAGCTCTGTTTTTCTGAAGAATTCAGTGAATGTACTTTTCCTTAAAGCAAGTGGTACTTTTTAACACTGCTCCTTCTTCTGGTGACAGATAATATTTTAGTGATTGGAGAATTACAAATGAAAAACTGAGTTAATGTCTTTTTCTTTTAAGAAAGCTACTGCTCTGCTAAACGGATTGTTCTGCACTTTCCAGGGTCCTGCCACCAGGGTCCAATGCAGGGTAGTCAAAAGTGGAACTTGCACACCCTAACTGTATTTAGACTGGTTTTCCAGAAAAGAAACCGAGTCTGATCTCTGAATTTAACCTCACATCTATACAATACAACATACTGAAGCCATTAGCTCTTTAGTGCTAAACTTAGCGATGAGGAATTCCCTAGATGATTTTTGCATTCCAGGGATGCTACCACACAAGATTCATGGGGATGTGAGGAACATTCAAGATGCTTAACAAACATATATACACAAAAATTACATTATTCCCCAAACTGCCTGGTGAACTAACATTCTCTTCTAACATCACTAATTAGGTCTTGAAAAATACTGTGGTGTCACAGATGTTACTGCAGAGGAAACCACACTGGCAAACAAGGAGGAAATAGTAACAGCACGTTTGTTAATTTAACAGAATAGAAGGCTTAACCCTTTTAGTGTTACAACAGGGTCTGATGTTTTACGCTAAATGTTTTCACCCATTTCAAGGTGTTAGTACTTTTCCCCTGGAAAGAGGTTTGGCAGAGACTGGCTGGACATTTCACATAGGCTCCGTTTCATTCTGTCCCCAGGGCCAAATGCAGCTGTATCAAAAGGTGGATCTTTGATTAGCAGAAGAACACCAGATCACAGGTTCTTTGGAGTGATCTGGCTTCAGAGTCTACTGATAAAACTCAGAGCAAAGTCTAGCTCCCCAGACCTGAGGGAAAAAAAAATCTGTGATACAAGTAAAAAATAGTCATGCAATATCATTTTCAAAAATATATGCAAGAAGTCCTGGTGGCTACCACAAGTTTGTTTCACCGCTCCATGACCCACTCAGTCTTGTCTGTTCTCAGAATCACAGAACCACAGAATGGTTGAGGTTGGAAGGGACCTCTGGAGGTCATCTGGTCCAACCCCCGGCTCAAGCAGGGCCACCTAGAGCTGGTTGCCCAGGACTGTGTCCAGACGGCTCTTGAATATCTCCAGGGATGGAGACTCCACAACGTCTATGGACAACCTGTGCCAGTGCTCAGTCACCCTCACAGTAAAAAAGCATTTTCTGATGTTCAGATGAACCCTCCTGTGTTTCAGTTTGTGCCCACTGCCTCTGGTCCTGTCACTGGGCACCACTGAAAAGAGCCTGGCTCTGTTCTCTCTGCACCCTCCCTTCAGGTATTTGTGCACATTGATGAGATCCCCCCTGAGCCTTATCTCCTTCAGGATAAACAGCCCCAGCTCTCTCAGCCTTTCCTCATAGGAGAGATGCTCCTGTCCCTTCATCATCTTCATGGCCCTTCGTTGGACTGTCCTCAGTATGTCCATGCCTCTGTTGTACTGGGGACCCCAAAACTGGAGGCAGTACTCCAGGTGTGGCCTCATCAGCGCTGAGTAGAGGGGAAGGATCACCTCCCATTGCCTTTCTCTTCTGTTTTTTTCCTTAAACCAGGATCAAGGGCATTGTACTTTCCGACATCTTTACCCCAATTTGATAAAAGATATTTACTCTTATATAAAAATAAAATAACGTTTTATTGTCAAACTCCTGGGGAAAAAATTATTTAATAGCTGTAGATTGACATCTGGAGCAGCCCATTGGAAGTATCTTCTCTGCCCACAGGTGTAGCAGAAACCATTGAACTTTCACAGTGGCACTTCGTAGTTTAGTCCCTAGCTTGGGTCAAGACAGAGGACATTGGAAACTCTCTAATGCTCATTTATGTACTTCAAATGGTGGAAAATTTGTTTCTGCGTTTGGTAAGTTATTCCTTTTGCTGTGCCCCTTATTGGTAATCTGAAATTGAAGCTTTGGCTTCTAGCCATTGTATTTTTGTTTATGTTTGTATACCAAATTAAAGACTTCTCTCCCTGTGAAGTAATACAGTCTCCTCAGGCTCCCTGTAAAGCAGGTTTTCTGCCATTCCTATCATTCTCTTTAGGAACCTTTCAATTTTATTCCTTTGAAATATGGACACTGGGCTGTACTATTCCAGTCATGGTCTGTCTGCTGTTGTGTGTGGTGGCATCAAATATACCTGTACTAGCATGAGCCACAACCCAATGCTTCTGTCTTTCCAAATCTACCCAGAAGTTAGCTAAAATACAACTGCTGAGGCACAAGATTTTGCTCACCCCAAAAATGTTGTTGGTGGGCTGGCTGACTCTGAGCCCCCTTGTCGCGTCCCAGCTCTCTGCGTGTCAGTGTGGAAGCACACCACACATGGATAACCGATGTCCTCCATCTTGCTCCCTGCAGCCGTGCCGCATTAGAAACGTCAGCAGTGTGACCACGCTGTGCATCAGGGTGGTGCAGGCGGCCGGGGTTCCCCCAGAGCAGGCTGGGCAGGGCCTCCCGGACAGGACCAGCCCACTGCCCCCAGCCCGGGACCAGGGCAGGCTGGGGAGCACTGGGACAGGGATATGGCCAGGCTGAGATGTCAGCCTGCAGACGGGGGCCAGGATCAGGCCTAATGAGGGGAACCGGGCTTAGACAGCCCTGGGATGGTCAAGCTCAGGTGGGAGGCAAATGGCAGAGGCTTGGCTCAAAGCAGCTCCCACGGAAAGGGGGGTCAGCCCTTGCTGAGGCCCCCAGCAGTGCTGCCTGGCAGCCTCTTCCCGCAGCCACCAAAGGGACCCTGAACTCCCAGCCAGGTCTCCGGGAGCAGGGACGCTCTCGGGGCTGTGGCAGCATACCAGCTCTCATCATAATAGTGGGAGCTGAGGTTCAAACACTGACTTTTGCTTTGTTTAATCTATTAATTTATTTGGCTGTCTCATTCCTGAGCCTATCGTCACCTGCCTGGGTGAGGACTGAGTAATTACGCCTTTTCCCATTGTTAGGTCAGGATATACCCCACTGCAATGGGAAGGACGCTGGAAATCCCTGTGCCCAAGGGTGGAGAACATGCGTGAGAGGAATTAAGCTTGTGAATGCTGTGTTTGCAGGGCAGACATACAATTTGGTGAATCTGGTTGTTATATTGGCCAGCAATGAAACTAAAACCTCAGGGCACGTCATGCCCTTGGAGCTGTGGATTTTCAGCGAGAAAATGTACAGGGAGACTATAGTGCCCATATGCTCTCATTCCAAGTTCTTAATTGATCGTGGGTGCTATTTTTGTCATCCACACCCACCTGCCAGGGAGATAACCAGGAATTAGTAACTCCCATGTTGTAGCAGGTCACTGGGAATGCCTAAGTGCCATCAGCTTGGGCTGGAGAAGAACATTAGGCAATTCAGGAAACATTTGGCAAAGCTGTTAGTAAGGACTTCTCCCTTCCCCAATCACCTAGTTGATATTCATGATGCTAATCAAGATATTAGCTGTACCCGACTGTCTTGTCTTTTCCAGGCTGATGAAATGCAGTACTTTCTTCCTGCTAAAGGAGGCAACAAGTGACAGGTTGTCACAGAGGGTGTGGAGTAGGTCTGTGGAAGCTGACAGGCAAGTCAAGGTGTCTCATAACATGGCTTAAGCTCAACAAGAAAAATGCACTAGACTACCTCTCCTATTTGGTTTTTGGTACACAAAATTTGTGAAGTTCACTTTTAGCATGTGGGTGTACTGCCATTTTGGGTAGGGGTGGGGAATGCAGTGCTAACTTATTTTGAGAGTAGGTGGTCGTGATACAGTATTTCCTTGTCCTTGATCCAATCTCCTTGATTGTAAGGCTGCACCCTGGTGCTCATCTCTACTGTCTCTATTTTTCATCTCCTGTCTATTGTTATGGCTATCACTTACAATAAAAGGACATTGATTTACAAAACACTTGAACTTTATTAACAAGGTATTGTTGTGGGATGATGAAGTCAATTGAGAGCTCCATAGGAGGAAGAGGCGACTTGATGGAGTGTGATGTACATATGGGCCGCTGGCAATGGCTTGCATGCCTCTGTAGTTCTGGGGTTATATTTCCTGTGGTTGCTACCGTATTCCCTACTATTGTTTCCAATAGTTCTGTCTTGTGTTTCATTGTCTGGATTGCACCCAGCTGCATGTCTTTCAGTACTTCTTTGCCATTCCCAGAAGGATGGCCATACTAGATTTGAGCAGAAGTCCAGTTACTTACCATCCTCCTTGTGGCAGCAGTAGATGCTTCAGGAAAGTCCATAATAATAAGACACTTCTAGAGGTATGTTTTCCTGGGTATACCATCCTAACTTGCCACAGTCAACACCAACACCGTAGGATTTCCTGTTTCTGTTGGTGTATTGTTGGCCTCTGGACATAAGCTCGCAAAATACACACTCACCACTTTTTTTTTCCTATGGTTCAAACATTCACCAGAAATTTTGCAGCGGTGTAGAAAGATATTGCAGAAATTTACTCCCTGAGGTCACAGGTAAACTGAAAAAACAAAGAACAGATAATTGTTCCTAGTCCTTTTATTTCCCCACTTAAAAACATATATTTAAACCTTAATTAGAGTCTTGAAGCAAACAATCCTTTTAAGGCCTTGGGTGCTGAGTATTTTTTCCCTACTGTGCAAGATCAGCATCTTGTAAAACTTCTCCTGGGAATACTGAAGTAAAGGGATAGTAAGCAGAGGAAGTGTTTAATGAAGGATGTTAAACTATTCCAGGCAGAATCCTTGAGGGAATATCTTTCAAGAGGAATCCCTAAGTGGCAGGAGACAAGCTGGGAAAATATGCAGCCAATATCTTTTACAGCCTTCTGAGAAGGGCTGGTGGAATAATAAGAGGAGCATTTTCCTTTCTTGCCACATTCAGTTTCTTCCTCTGTGCTGTGCTGGCAAAGTGTTAAGTATCCTGTAAAATACTGCTTTTAAATACATGAATGCTAACAGGTTTCTATGGCTATAAGCCACAGGACTCAGTGTGGCTACCTCCAGTGAGTTTTTATAGGCTTCTGCCAAGTGACCGCTCTGGCTCCCTCCCCTCCTCTGCCTCTCCAGTGGTGGCTCATCACCGTGTGTCTGCACTGGGAGATCAGACAAGACCCTCAGTGGCCATGGCAAGCTCCTTAGAGCACCGTAACATTACAGTGTAGATGTTGCTGCTGCTTCCCATGCCCTAAATAAATACTGCCTTTATAAGTCTTCTATCACATGGCAAGATAGGCAGAGCATAACCCGAAATCTGCATGGCACGATCCACTGCTCAAGTCTGTGTCTGAACAAAAAAGGTGGGTTTCTGATACATACACAAGACAAGTTTACGGATCTGTGACTGAGTTCGTAGCAGAAAAAAAAAATCCTCTTCTAGTTCAAAGCCACATAAATTAGCTGGGAAATAATGTAATTTAATTTCTGTAAGCTATCTTAGGTGTCTTTTTCCTTAGTTGCTTATATGTGTATATCACATTTCATACCACACATTCATTCATGTAACATAATCAATAAGTGTGTTTTCTGTGTACCTATCATATAATTTGCTCCTCTACTTTTCTATATAATGTCATTACAGTAAATTAGTTTTGTCACACAAATACTGCATAATACACTTCATATGGTTTAAATATGTTTCATTGATGGATTGAATCCCATGCTTTAGAAAGATCAACAAATTGCCTTGTACTATATCACTGACGTGAAAATGCTGCCATCCCCAAGCACTGTCTTCTCCTCTTGCATTTATCCTATGCTTTTGGCAATAATAAAGGTGCCTTTGGGGGTTATGTGAGGATAGAGGACACCACTCGCTAGAAATTACTGAACAGCTTTAAAAGAGGATTTTAGTGAGTTTGAGGAACCTTATGATCCATTTTCAGGAAACTGTTTCGGTTGGTTTGGGTTTTGGGTTTTTTTTTTGGTTGGTTGGTTGTTTTTTTGTTTTGTTTTGTTTTGTTTTTTTAGGTAGTGGAGAATCAGAAAAAAAGCTTGCCAGAGAGGAAATGGAAGATGATTTGGAAGCATGTGAATGAGCTGGAGGAAGGACAGGATCCCCACATTTTCACTCATAGCTGTTTTCATCAGCTGGGAAGGTAGGGGCCAGAGATGCTCACTCAAAATTTAAGTACAGTAAGCATTACTTTGAATTCAAGGTTATTGTTCAGGAATTTGACAGAAATTAGTGTAAGTATCAAATGTTTAGCTGAGTTTTGTTTCTTGTAGAGTAATAAAAGTTCAGGCATCTGAGTGAGATTTTGGGCTCCATCTCTGTGTTAGGGCTGGACCTGAACCAATGCTGGGCTTTCAGACAATTCATTGTACTTCTTCTTTGCATCTCCATCCAAGACAATCCATGGCTTCCTCTCTGCACCTTACTGACCACATAGTTCATGTTCATTGACAGGGAAAAAAGTGGGAGTCTAGCAGCTCACAGTATAAAAAGCCTTTTAATATCATTGGGACTTTGAATTATGGACAGCAGCATTGAAAAAGTTTACCAGACACTTACTTGACTGTTGAATGTGAGACCTGCATTCAGATAGCTGTATCAGTGAAAGTCACCATTTCCACTGCTTTGATGTGGCCCACTTGGAAGGATTTGCACTGCTAGAAAGGAGGATACCAAATTATCAGCTGGATGTGTCAGTGCCAGGTAGATATGGGCATAGGGCACACGTCTCAACTAGAGCAAAGTAAATTCTCAGGGTGTAATTCCTGTGCTTAGATCAACATGTCCGTTGTGATTGCACCGCTTTCTCAGCCGTGACCCTGCAAAGCAAACTTATTTTCCCTGTTGTTTAAGGCCTTTAGAAAATCACTGTGGATCCCAAAGCACAAAATAATATGTAGTTTAGATATTATACATCTAAATACACATGCACACAGAGACCCTGATCTTATCTATGTTCTTTTCTTCTTAGTGCATAAGTTTACTTTCATCTGCACTAAAATGTGTGTTGTTGATACGAGACAGATTAATGGGATGATCCACTTTTCTCTGTAAAATCAGCCTATCCTCATCATTGATGCTGTAAGTACTCCTGGTCACATATTTAATAATACACATACCCTCAGACAGCTTGTTGCTGAAACAGCACCTTACTTATAAGATGATTTTTAAAATGTCGATTTATCTTTTCTATATTTCATGGAAAAGGCATAGGATTTTTTAATAGAAACATCAAGAAAAAAATCAACACGAATCAATCTACTCTATGTTCAATGTATTATAATCTATTGAGATTCTGGCCTCTAGAAAAGCCATAACTGCCAGAAGAAATATACATGTTTTTCCTGAGACTTTACTGAGGTCACATGCAAGATTTCAATGGGCTTTTCATCAGGCAGTTTGTTCTTACATTTAAAAGGCATAGTAGCTCCTGGGATATAACATGGCCTTAAGGATAGACTCCTGGGCCCCCAGAATAGACTTGTACCTAAAGCAAGCCTAGAAACCCCAGTGTAATCAACTTTTCAATGTGGCACAGATCTCTTCAGGTCATTCCCCATCCTCAAGCCAGAAGGCATAATCATGTAATAATTCCTAGTTAAGTGAGGGTGCGGTCATTTGCTAAAATCTTTGTTTGCAAAACATAAACAAGTTTTTCTTCCTCAGGGAAGAGACAAAAGGAACAATTTTAAGGCTGTTTTTTTTTCTTATTCATGTCACAACGTCAGACCATTTAGAGCACAGCAGTGCAGATAAGAGCCCAGATGAAGTTTCCATTCACCACCACACAGTGGGGAGACACGCTTAGTCATGGGTGTTCTCAGAGGGTTTTTCTATTCCTTCCATACACCCAGAAAAAAAAAAAGATATTTTTCTCTGAAAATTGCTGAAGAATTAATCATGTAGAGGCTCACTTTCCATAGTCATAAAGCCTTGAACATGTGCCTAGCTGCTCCAATCTCTGGATATGGCAATTACCTGGTATCTGCTCAAATTATCTTAAGTCAAGGTAAGTGTTCACTGAAGATATTAGCTGCTCCCATCTGGTTTGGGCACCCACATTCCCAGAAGTGCTGTTGCTCTGTGATCTCCAGGCTTGACCTCCCTTGAGGTTGCCATTGAACCTCCACTGGCTTTTTGGCAGTACATAGCTACTTACCCTCTGACTCGTAAATCCCCAGAAAGGCAATGGAGGAACTGCAAAGTGAGATTGATCTGTTGTGATGGGTTAACCCTGGCTGGATGCCAGGTGCCCACCAGAGCCCTTCTATCACTCCCCTTCCTTCTCAGCTGGACAGGGGAGAGAAAATATAACAAAGAGCTTGTGGGTCGAGATAAGGATAGGAGAGATCACTCACCAATTACTGTCACGGGCAAAACAGACTCAGTTTGGGGAAACTTAACTCGATTTATTACAAATCAACTGGAGTAGGGTAATGAGAAATAAAACCAAATCTCAGAACACCTTCCCTCCACCCCTCCCTTCTTCCTGGGCACAACTTCACTCCCGGATTCTCTACCAACCCCCCAGCGGCACAGGGGGACGGGGATGGGGTTTACGGTCAGTTCATCACACGTTATTTTCTGCCGCTTCATCCTCCTCAGGGGGAGGACTCATCACACTCTTCCCCTGCTCCAGCGTGGGGTCCCACCCACGGGAGACAGTCCTCCACGAACATCTCCAACGTGGGTCCTTCCCACGGGCTGCAGTTCTTCACGAACTGCTCCAGCATGGGTCCTTTCCACGGTGTGCAGTCCTTCAGGCACAGACTGCTCCAGCGTGGGCCCCCCACGGGGTCACAAGTCCTGCCAGAAAACCTGCTCCGTGGGCTCCTCTCTCCACAGATCCGCAGGTCCTGCCAGGAGCCTGCTCCAGCGCGGGGTTCCCACGGGGTCACAGCCTCCTTCGGGAACCCACCTGCTCCGGCGTGGGGTCCTCCACGGGCTGCAGGTGGATATCTGCTCCACCGTGGACCTCCATGGACTGCAGGGGGACAGCCTGCCTCACCATGGTCTTCCCCACGGGCTGCAGGGGAATCTCTGCTCCGGCGCCTGGAGCATCTCCTCCCCCTCCTTCTTCACTGACCTTGGTGTCCGCAGAGTTGTTTCTCTTACATGTTCTCACTCCTCTCTCCGGCTGCCGAATACCGCCGTCCCAACTTTTTTTCCTTCTTAAAAATGTTATCACAGAGGCGTTACCACTATCGCTGATTGGCTCGGCCTTGGCCGGCGGCGGGTCTGTCTTAGAGCCGGCTGGTATGGGCTCTCTCGAACACAGGGGAAGCTTCCAGCAGCTTCTTACAGAAGCCACCCCTGTAACCCCCCCCCGCTACCAAAACCTTGCACACAAAACCAATACATCTGTTTATTTAGTAAGAATGACATTTTGAACTGAGCCTAATTACTGCAATTTTTGTGCAAGAAAGGCAGCTCAAAAGGTCCCTTATGGAAAAAAATTTATGTTGTGGGACAAAAATGTCCCTCTTCAAAAGCAGATTATGGTCACCAAGTCTAGGGGTTTTATTTGGACATACCAGCATCCTGACATGCTAACATTTCATAGTCAAACAGACAGTGAAAGAAAGAATTTAACATCAGCCTCTATGGACAGATGATGAAAAACATGAATTAAGGTCAATTAATCCATTGTGACAATGAATTAGGAGTAACTGGAACCTTGCTTTGGCCACAAGATGAGTTGTAGGAACATTGGTTTGTCTACCAAATTAATGCTTTAAATGTATATGAATTAAATCATACAAAAAAAAAAAATCAGCATTTTAAATAAATGGTGACCTCCTTTAGTTATAATGTTTTTCACTCCTTTTGCTTTTATAACTAATCAGGCAAGACAGTCGTTCCACAAGGTCTTTCTCCATTAAACCCCCTTATCTATCAGTTAAGTCACCATATTGTACCTGCAACAAACAGACTCTTCTTCAGTTTTCCCATAGGACATTGTAACCCACAATAAAAAAATAATTTCAACACTTACGAGAAAAGATATCAACAGTATCTTTTTTTCCACAATACTTTAAGAGTCTGCTTTTTCTACACACTACATGGAGTTTTGAATTTTCTTTTCTGTATTGCCTTCTGAAAGGTTCGCTGGGGAAAGATACTACTGGCTAGTTGGAAACAGTAAAGTATGTTTGAAAAGGTAGGTTTTAATTACAATAGTGTTTTTTTGCTGAGCTGCATGTGGTTTGTGAAAAGTGATGTCATTTGGCCAGCAAAGAGATTGGGAGCCCTGTGTCAGAGATGGTAAAGCTGTGTCCACCCTATTCAAACACCAGGACAAGGACTTTGAGGTTTAAGAGGAATAGTGTAGCATTTGTGCAACATGAACTGAAAGATGTGCAAGTGTGATTGATAGCTACTGTGAATTCTGGTGTTAACTTTTAACTTACGACAATCACCTAATGGCATTGATATTTGTTGCTATTATGTGGCTGGATAGCTTGCTATCAGCTCTTGAGGCAGAAAAAAATTAAAAGAAGAAAAATATTGCTTATCAGAAAATCAAATGTGTGGACAAGCGGTAGCCACCAACAAGATCCTCAGAAGTGCATGAGTGTCAAGATCTTAATTAAACTTTAATTACAAAAAAAAGCAAGTAATATTTTAAATCGAACAAAGCTTATGTCCTGCCATGAGGGTGTTTGGAACTGTACAGGACAAACTGACTCCAGTTTTGTTTTAAGGCTGGCACTACAACTATTTATGTGTGTAAATTATTAATTTTATGACTTGATATGAACACGTATTTTACATTTTATGCAGCCAAAGTAATACTTAGGCAGTATTTGCTCAGAGTAACATCTGGCCAACATCCTACAAAATAGATGAATTTTGTTAGGAACATTAATTTAAGAGAGGAAAACAAATCTTTGGTATAAGTTTTATTAGCAAGCCATTCAGAAGAGAATTTAGAGAACAGTACTTTCATGGTTCTGCATTAGGAGGAAAAATTACTTTAACTTGATATGGTAAGTGATGAATTCTGCATGCTATGATTAGGAGGACAGCTCTAGTAATTATATATACAATAAGATGTCCAAGTCCATGAACATCTGTTCCTAATCATCAGACTCAGAACATAGAAAAACCTTACATTTGTGTTCATTTTGTATCACAGAAACCCAAATCCAAAATATTTTATTGTGATCTTTATGCAAAAAATGTCAACCCCATTCTTAATAAAATAAAAAGAAAAATCAGCAAAATATATGCCATATTTTCATTAACATAACCAAAAAATTCTTTATGATACAGATAAGCATTTAGGTAGGCAGGGGTACCACATTATCCATGGCCTGGCTATACACGACATGTATAATCAGTATTTGTTATTTTTTTTTTTTTGACAAAATAATTGTATTGGTACAACTACTGGTATGGATATAATCACAGCAATATGAATGTGCCTTATATTTTATAGGATTTATTCCCTTTCTGATGCAAAAAAAGTTTATACACTAGCATAAAGCACCTTTGCAGGTATATAAATGCACCAATACTTGTAGGATAGAAAAGAAAGGGCAGAAATACACTGCTTTAATTATCTTAAGTAATCTAGAGGAAGATATTTTGACCTCTCACCTAGGCAGTTTTAAAAAAATCTTGTTTTCTGTTTGTTTTTTTGTTTAACTTGGATCATACTGCATTCTAAAGACAAAGTAGAGGACCATAATTCTTGAGAGATAAGGCATGAGAGTTAAACTGTATACTCACTGAGCCGCTCAAAAATTTTCCAGTAGTAGATAGGGACTTCCTAAATAAAATGGCAAGGAGATGAAATAAGAGAAAGCAGTATTACCACTCACCCATACTGAAGACAATGTTTTTGTAGCCATATCGATCAGAAAGATGTAAGAAGAACCAGAATTCTGATTTTCTTCCCTTACAAGATCTTTCACTGTTCTCTGTTTCAGCAACGTAAAAAAACCCCAAAACAACAAAGAAAAAACCCAACAACAAACCAACCCGGACCACTCTACTATGTTACTGGCATTTCATCAGAACAGTAACTGCTGAAAGCCAACTGTAGTTTTCATTGCCAGCTAGAGATTTCCCAGAAATAAAGTTTGCTTGTACTGAGAATTGCACGGTGGAGGCTTTAGTAATAAAATCCAGATAATAAACTACTGCTCATTGATTGACTAATAGAAATGGAAAAGTGGAAAGTCTAATCCCTAAAATTGTCCATCCCCAAAGATTCTCTTTCTTTTTTTTTTACTTTTTTTTTTTTTGAGAAAGAGGATTTTTGTTTACATCATATACTTATTTCTTGTTTTCCTTGGAAGCTGTGGAAGAACTAGAAATGTGAAAACTCAACAACTGCAAACCAGCAGTGAAGATATTTTAAACACTTTAAACATTTCTGGCTTGCTTCTTCGCCTATATTGATGTTAAATGACCAGTTAATGTCTTTGAGAAAGACAAGACATAGGAAAGATTTCAAAGCCTGTTCCTTTCAGTAATGAAATCTCTTTAATGTTGAGAACTTTGATTTCTGGTCTGTCAAAAATTATGTTTCTGAGGGCTCTTTGACTTGAAATCCTTGGCAATGAAGCTAACTCAGCTGCGGCTCCAGTCTTCTGATCGGTGGATTATTGCTTTCCTGGACAGATTCTCTATTTTATTACAATGCACCATTTGGGGCAGACTTATTTCTCTGTCATCAGGATTTACTGTTTAATCACAGTAGCACTGAGATACACCTGGTAGCAAAGGATATGGTTTCTGTGGAGGAAATCAGTTTTAAGGTAATCATAATGTTATCTATGGTAATTTTCTATTTAATTTCAAATGTAACTACTTGCCCTAGATGTAGTTCTTAACTTATCACTCCAAATCAAAAAGGTAAGACCTCTCTAAAACATGGAGATATATATATGGATGTCTGTACAGTCAGATTCCTTTAAAAGTCATTGAATCTTTGTTTTACAAAATTATACTAGCAAAGTTTACTGCTTTCCCTTGTTTGTGCTTCTTTCTTACAACATGGAACTTCTCTGTTTGCCTAATGAAAGTCTCAATAGTTGCCTTTTTTTCCTCATAGCCATACTTACTTCCAAATTCTTGATAGTATGATAGTTGATAGCCATAACATTAAGTGCCAAGTGCTATATTGTCAGACCGTGCAGTAATTGCATTTACTATGCAACTTTGACTGCTCCACTTGCATTCTGCTCCCTTGCTAATGCCTAGCAGGACAGTTTTGAACAACCCATGGCTCTTCAAACAGCTGACAGCATGCCACAAACAGTCCTCCAGAAGAGATGCAGGACAGGCCAGTAAAAGCTGCAAGTTTAAGGCTTGGCATATCTCAGGGACTGCTGGAACAAGATACAGGCACTTAATCCCATCAGGAAGCTGGGAATCTTACTTCCCAAAGGGCCACTTTTACACCTAGAAAGCTTTAGAAAAACTAAGAGATTAATAGCGTTGTTTTTTCCCAAGACTAGGATTTGGAAGATACTTACTGGTGCATCAGTTACGCGTGGTCACAGCCTACTACAAACAAGGCAATCTTTAGCAGATGTTAAGCTGAGTCAAAGCCTGTCCTGAAGTTTTATCGCACGTTAACTAACTCTGAACCCTAGTGCAGGCCACATGACTGTGGCAGTGAAGGAAAGATACCAGTGAGGGCTGAGCTATCAAAGAGTTCACCCCTGCCCAAAGGGGTCAGTGCTGACGGTTCCCATCTCACGGGACCTGACCCGAGATAATTCAACTCCCCGACCTGGCAGACAATAACTCTTTCTTTATTGTTTTGCTCAGGATTGCTTTTCTGCCACCTTAGCAAATGGGATTGGCCGTGGAGGAGTCCAAAGTGTGCCAAAGCAAGTGCAAAGAGGGGTGTGGGGGAAAAGGTGCTGAACGAGTTGCTAGATCGGCTCAAGCTGTGACACGTACCTTTGCCTTCACACCTGCTTTCAGTATGACATAATATTAAGGGTGCTGACAAAGGAGCTCCGGCAAGTCTCACTGTTGTAGTCAGAGGAGACACCACACCAAAACATGGCTGCTCTGCCAGGAGCTGCTACCTGCACAGCAGGCAGAGAAACGGCACAGGTACCGACCGACACCTCAGCTGCTTCTGTGTAAAACTAAGCCCCCAGCGAAGGTGGCCTTAAGGCTCTGGACATCGCACTTTTGAAGTGGCTGAGGCAAAACCAGATGTTCCCTTGTATCAGCCCTGTGGAGGAGAGGTCGAAACCTGCGGCAGAGGGGTAGGAAGGGCAGGTGGGGTTAGCCACCTCTCAAGCAGTCCTGGCAAGGTGTGCTAGCACTGGGTGTCATCCCTGTACAAATACTGCCTGCCCCTCGGTGAAAGGGGTTGTATAACCATACCAACGTCGTCAGAAAACTTCCTTCTGTAGGCAGGGCTTCAATTATTGTCTTACTAGATCGTGAGACATCAGCTCTACAAATCACACTGCGAGGTATTAAAAATACTATTTTTCAGTTTCTCACTGATGTAAAGAATACTCTTCCCCTCTTCCCTTTCTCTTGCTGGGGCCTTTGCAATTCAGCTCTTGGCACCGAAGTGGACTGCCTCTGCGAAAGGAAGAATCCGAAAACAAGGCTCAAAATGTTTAAAACTCTCTGCCCTAAAAAAGTGTGAAGCGGTTCATCTGTAAACTCTGCTGTCAAAAAAAATGCATTGGTGTGTAACAAGCTATCCAGGCTTTACTGACACTTACCAATTATTCTCATCCTCTAAAACAAATCTTAAAATCATTCTACCAGCATGATAATCTCCTCTTTTAGTCTACTGAACTCTATTAATATGTACCATGGAGGCAGGTGTAAGCAACAGATACGCAGGACTCCTCAAAAGTCTTGAAAATGAGATTCTATAATGGGAAATAAGAAAATATAGAATTAATTTTAGAAGGGAAAATAAAAGTTTCTACAGCGTAAGGGTAAACAGAGCTTTACGTGGCAGAGGGATAGCTCATATATAATTGAATGATGTAGGATTTTTAATTAAAATGTGGTGACGCCTTTCATGCCTGTGATACACAGCACAGTAAACAAACTTTGTGCATGTCCAAAGGTGCAGGTGACATTGCAAATTGCCTTATTTCACACCTTCATGCCTTTATTTGTGACCTCTGCAACAGCCTTCTATTGTACGTGCTACGTGATAGCTTTGTTTGGGGAGCTGTGGATTGGTCGAAAGAAGTGCTGGGGAAGGTTCAATGTCTGGTCCTGCTGCGGTTCACTATTCCTCTGGGTGGTCCTTGTAAAGGAGAGTATACATTGAGGACTGCTTTGCCTCTTTATTGGCAAGTTCATGGCTTAGCTTGTGAGTTACTGCAATTGCAGCCCAGCATCTCTCCACTCAGCTTTGGTACCCCTAAGGGGAATGAGAAAGCTCTGGCAGAGCGCCTGTGGGCTAGGCAGGAATTTGCCTTTCCTTGGTGATGATGAAAGTGTGTGGTAGAGATTGTGACTGCTTAGGTTACAAACTCGTTCCAGTATAATGATATGGAGACTATTGCTGGGTGCAACCTGTATGCATGGGGAAAGAGTTTCTAACCTAAGCAATCACAATCTCTATCACACACCTTCATTGTCACCACGCTTCCCACAAAAGTCAGGGACAAACATGAAGTAAAATAGCACCAGTAAATAAAAATAAATTAAATCACTATTCTTGGGGCTTGTTTCTCCTGGTGTTTTACCTTCACGTGGAAAAGTAATGCATCTGACTGCTAACGCAAATGCTAGGTGTGAAAACCACATCATGCTTCAAGCTAACAAGCACACTGTCCGTCAAAAAACCTGATTTGCCAACAAAGGGCAGTGGATGCCCTCCTGAGGAAGACATGACTTTTTGGTGCTTGTGGAATAGAAGTATTTACAACTCTGTGAACATCACTCTGCAAGTGGGGCTGGGGACTTAGCTTTCTAAGACACATCTCTAACTCTCTAAGGTGGCTTTTTCTGATGCAGATCTGCCTAACTCATAATGCCAAACTCTCAAAAGGAGAAGAATGGAGCTGTAATGACCAACTTCAGCTACAGCCAGAAGATATCCCTGTCAGCCCTCGACTTGTCAACGTGGCAGCATTACACTTGGTAAAAAGGCTAGATGTTCAGGGTCTACAAATACTTGATTCTGGCACAGGACCGTGTGCATGCATGTACATGTAAACAAGAAAGAGGGGGAAAAATCCAAGAAAAATCAAAGGATTTTGGCACATCTTGGCTTTTACATGACAAAAATGTGTGAACAGTACAACAATGCAGCAATAATGTTTCCTAATGTATCCAAATTTCATAACATTGACATTTTGCAGTTGACTTAATCTTGTATCCCTTGCTGATTATTATAGCTGCTCTTAGCTTACCATGCCTGACTGATTTTTCAGATAAGCATTAAGGGATTAATAAGATTCAGAATTGCATCTTATTAATTATAACCACACTTTAATGTGAAGTGTGTACCTAAATCAAATGAAGTCCTTTGACAATCTGTATCTCACCGCACATGAATTTATCTGATGTAAAAGTATTGCTTGGCTCTCGACGGAGCTGTCAGGGAATAACTCCAGCAGAGGAGACCTGTGCTTAGTGTTGTGCACCGGGGGATAGGTACTGCTGGATTCAAGGAGAACAAACGTGGGATACGTGACCCGCTCCTGCGTGTGTCGGGGCCTGGAGTCTGCAGCTCAAGCAGCGTCGGCAACACGGGCTGCTGCAATCCAGGCAGGATTCGCGACTTGAAGGGGAAGAAAACAACCAGCGTGGACTTTGCCTTTTTTGGGGGTGCAATGTGCCGGGTTCCAGCTGAAACGCGTGTAACTCCCGTGCCGTGCCCTGCCGCCCTGCCGCAGCGCGGGACCCGCCGCACGGCCGGGCCGCCCTCCACGCAGACCCCGCGAGGCGAGGAGGGTGGGGGGGCTCCGCCGGTGGGGGAGCAGCCTCCCGTGGGGCGCGTCGTCCGTTCCCCACCCGGACACACGCACCCCGCGTCCTGCGGGGATCCCCGGCGGCAGCGGGGTGGCAGAATCGGAGTGGGGAGTGCGTGATGGCCGGTAACTTCAGTGACCCCGTGTCCCGCAGGGTTTCCAGCCCGGTTTGTCCGTAACGTGCCTTTGCTTTAGTTTTGGTTTCTGCGGAGGCTTTGTTTGCTTGTTTAGCAAATCGTGGGCATGTCGCGTTGTGTTGTGAGCGGAGCTGAGTAGTTAGTTACTTTTGGCTTTCCACGAGGCATTTTTAATCGAATGCGAGCTGTTCACTCGGGGACAGACTGAAGAGCGACAGCGGGATCGTATTTCGTGGCCGGCCGGTGCAGGGACAGTGTTACCGAAAAACGGTGACGCCGGGGAAAGGCGCGTTTTCGTTTGGAGGCGAGGAACGAAGTTAGTTTGTCACGGTTTGACTCAAGCTGTCTCGGCGCGGCACGAAGTCGCCGACAGTCCGGGAGGTGTTACCTGCCAGCAGAGCCAAACGACCTGGTGGGCCCTTTGGGGTAATAATTCAGGGAAATAGTATTTTATTATATAAACCTTTTAAAAAATAGCGCATTCCTCGCCCAGAAAAGCTGTACCTGCCGCCTCATGAAATACTTCCGCCTGGTGCTGAAACTGCCACTGCGGGAGGCGGATGTAAGAGGCGGCAGGAGAACTCCGCGGGGGCACTTGCAAACCTCACTCGGACTAGTCCAAGAGCCCCGGAGGCCCGGCCCGGCGGAGCTGGGCGAGGCGGGATGCCGGTGCCCCCGGCCCGGCTGCGGGACGGCCCGGGGCGGGGGGCGGCAGCGCCGCCGACATGCGAGGGGAGAATTCCTCAATGGCGCTGGCCACGCCCACTCCCCGGGGAGGCGGGGCTGGCGGGACCGTCGGCCACGCCCTCCGCGCGCACGTGTGGAAGCCTCCGCCGCTCGTTCCCCGAGGGCTGGCCACGCCCCGCGACAGCCCATTGGCTGCCTGGGCCGTCGCGGGCGGGGAGCGGGCGGGGCGAGCCGCGCCGCGCCGTGCCGGGCGGGCTCCACCCACGTGCGGCGGCGCCGCGCGAGCGGGCGGTGTGGCGAGCACACATCCCGCACGTAGCCGGCGTATTAATCAGCGCGGGGCCATCTGCCGCCTCGGTCCATAAATCGGGCGGGGGCTGCCGGGCGCCGTTCCCGCACGGCCTCGGGGCGCGGGGGTGTGTCCCGCACGCCGCTCGGGCGGCAGCGGCAGCGCGGGGCTCCGGCCGCACCGCCGCCCCCGCAGCGCCGGGCCGCGGAGCGCAGCCCAGCCCCAGCCCGCCGCGGCGAAAGTTTCGCCTGGCCACGCGCCGCGGCGGAGCCCCTGCCCGGGTCGGCCTGGAGCCGGCGGCGGCCCGGCGGGCATCGCCTCCCGACGCGGGCGCCGGCAGGTCAGCGGCGCGCCCGTCCCCGCCGCGCCATGCCGCTGGGGCACATCATGAGGCTCGACCTGGAGAGGATCGCCCTGGAGTACGTCGTGCCCTGCTTGCACGACATCGGCTTCTGCTACCTGGACAACTTCCTGGGGGAGGTGGTGGGGGACTGCGTGCTAGAGCGGGTGAAGCGGATGCACCGCGACGGGGAGCTGGCCGACGGGCAGCTGGCCGGCCCCAGCCGCGGCGTCGCCAAGCGGCACCTCCGCGGCGACCAGATCAAGTGGATCGGGGGCACGGAGGAGGGCTGCGAGGCCATCAACTTCCTCCTCACGCTGATAGACCGGCTGGTGATGTACTGCGGGAGCCGGCTCGGCAAGTACTACGTGAAGGAGCGATCCAAGGTAAGGGGCCGCGGGGCACCGGCCCCGGCCCCCGGCCGGCCCGGCCCGCCTCGCAGCTGCTGGTGGCACCTGGCGGAAAGTTTCCCCCGGCTCCCCCCGTCCCGCGCCCCCTCCGTGTCGCGTCCGCGGGTGTCCGTGGCTCGGGCAGCCCCGCTCCGGGTGGCGGAGGCGCCGAGCGCTGCCCGGGGGACGCCCGCGGCGGGCAGCCGCTCTCCAGCCCTTGCCGGCGACGGCCGGCCGCGGAGGTCTTGCTGGAAACGCGGCGGCGGCAGCGGGGCTGCCCGCTGCGGGTCCCTCGCCGCGCCGGTGCCGGCGGCGCTGCCCCGCGCTGGGTCTTCGCCGGGCTCCTCGGTCGCCGGAGCCCGGCCGGGCCCTTGACTGTAGCCCCGTGTGCCACCGGGGATCTCTTGGCAGCCGTCCCGGGGGCTGCAGGCGGCACCCCCGCTTCCCGGAGGTGGGGCGGGGGAGAGCGCGGACGGCCAACGCGGGGCGTACCCCGCCGACAAAGTCGAGCCTTGGCCGTGACTTTCCTTCGGAGGATTGTTTCAGGTGGAGGGAGAAGCTCCCTACCCCCCGCCTTGTGCGCGTACAGGGCTCGGATCCGATTATTCGGTTGTTTGCGCCCATGTGATAGTGTTATCCAAAGTAGTTTCGATGGTCCAACTCGTGCCAGCGTCCTACAGCTGAAGAGGTTATCGTTACTGCATTGGGTATGTGGCACAAAATACGGGATGCTCAGTTTGAGCACAGCAACCTTTCTTTCTTTTAAGAGAAGAGTTGTTTTTTCTAGGCTTGCTTTCTCAGAAATGGGGAGGACACTTGTAGTTTTCTTTCCCAACGAAGTTTATTTGCACTTGCAACGTCATTACTTCAGTTTGGGATAACTTGGCTTTTCTTTCCTTGTCTGCTTTGCTGTGGCAAAGTGGACTGGCTTGAAACTAAGTTTGCTTCATTGTCCCGAATGCTGGAAACGTCCCCATTTCTTTACTTCTGAAATATACTTGAATTCTGCAATACATAGAACATTTTCGAAACATCCACTTTTAGAGATATGCCAGAAATAGAAACGATGAAACTCTTAGAAAATTACAAAAGTGAAAGTTTAGGCATTTCTTTGGCACTGAACTAAGGGGATGTGTGAGTGGTACTGAGATTTTTTTTTTTTTTTCTTCCCAGAAAACGAAGAAAACTGTATGGCAATGTTTACCAGTTGCTTGGAAATACCTTAAAACCTATGCAGGCACGCCCCTGCACCTTTCCACACAGTGGTAGGAATAATAAAAGGTTGAAACATTGCTCCTGTGTTTACCTCCACCGGACTACTGATCAATTCAGTTAAAGCTTGGGTAGATTTGGCTTAAAATGTGAGGAGACTGGATTTCACTTATTCCTGGTGGGAGCCTGGTGTTAGGAGGTATAAATAACCATTCTGCTTTGGCGTGCCTTTGAGGTCATCCTAGTTCTTTCTCTGGGTGCCTTCTGTTTGCCTGATTACTGCTGAAAGTGCACTGCTGCATTGCATTGGCTACCTGGCAGGGGAGGGGTGGAACAGGGACTTACTTTAAAGTTGGGCTGGAGTGAAAGGAGGTTGTCCAGCATTTTTACAAGGTATTTGGAGAAAGAGTCAACTGGATGTGTGAAGGCTGTTGGCACTCGCTGGGGAGAAGGGTCTTTTGGGGAGTGACCTTGGGTTGTAGAGATTATTTTAAAACTGAGTTGTGGTGTTCTTGCAGTCATTTTTGTACAAATAGTCATAACAGACAGGACGGAACTTGTCTTATAAGTAGATACCAAGCTACTTGCTATAAAGACAGACTTTTGGCCCTTGCGCTTTAGCATGGAAGATGTCAGACTGGAAACAGCACATGGAAGTGCTACACAACAGTCCAGGACTGAAAGGGACTCAGTATTGTTTGTAAAACTAAATGCGGAGGAATTTCCATCAGAAATTAATAGTAACCAATCCCCTTATTATAATAAGTACCATGGATACGTGTGGCCCTGGAATAGCAGCTGCCATCTGTAAGTGAGATGTGGGACGCCTTCAGCAGGAAGATTAGTCCTGTGACTAACCAACTGACTACTACAGTGCATGCAGGTTCCCACGTCACCTATAGACCTTACCCTTCCACCATTAAACGTGCCCATTTTGCTTATCTTCTGAAGTCTTGTGAATGCATACACAAAAATCCCAAATTTAAATTTAGTGTATTTCTATTTTAACCGCTAGATTATACACATAAATGGATGCCCAGAAACTTGCGTGGCTTAACATTTGGAGGGACGTGGGGTGTTTCTGAGCAACTGGACCAGAACTTCTTAGCTGGACATGTGCTATTATAATTTATTGTTTTGGGATATAGGTATTAGATGGAGCTAAGGGTCCAGAGCAATTTGTTTAAAGTGTAAGCCTTTGGCTACATGGTAACTCCTCTTGTCATGGAAATGAATCTATGTGGTATCAGCCTCATCATTATTTAGAGCTTTATGCTTTTAAACCAATAGTATGACTTTAATCTTCAGCCTAAGTGTTGGAAAAGGGGGAGAGGTTTGCTTAGTAAATGAACTTCTGTCAGCTTACTGTCTGCTTAGTGTGATGTGCTTCATGTTGTTTTTGTAGCTACACAAACATAGGAAGACAAGAACGACTTTTGTCCAATAAAGGAAGCTTTCCTTGTACCTACATGAGAGAAATGAGTCAGTCAGGATTTTGCTGTTTCCAAATTAATTTCAACAGTATTACAAGAAAGTTAAGATTGCATCAAAGAGAATGGATAGAAGTAAAACTTTACAAGGGTGCTGGATACTTTTAAGAGCTGTTGGTTGACATTTGAGGGCTGATAATGAAATGTAACCTTTCATCTTTGCAGACCAGTGATCCAAATCTATCTTTGGAGTAAGTCATATTTTAAAATATTAGCTGACATGGTTAAATGATCAAAATAACCAGGTAACGTTCTTCTAAAGGACTCTTCTGTTGACAGACCCAGTGCACCGCTTGTTGGCTTCTCCATTCTCCTCAACTAGAGTTGCCATTTTCTAGTAAAATAATACAATGGTTCCCCTTTTCTAGCAGATAAATGGCTAACGATATCACTGGGGCATCGTTGACCCAGGTTCAGTCTTCTCCTCAGAGTGAGAATATTCACATCCTTGTACAGAAGGACACTCTGGCCTGAGGGCAGAGGTCACTCTGATTTTGAGGACCTGTCTCCACCCTGCTGGAGCTTCAATGCTTGGTGGAGAAAAGCTGGTGGATGGTTGGGGCCAGGAAGCAAAGCTGCAGCTTGGTCTGTGAGGCCAGTCACCTGGAGTGCCCTCGGGTCAGGTGGTGCTCTGGGGATGGTGGGTGAAAAGGTGATGGGCTGCAGCTTCTGACTCCTCAGGTCCCGAAGTCCCTTCCTGGGGTTAATTGGCATTTGCGGGGGCTTGAGGGGGTGCCCTGTAGAAAAATCCCTGTATTATAAATAAATAATTAAAAGCAACAACAACAAAAAAAAAGGCAGAAAAATATTCCAGAAGAGAAGCCATTTGAGAAATTTCTCCTTCAAGCCTTCAAGACATGAGAAATTTATTTATTTATTTATTTATTTAAATTTGGAAGCTGCAGATGTGCCAGGTGCTGTGGAGTTTAGGATATCCATCCCTTTGGCAGCCTCAGATGCTGCAGAGCCTGGGGAGCCCTGAGCCCTGGAAGTCCCTCCTGCAGGGAGGCAGGGGAGGAGGGCTGGCAGGAACCGCGTCTGCTGGCTGGTCTGTGGAAATGTAAAAGCCGTGTTCGTGGCAGGATTGCAGGGTAGCTCATCTGCTGTTGGGAGGCTGTGGCTATTCCCCCTTTCACATTTTGTCTCTGCTGGGGAAGGGCGGCTCTCCCCGTGGTCAGGCAGGGTCCCAGAGTGATGCCATCAGCGCCTGCTGCCCTGGGCCACCTCGGCCGAGTCAGCGCTTGACGTGCTGCCAGCCAGCTCCGTTGGTCCTCATGGGCAAGGGGTGGAAGGTGCTTTGAATTGGCATGTGTGCGCTCTGTGTGGACTCTGCATGCCGGTCCTGACAGTGGCGTGTCCTGCTGTGAGTCACTAGTACCCTGTTGGGTGCCATCATGGGTTGACATCCACGTCAGGGCTGCCTTTGGGGACCCTGAGCTCATCTTGCGCCTGCTGGACAGCAGTGAGCCCCACTGGTTAGAAAATAAGGCAAGAAGTCATAATCCTAAGAGCTGACCTGTGCTGAAGGAAGCCCATGACTGATGTTTTTAGCTTGGAACCCAGCTGCTCCCATTCAGTGTCAAGTATATGGCCTGAAGTTAAAAAAATGTGTTTTCAATATGAGATTAGTTAATTTAGAAGTCCCTGTGGGATGTGAACCCTCTTGAAAACTTACTTCAAAATCTCTGTGTGGGCCTTTCACTTTTTTAATGGGATGTTTTCTGCATCCTCTGCTTGTAGCCACAACACCTCCCTGCTCAACCCATCCTGGTGGGACCTCTCTGACTGTCGCAGGAGAAGCAGGTCTTCTGTGGTGGCCCTTCATGGCTAACGAGTGTTTGCTGAAAACCAGAGCGGGTCCTTCTGCCTACCACATGATGGGGTGTTCTTAGCTAGGTTTTGAAACATGGTCTCTCTAGCAAGTTTTTACTAAGATTTCTGTTCCTGAAGATTGAAGACATGCATGAAATGTCAGAGGCTTGGGTTGAGTGGTCTTCCCAAGTCCCTCATAACTCGGGTAATGAGGTGAGATATTTTTACACTTATGTATGAAGAAAGTTCTGTTCTATAGCATTCAAATTCTGTCTCTTGCAATTAAAACACAGAGTGAAATGCTGCATTTTGATTTGAGGTGTGCATGTAAGGAGCAGGATAGCAGAAAACTGGCTATAGAGCTGAAGAGCAATACTGCCTATAGAAATACACTGGGTTTTTTTTCTATGTTACAAAGGATTTTTGATACTTGTGTAGCAGCATGCCTTGCAATTAGTTTACAATGGGAGGTCTGATGAATACCACCATCCAGAAGAAATATGCATAATTTCTCTTTCTTCTAATCAAATGCACATGTTCTGGCATAATGGGTGAGTTCAAATCTGTTCTTCTGGCCGGCTGCCGGCAGAGTCCAGAGCCACTGGAACTGTAAATACAACAGACAAGTCGTTTTATGATATCAGACTGAGGAATTCAGCATTGGCACAGATCCTAGAGTGGTTGCTTTGGCTCGGTGTCAAAGCTGATGTTTATATCTGTGTTTGTCAAGCAAGATTAGTTAGCCTGGTTAATTATACACAGGAATGTATAATTTTTACTTGACAATCAGAGCATTAAATGAGTATAAACCTGGGCATATTAGCTCTTGTTTTTGTTCTTCATCAAATTATTCTCAATGACTTTTTGAAACTTTCAAGACACTTCTCTGAAAGAGGCACTCAGAGAATCTTTCAGATTGCTTCTTCACTCAGCAGGGACAGGGTATTGGAGAAACGGGTCAATATTTTACAGAGAGCGATGCACGTATCTGTAAGTGGGTTCGGAAGTGTGGGTGGCCTCTATGGAATGGTGTTTGAGCTCATACTTGGGTGTTGAAGTTACAAGCAGCTTGAATTTGGTACCTGTTATGTATCATGACTCTTAAGAACCTGACTGTAGTGCACTGGTAGACTTATTCCATGGTAGGCAGTGGAAAAAAGGTGCCATCTTCAGTGTGCATTACACCAGAGCCTTTGGCAGTCAGGTGGCTGCTGTTGGTCCTCCTTATCCTCTCATGCAGGAGAAGTCTGTAACCACCCAGAAACCTTCCTTACACTGTGTTAGGAGCCTGTCCATGTGCTTTACAGTCATAGTTGCAGGGGGGAGGCAGAAGGTGGCTAATCCTGTAAGAGAAGGGACATAAGTCTGAGCTCTTAGGCAATGTAGAGAGCAGAGTGGTCTGTTTATCCTCAGTTTGTGCACATGTTTATGGCATCAGGGCAGATTACTTGTCTTTTTTTATATCATCTGTAGTTTTGCAGTCAAGCAGTGCTTAATGAGTCTTATTAGACTCTGGAGTTACACAATGATGGCAAAGGAGTGAATTTTTCCACAATCTGTCCCATACTGGTAGTGCATTTTCCTCAGTACCTTCTTATCCATTGCCATGACTGCTCTGGTACCAGTCCTTTCCAGCACCACTGCGTCAGCTCTTAAAGCCAGTGGCTTGCAGTGGTAGCCCTGCTGGTGTGCCTGCCTATATCCCTATTACTTGCAAGCCCTAAGTAAATATGTGCCTCTCAGTTTGTTTTTGTGTGAGGGCTCACTGCTCATTAAATGTCAGTGTAAACCTTCCACACCTGTGTGGGGAGGGACACTGTAATACAGGTGGCATTAATGCCTCTGGGTAAGGGGAGTGTTTGTCCTTTGGACTGGGGGGGAGGGTGTGTGTATACAGCATTGCAAGGCACAGTATCCTTGGGAGAGCCGCAGGGGAAAATGGCAAGATTCAGAGTTCAGTGCCCCCTCCCGCTGAGCTTGCATTTTGGGAGGGAGAGGAGCTGGTCCTTGCTATTAATATTTGTACACAGCCTTTTCCCAAGGTAATTATTAATGAATAATTCAGTTCATTACAGCTCACTGCTAATAACAGTATATGTTTAAATGGACATGCATTGATGCTCATAACACTGATGCAGAGCAGCATGTACACGATAAAAGTGAACTTGTTTCTTTGCATTAAGGATTCCAGCTGTCTGTGTTAATCCCAGTGTCTTTATTTGATTTCAAAGTAAACTATTCTTTCTTTGACTTCCAAACTTATCTGGATGGTGGCTCAATGTAATACAGCCTTGCCTTGCATGTTGCTTCCTGAGCAATTTGCTTGATTTAGTACTCGGAAGCATCTTCTCTTTCTCCTATGTTGCACAGATTTATTTATTTATTTTTTTTTTTCCTGGGGGGGGGGGGTGGGGTGGGGATGTTCAACAGTATCTGTACTCCCTCAGCAATTCCTTTCCGTATGTGGAAGGGGTGGTATAGACGGAGAAGATAAAACCACAATGACCCAGACATGAATACATTTTTAATCGGGTGAAATCTTGATGTTTGCAGAACAGACTTGACACACTTGGAAGAGATCAATACTTTTATCAAATGTTTCAAGACGACTCATACAAAGTCAAAGTACTTTTTTTTTTTTTTTTTTTACTTTTTGGGTGGTATTAACTTTTTAAAAAGTTTTCTTCTGCTCCTGTTTCAGTTGGATTCCCTTCTCCCATTGTGTAATAGGTCAGGGGCAAGTGGTCCTTTGGCACCAGCAGGCCACACAGCGCTCATCCATCTTGCAGTGGATGGCTTGTGAGAATGAGGAGGTCAGGAAGGGAAGCCTGTGAATAAGTGTTGCTGGTTTTAGATTTATGGAGGAGGATGTGTGCCTACCAGCTCGAGGGAATTTGAAGCCCTGGGCTGGATTTATCATGACTCTAATCCTTCTGTCACAAAGCTGAAGGCTGAAACAACGTTGTTAGAAAGCTGCCAGCAACACAAGACTCCCTAAGCTTCTGTGAAAAGGTTTTATTGGATTAGTAGAGGAGCTCTCAGGTAGAGGTGTTTTGGGAACTACTTCTGGTACCTGTGCCTAGGGCAGCTGATGGCCTCTGTGGTGAGCTCCAGGGTGAATAACTGATGCATTGGCACAGAACGTGGTGGTGGGGCTTGACAAAAGATTTTGATTGATGCATAACATTACATAGCAATTTGTTTTAGACCTTTTATTGCTTTGAAAAGAGATGACAGGGAGTTAGTCAGAAAACCAAGAAGGTCACTAGCTGTTCAGGCAGTGAGGTGGAGGAAGAAAACAGATGATGGAAGCTCATGCCAAGTAGACTATCTATCTCCAACTGTTTAAACTATTCACAGGCATGTCATCCCGTCAGCACACACCACTCCTGACTGTTCCTGCGAGTGATTTGGAGAGCTGTAAGCCCCATTTCCCCTCCATCACTCACTCACACATATGCATCTACTGTCTCTCAGTGACAGAAAGGAGCTTTTCCCTACAGTCATTTTTCTCTTGTCATTGTGCTTTGATAAGATTAGTAGACAAAGAAACTTCGTGCTGCCATGCAAAGCACTTAATAGAAAGCAGTTGATTAAACAAGCTACTTGTTGCTCTGATTTTTCACAAATAAAGTAGTGCAAGAGATTTTGCTGACCATACTGATTCCATGGAGGCTTACTAAATGTTCATGCCACCAGCCACCCAATTTAAAATGAATAGTATAAATTGCAGGAGTACAGCATAGCACACCATCTGCACAGACTGGAAACTGTTTGTCCAAAGCTTTGTCAGCTGAAAATGTCAGGGTAGCCATGTCTTTTGCCAAACATCAGGGAATTGCATCCTACTTTGTAGAAAAAAGATAACCATTTTGAGTCTCCTGTATATCTAGATCATATGAATCCTTTGGTCACAATAGACTCTTTTCTGTGCTTTCTTTTTGGACCTGAAAATCCAAACAAGAAATATGTTTGCATTTTTCTTGTCTGTAAGTCATAATAATAATTAATCATTGCTTATGTCTTCTTGCACTGTAATTTTTTTGTACAAATTGATAAGGCAAATGTTTTTAAAGTTTTGGCCCCAGTTCAGCAATTCACTTAAGTACTTTTTTTTAAAGGCTCTTTCAGATCAATTGGACTGAAATACATCCTTTGGTGCTTGGCTTAGACTATGCTAGAATATGGTTAGAAAACTTTAGGAAAAGTTGCAGTGGTTCTTGTGCTGTCCCTGGTCTTTGTCTACACTTTGTCGTAGATTGGAAATATGGCCCACCCTTTACATGGTGTCTTGGACGGGAGCAAGGAGCCTTACTTGATGGAAGTTATAGATAGCAGTTAATCTGACCTTTGCAATTGACTGTCTTGAGGCAAACCTGTCTTATATCATTAACAGTAGCAGTTATTCCAGTAATGCATACAGGGAGATAGGTGCTAGTCAGTGCAAGCTGGGGAATGCCACCCTGAATGGGAAAAGCCTGGGGTGCGAGGCACCATTGGACAGCAGGCTCTGAGGCAGTGGATGCCGGCATGGAGGCTCCTGACTGCCCTGAGGCTCCAGGGAGTGACGAAAATCTCTTGCACACAGCCCCTCACTGGACCATGTGGGTGGGGAAAAAAATGCAGAACCAGGGGAATTTGGGAGAGCAGATATTTAAAAAAAAAAAAAAAAAAAAAAAGAGGGAGGGGGTAAGTGTCAATTAGTCCTCAACTTGCCTCTTCCTAGGTTGTTAACAGTCTTAGGGTGTTGTGCTTGCTGCTGAAGACTATGTATAACTGCACCTTCCCCTTCTGATTTCCCATAGGGAATCTGGTAGAAGTGGTTTGAGAAGTAGAAAAAGGAGAAGCTTCACTGTAAATGCTGTAGCATGTCCTGCTGTTAAGGCATATAAACCAAGGCATATGACTAGATGCGCATAAACAGAACAGAGTCCCCCAGGATGTATCGATAACTCTGTTCTTTACAGTATTCACCAGTGTTTCTGCTTCCCTAAATTAACTTGTCTTCTGTCTTTCATTGTCTGTGGAGCATGTGCGTGGTGTCTCTGAAGCAGGCCAACAGGAAGGGTCACTGCCTGGTTAACTGTTTTACAGACTTCCTTTTCACAGAGGAGCAATGAGAGGATTTGCGAATGCCGGTCCCCATTGGCAAATTTATTATAATTCAACATTTGATGTTCGTCAAAGGCTGAAGTGTCAAAGTTGTGCATTTTACCATTATATTTCTCAGGGCATAACTTGATGTCTAACCGGTGGCCTGAAGGCTCAGTGCCAGTCTGACACTCACAGTGATAATTTCTTGGCAAGGATGAAAATGTAGTTGACTTGTTTTCTGTTTGTTTGATACACTTAGATAAGATGTCTGCAATTGAAACAAATACAATATTTTTTTCTTTCTTGGTTTAATTTTGTCTTTTGCTGGCACTTGGTTCAAAGCCTGTTTTACTGCTTGTCGTCTGTAGAAGCTATTGCTGCTAATTATGAGCTGTATTAGTACAGTGTCTTGGCTGCAGTTAGGAAAGGCACCGGTTGTGCCAATGGTGACCTACTTCACCCCCACACCTAAATATGCGTATATACCCCTATAGCTCTGACTTGCCACCGCAGATCTGTCCTGCCTTCCCCCTCTGTGTTTCCCACTGCGGAGAAGCACTTGTGCTCCACACCTCTAGCAAAGCCAGCTGCAGCCCCTCACCAAGGGGTTTCTTACCCCCACTCCTACCACAGCCTGTCGTGCCTGTGCAGCCGCCATCTCTCAACTCCATCCCAGGGAACAGAAGAGACGGGGATGAGGGCTGCTTCCCCTGGCTGCCCAACCAGCTGGCATCCTGGGAGAGCAGCACCCGTCCAATCTCCAGCTTGGCTCACCCCCAGCCGCCCCTGTGGTGGCTCCGAGTACATGCTGCTCTGGCTGCCAGAGAGGAAAGGTTTTGGAGAGGAAGAGGAAAAAGGAGGGAGCAGAGCCAGAAAGACCACTCCAGGCTTTCTGCATCCTCAGGAAACATCCTGAACCCACACCAGAGACACCACCTCCCTGCTCAACAGTTGCTGTGCTTCCTGCAAAAACTACCTTAAATGCCGAAGAACATTATTACTTTAAGGCCCAGTCCTGAACTGGGTCTCGAGAAACCTCCCAAGGGCTGTTGCTTCAGTGAGTTGTGGTGGGAATGGCTTGGTAAGGCTGCAGAGGGGACTGCAGCGAAGCAGGGCAGCAGGTGCCAGCGGGCCGGAGGGGAGGCTGGGGAGGGAACCCGTCCGGCATGGCTGTGTCCCCGTGCAGGGCCACTGTCCCAGCCGGCGGGGTCGAAGCCCGTGGCAGCGGCCGCAACGCAGCCAGCCTGTAGGGTCGGTCTCTTCTGTCAGGTGGTGGCAGCATAAATCCGTGGGAGAGGCTTGACCAGTGGGAAAAGAGAAGTGGGAATTCAGCAGTTCAAATCCGGAGTCTGATGTTGCCCTGCAGCTGGGTTTAGGACCAGGCTTCCTTGCCTATGAGTTGAGAGCTTTTGTGAATAGCTTTAGGATGTGCAAATGTAAGGCTGCACAAATGTAAGGCTGGAGCTCAATTTGCTGTGTGTGCATGTCTGCGTTCATGCATGCTTTCTTTGTTCAGAGTTGCCTAGTTTCTGTCTACACAAATCTTACTGGTGCAAGTACCAGCTGTGTAGGTGGTGGGGAGGGCAGGCACTACAACCCTTAGAAGGATTTTGGTTTTTTTCAACCAATACATTTTATTGCTTAACCTTAGAACAGGTGTATAGTTATATTATTACAAAATTGCCTTGAATCTGAATAGCTTGTTTCCCTTCCTCTGTGGAAAGATGCTGTGTCACTGTATACACATTCATCCCCTTTAATTGCACCCACACTAGAGAGATTGCGCTGTTGTAATGTACATGTGTAGTCAGAGCAGTACAACTTTATGTGCAGGCAAAGCCTTAGAGGTGAAGACTACACATGTTGTTTTAGCATAGAAGAAATTATTTCTCATGGTAATTTATTATAGGTAATTTTAATGAGTTTTATCCATAAATATTCATTTCCACAAAATCCTCTGCAGGAATAAATATACTGTTAGCTAGGCAAGGTCCTCTGAAAAGGTGGTGGGGGAGCAAAAGACAGATGGAGGGGTGAGTGAGATGGCTTCCTTCTGAAGTTAACGTAGGAGATAACTGGTCTCATCAGTTAGCCTTAATTTGGTGCCACTGCTGTGATAACAAACACTTGAGAACTGTTCATCTCTCTGTTTATGTAGCGCAGGAATGTCTTAGCAGCCTCAGAAGTTCAGATGGCTCTGACGGTTTTGGGAGGACCCTTTTGAGGCATATTCGGGGTACCTGCCAAGTGTGATGGTGCTCGTCTGAACCCTGCCTTCCTCTCTGGCAGTGGAGAGAGACTTTCACTGAGCCAAAGGGGACAAAGAAAAACATCTCCCAGGTGTGGTGCTGCCTCAGGAGCGTGCGAGGCCGCCAGAGGTGTCCCGGCCGGTGGCCCCACGGGGGGACCATGTCCGCAGCTGTGGCCTCCCCGTCCCGTCCGGTTGGCAGCTCTGCTTCGAGGCGGTGGCGGGTCACCTCCTCTGCCTGTGGGCACTCGGGGCTGCTCCTGGGAGCCTCCGAAGCAAAACGCTCACGGGAAGCCTTAGGGGTGCTGTGTACCGTGCGTGAGCTGACAAAAGTCTTGTGGGCAGCATTGCTCGCTCACCCTGGGCCCACAGGCTAAAAATAAATGAATAAAAGTAAAAAAGGGATGTTGGCCAGCTCGGGCAGCTCTGACACCAGCAAAACACAGTTTGCCTGTGTTGTGCCTGTCTTCCCTGGCCATTATTAACGCACCCACAAGAGCATCAAAATATGTAGAGTTCTTTAAATGTTGCAGGAAAAAAAAAGCCGTGTAATCCTCTGGGTGATTAGTAGCAGAACCGAAAAGGTCTTAAGTGCTGACAAAGAATGAAAGGCTGGAATATTTAAGGAACTATGAACTTATCTTTCTACCACACAAATGAGGATATTCCGCAGAGGATGTCTGTGCTGGTTACCATGCCTTTACTCCTCGCTGAGAACCTGAACATACAGGGAGGGTCCTTACAGATCTCCTTAATGAGCCTGCACTTACTTATGAATTTGCTTTCCTGCGGGGGTGGCGCTTGTCACCGTTTCCCCCGGGACTCATTACAGGGGATGCTTTCTCTATCTGCATTGATTGCTTGGAATGCTTTCTCGTTAGTGCAGCTCGTCCAGGTTTGGCTCTTGGGGGAGAGTTGGGGACTGAAAGAGTTTTCTGGGTGATGAAAGAGGGATCCAAGAACAGGCAAAAATAATCCTAAAATTTAATTAAACAGAGTATTTTTTTTGAAGTGTGGGAAATAAGCCTGCGTGTGCAGCAGGAGGGGGAGGGAGACCAGTAAGAACCAGAACAGAGAAGCGCCTTGAGCGTCTGCGTGCTGCAAGCGTGGGTTTCCCCCTCTTCCCTCCACAGTGTCTCTGTGAAGTGTACTCTGGAGTAAATTTTGCGTTTGATCGCCGATCGCCTCACGCTCCGCACGTAGCCCTGTCGTTAAGCCATCATCTCACTGGCCTGAAGCCAGGGCTCAGCGGCGCAGGGGCGGGAGGTCTTTCTAAACTGAAACAGCCTTTATTGATACATTGATGCACTGCGCATGTTTACAGCTGCTAATTGGAGACTTCATCTGAATATCCTCGACTCAACTAATTTACTGGCAATAGCCTTTTAAATTTCAGGTCCTGCCGTGACGGTATGCCTACTCTTCACAGCACGCTGATCTCTTCTGAAACTGTATTGTCTCTGTGTGCATGCAAGGCACAACGTCTGAGTCACGTTGCAGCCTAAAATGTAGCTTTAGGTCAGAGGAGGATGTAAAATAAAAATCTTGCCTGATTTTACCATTGCAGAAGATGAGAGAAGCACTGGGGAACAGGAGAAAAGTGGTGATTGACATATGCGCAGAAATATGTGGATTAATTGAACGTACAAGGAAGGAGGTTAATCCTTTTAGTTATTAGAAGAGACAAAGATGCTCACTGCAAGGACAGTTGTGATCCTACGGCAATTTTAGATTTGTTTCCTTAAATTTCAGTATTCTGTTTTCTCCTGGCCATGCCCAGAGGCTGAGCACAGAATTTGGGTGGTGGTCTGAAAGCAAGAGGTGTTATTTTACTTGGCTTTAAAAAAAAAAAAAAAAGGCAACGTAGACCATATATAGAGGAAGATGAATGCCTGGGACTCTTTTGCTCAGGAAACCACAAGTCAGATTTCTTTCCTCAGAAGCCTGGAGAACTTCTTCCTTGGTCGGGTCCTTTCACAGTTTCCTGAATTGCCTCTTCACTTTAGGATCTCAGGGAGTATCCAGCAATGGGGACAGCTCAACAAAACTCACCACTGTCTCCAAAGCTTGGTTTGCAAATGCTCCCTATTCTCTTGGCAGTTGCAGACAGCCACTGCTGACATGAGGCATAGCTGTTCCATGCCTTCCCACTTCACAGCGGCACTGCCCTGGCAGCCAGCATGAACTTGAAGGGCATCCAAATTTATCTCTAAGTGGGTGTTCTACTAAGAAAAGAAATAAAAAATAGTCACAAGCTGAAGCTGTCCTTCATGTTAATAGGACTCTTCAGGCCATGAAGAACTAAATTTTGTTGCCAATCATTAGAAAAGCTTCCTAAGCCCCATCACAGATTCATTTAATAGGGAGCTCATTTTTAAAGCAGCATCAATCTGTGATCTAGCTTCCTTACAGACATATTCCATAAGATTTGAAAACTTATTAAGGGCTCCTTAAGCTACCACTAGATAACATGCCAGTCATCAACAGCTGTGTGGCATGGAGATAATCCATGACCGGAGTTTTCATGGGTAGTTCTTTGTTTCTACCCTTAGTTCTAGAAGAAATTTAATAAGCAGGAACAGTTTTCCATCTTATGGTAATTAGAATAACGTCAGGTAATAATATCCTTTTGTTGGTAAGCAAAGATAAACCAGTATATCTGCATCTTTTTCCTACAGATGAGAGCAGTAGTCTTTCCCACAATTCTCACTCTCAGGCTGTTCCTCAAAAAATTCTCCAAAATGTGCCCCCAAGCACCTGGAAATAATACTCAAGCTACAATGGTGCATACGAAAGACCAAAGAGAATAAAAAGGGAGAGATGAGGTTTCCAGTTCTTGGAAGATCTGAATCTGATGACCAAGGTCACATACATGCAGGGAGAAGCAAGTACCAGACTACCTGGCTAAAATGCTGTGCATGGGAACAGGATTTTTGTACAGTTATAGGTACTTGCCCAGCAGGAAAGTATTATGTAAAAAAAAAAAAAAAAAAGTGCTGATGGGCATCATGAAAACTGCATTGTGCTCCTGAGATGAGAAATTTTGAGAATGAATGTATTTTCACTTCCTCTAAAACTGTCAGGTTTGCTGATAGAATACAAGAGCAAGGAGCAAAAGTAGCTGTGATCATGTCAATCTGTCCAAGATATAGTGCTCCAGAGATGAGTCACCTACTGGTACAGGGTCCTGCTATCAGTCTTTCATGGTTTGCCATGGCTCATTCGGCCCTTCAGTAGACACTTGTCACCTGCATCCAAGTCACCTTTGTTGCGTAAGACTACTTCTGCAAGCTAATGAAGCATTCAGCAAACTGTGCTTGTAGCTGAGTTTGTGGAGTTTGATCTGCTTTGTGTTTCATGAAAGAAGGTAAATGCCCCAGGGTTTTTCTTGTTATTTCTGTTGGCTTTTTTGCTTTTTTGATGTCTTCTGTATGGCTTCAGTTCAGGCCTCCATAGGAAGATGAAAGTTGGAAGTGAAAAGGTGCAGGTGTCTTGCCCTGCCAAATTCTAGCACTTTCCCCAGTGTTTCTTAATTTCTAAAAATAGGCTCCTTCCTCACATATCTTTTCCCCTCTCTTGCTTCCACCTCTGAGCAAGAAGCTGATCAAAGAGGAGGTGGCTAGGTTTAACTTTGTAAATCCAACTGCTGTTTGACTGAAGACTGATTATCAAGTTATGGGTGAGGAAATGAGGTACTGGTTTCTCATGCAATACTGCCACTGAAGCCCACTTCATGTTTTGCATGACTGAAGCCAGCAGGGTTTTGTCCCCCCTTGGAATTGGTGATTCCCTTTCCAACAGGCACAAAGCTGATGTCTCTGATTTTTTGGTGTTTTAACATGATTTTCTTCCCTCTGTTCCCTCCCATCTCTACAGAGTATTAAATTAGACCAATTTTCCTAGTTCATGCTTCAGTATAGCAGTTGAGCGTTTTAACTTTCATAATTCAAACAAACAAATATTTAATAAGTTCATGAATATTTTATACTTAACCGTTATAAGCTACACGGTAGAAAACACTTGGGTGCAATTGGGTGCAACAAGCAAGTACTTAAGAAACACCCCGTTGTGCCTGTGTGTCAGACAAGCCTCAACTGAGAATCTCTTGTCTTTGATCATGAAATGTCAGACTACTCATGTTCTCTTAATGTAGAGCATGCTGTGTGCCTTTCCCTTTCTGGCTGTACAGACTGTGTGCGTCTACAAACTAAAATCAGGTTGAGTACAATATGCACTCAGACCTAAGTCAATCAGGCGAATCTGGTAGTCCTCATTTCCTAAAGTCTGGTCAAGTGATTTTTTGTTTGCGCTCGAGTTCAGGACTGAGAACCACATATTGGACTGAAATTTGGGAAACTTGGAAGTGTGCAGCCAAAGAAAAATTATTCTGAAAGTTTCAGTGTCTATAGCACCGTTAATTCTTATTAATACCTTGGTTTTCTAGACAACCATCATGGTGATATTGTAGATCAGTATTGCTCTGTGTCTATATAGTACCTTTCATCTAACAGGCTTACCAGTAATTTCTGAATTTAACTATTTAATGTACAAGCTGTATGCAGAGATGAGCTACACTAGGGATCAAAAGTAGCAGCTGTTCAATAATATACAGGACAAATCTGGTACAGAAAATGGAAAAGCATATTGTGGAGTCTTTACCATAATCTGCAAGAGTGGTTGGTGTTGGCAGGATAGAGTTACACAGGTCAGAATTTTCTCTGGTGGTTGCAAAGGTCATACTAGTTCTGAGAGAAAAATATGGGATCAGTATAGAGTTACAATACCACCTATACAGTCTGCACTAGGAGTACACTGGGGCCCTGGCTTAGTGCTAGCAGGCACGGAGAGCATCTCCTTTTGACCTGCTGTCATCACTCCTTCCTATTAAGCAGTGTTCATTTCTACATACGAGTGTCTTCAAGCTGAGGTATTATCTGAAGCATTTTGTTCCAAGTATCAGTCCACTCCAGCACTGCTTATTTTATGAAATGTAGCAGAATGACGCCTCACAGTGTGGTCCTGGCTATCAGCTAAGAGCATTTGTTTTTCTCCTTGCTAGAAGCACTGGGGGACAGGGAAAAATCCTCTCTGTGGAACCGTTGTTTTTTATCTGCCTCCAAACTTTGCTGGTGTATTGCAGTTTGACTTGCAGATTTATCTGGCTGACTTAAGTGTAATACTTAAACTGAATGATGAATAACTTATTTTTGCAAGCTTCTGTGCAACGCAGAGTTTACTGATGATTCCTGGCTCCTTAGTAAAGCTGGTAATTACTGCTTGTTTAACTGGTGGTTGGTTTGCACCCTCTCGGGAAACCTAACATCTCTGAAAATGACAGTGCAGAAACTGCATTTTTGACGATTTCCTTTTCATTTCCAAGTTTTGTAGGCTTTAATTTATGACTGTTGACTAGACCACCAGAGCACTGGTCTTCAAACTATGGCGTGTGTGTGTGTGTGCAACTGCAAAGGCATGCATCTTTATATCAGAGTTTTTAACTCTTCAGCTGTTAAGACAAACTCATCTATTTTAACTTAAAATAAGGCGGGGGGTGTCTTGCTGAAATTTGCTCTGAGTGCTTACGCTGGGAAGTTAAGCCAACTAACAGCCATTGTAATGGATTCTATTGCCAAAAAAAAAAAAAAGTTAGGTACATTCCTGCTCATTACTGCCTGCTATAGTTAGTTTAGGTTTGGAGTTGGTTAATGAAGGGAGATGCTTCCAAAAACAGTGTGCTCTTCTGGACACAATAGCCAAAATTATAGAAAACATTTTTTACTGATGCCTCACTTGCTCACCTGGTAAATGGTTTGGTTATTATGATCCAGCCTCTGGCTTTTGTAGCTAGCCTGTGCACTAAACTGGCAAATACCAGTGCTCACCAATTACTCAAATTAAGTCTGGGTCACACATCTCATCTCCTCTTTCTTGTTTGCTTTGAATGAATCCAAAAGTAGTGCTAACAGCTGGAATCCCTGCTGTGGCCAGCTTGATCTGCTCTGGAGCTGCTCCAGCCGGTGCTCTGATAAAGCTTGATATCATTTCAACAGGCTCTAGGAGGACCAGAATGATTTCCCTTCATTGTTTGAGGTTTCATTCAAATAATCGCCATGCCAGGAAAAAGGATATTTCACTTCTGTGTTTCTCCCTTCGCTGCTGCTACTAGAAAACTTTTTTTCTCATTTCTTAAAATTAAGCTAGAGTGTGGCCAGTGCATTTGGATTCTGTGGGAATTGTTCTACTTCTTCATCCCCAGGGACTCTGTGTGTTGTGGTTGCAAAAGGTGCACACCGTAAATAAATAAATAATGCATCAATGTCTTGGAGTCAAAGCACATGTTTTGCTAAGAGAACATATTATGTGGCGGAGGCCAGGGAAAACTCTGGCCTTCTGCACAGATTTTGGTAGTAAGTAAAGCACCTAAATATCTTTAAGGATCTGGCCTGCAGTTTATTATTCTTCAACAGCTTTTTGATTGTGGCATTAAAAAATAGTACTAATATTGGATTGATTTTTAGGCAGTTCAGTAATCTTGGAGTAATGTCTGCTCTCCAAAGAGAGATTTTGTGTTGTACATTGACTTAAAAAGGAGGTATTATCAGTCAACAAAGTTTTATTCCCACTGTGCATCATCCCTCTGGTATGATTAGCAGAGCTGTGCTGAGCCAGGCCTCGTGCTGGCGGTGTAGACGTGCATCCCCCTGGCAGCAGCTGTGCTCGCTGCATAGATGAGCACCCTGCTCCCTTGGCTCTCCTGGCACAGCCCTCCTCTGTCCTCGTCTGCTGGAATCCCTGCCCCCTCTCCTCTGCGCTCTCAGCTCTCAGGGACATGTTCCCCAGCGTACGAGGATCAGGTTTAGCAAAGGGTTACTATTTTAATGGTTCGACCTAATCCAGCTCCCTGTGTGCATGGGATGGGTGAAGGTGCACCCGCGTGAGCTGCTGTGCTAGCAGCTGGGATGGGGGGATGCATGAGGGGGATTATCCTCGCCAGTGAGGGTGCAGCTCCCTCTGACCATTTCTACATTGCAGGTACAGCTGACTTGTGATTTCCACCAGGCTTATGCCCCTAACAAACTTGTTTCCGGTGCTAAGCTGTAGGCTGGTCCTTACTGCTGTTATCAGGCTGATAGTGAAATGTTAAGTTCAGCTGCGGAGCCGTTTGTAACAGCGGAATGACAACAAAGCAGACAGGACCTATGGCAAGGCATCTAGCCAACTGCCAGGTGTGATGGAAGAGGGCTTACTACTTGGAATTAGAGGTACTCACTCTTGTGCAGCATAATCTCCTGACTCTGCAGGCCACCAGCCCCCAAGCAGCCGGAGCCCGAGGTGTCAGGGTGAGGAGCGGGCTCGGGTGACTTACTGCTGCCTGCCAGTACTACTCTGCTGGTGCTTGTGGGGAGGAAGGAAAGTCAATTCATGTATGACTTGAAATGCAGAGCAGTGTTTTTGCAGCTCTGTGTGTACACCTGTCCGAACTGGGCAACTCCTGTGAATAGGTTTCGTTCTTAGGAGCAGAGGGTTGAAGGGATCCACTGTGCTGGCTGGCAGTAACTTCTGTCCAGGGTGTGTTGGCACAGTAAAATAACCTTTGTGATTAAAGCAGCATGTGCTATGCTCTAGCTGGTCATGTGTCCCATGAGAACATCATGGCTTTAGCATGTGCTTGGAAGCAGAAAACAAGACCTCTGGGGTTCCTAGATAAAAATTTTAATTGCTCTTACTAAAGCCTATACTGTCAGTCTTCAGTGCTATCAACTGTGCTTGGCAGATTATTTGGGGCAGGTCGTGCAAGTGGTGCACAATCACATCCTCATTCTGTGGGACAGGCGTGTATAATACTCTTGTATCCAAAGTTAGGATGTTACGGCCTGGGTGAATGGAAAAGTAGATGGGTAAAAAACAAATGGGTAAAATGGTTGGATGGTTGGGCTTGGAGGGTGGTGGTTAATCAGTCAGTCGTACTATACCCAGAGGCTGGTAACAAATGGAGCACCACAGGGATCTCTCACGGGACCTGAGCTGTTAACCACCATTATCAGTAACCCGAAGCAGACGGCAGAGTGCACTCTCATCAAGTGTGGACATGACTCCAAACTGAGGGGGACCAGTTGATGTACTTGAGGGCAAGGCTGCCACCGAAAGGGAGCCAGATGGGCTGAAGGAACAGGCCAACAGGAACATTACAAAATTCAACAAAGACAAATGCAAAGTCCTGCCCCTGGGAAGGAAAAGTCCCTTGCAGCAGTACAGGCTGGGGGCTGCCAGGCTGGGGAGCAGCTCTGCTCCCCAGGGGAGCTGGTGGTCTTGGTGGGCAGTGAGCTGAACGTGAGCCTGCAGCGTGCCCCTGCACAACAGCATCCAGGGCAATACTCACAGGAGCACAGCCAGTAGACTGGGGAGAGTGATTATTGCCCTCTCCTCAGCCCTAGGGAAACCACATCTGGATACTGTGTCCAGTTTTCCAACCAAACTTATTGCATCATCTCCCATCACTCTTGCTGCTAATACTGGCAAGCAATGAAAGGAGATGTCAGAAGAGCGGGAGCAAGATTTCTATTGCCACATCTTTAGTAAACTCCACAGAAGGTGTCCCAAGTAGTCCCAATAGTGAAGAAGTGACTCTGAGACAAAGATCTGGTAGCCTACCAGCAGTCTCACCTGCTCTTCCCTGCATCCTGCTTAGACCACTAATGGTGTCACCTCAAGTTGAATACATTTTGGCTGTAAAAACCCTTTTAAGACCTGTTGACTGCCATGTGGTTTGGAGTAATTCCTGTTAGGCTTATCTTATCACTCAAGGTGAAATTTAAACAAACTGAATTAAGTGATTGTATCAGCAAGTCCGGAGATGATCAAAGAGAGAAGTATGCTTCTGAAAGCTGTTTGGTTAGTTCTGTGGCTTAGTCCATGAAAGCAAACATGCACTGCCCTGTGCAAACACAGCACAAAGGAGTTTAGATTTTTGCAGACTTTGTTCTGTGGACTTTTACACACACCTCCTGGGGACCCTCACTTTGTGTTGGACCATAGGGGTGTGTATGACAGGGATTGGAAGATATGAATGGAGGAGGATGGTGATCATAAGGCATGGCATCCTGGGATTACTTTCTACTTTCGTTATGACTAGCAAATCAGTTTTGCAATGACTGCTCATCTTTAGAAACGCAAGCAAACTTTAGCTGAAACTGCCTCAAAGTCATGTACCTTCTATACAGAACAATAAGCTTGTACTATACATACCAGTGTTTTAGTTTAATTCATTTTTTTTCTCCTACTTTAGTGTATATATTGTGAAATATGAAGGGTATTTATTTCCAGTTTTCAATTTCACACTGGCTGACTCATCCAGTGAAAGAAGCTTGTGCAAAGATACCTTCTGGTAGTGTCTGCTGTAGGTTTTGGATTGATCATCTGAAAAGTACTGAGGCAAACTGGTAGTGGGAGGATGCTTAGCAAAGAAAAACTGAAGGTGGGCATCTTTTAGATTTTTTTTTTTTTTTTTTTTTTTTTTTTTTTTACAATCTTTATCTTTCATTCAGGCTATGGTTGCTTGCTATCCTGGAAATGGAACTGGGTATGTTCGTCATGTGGACAATCCAAACGGCGACGGGCGCTGCATCACCTGTATTTATTACCTGAATAAGAACTGGGACTCCAAGGTGAGTAAGCCATGGGGTTGAGGCAGAACATGAAGGAAAAAATAGTTCAGAAACAGAGCGTTGGAGCTGTCAGTTGCTTCTGTGAACTCTGGTGAACTTTTGAACAGCTGGTCTGTTCTTCATCTCTACATTTATTTTCTTGGTGTTTATGGCAACCCTTTGGAAATAAGAATCTGAACTGTTTCCTTATTCTCTCTCCCGTCCCACACACATACTGTTTTGTTGCTCTAGAATAAAGCTTCTAAGTACTGGGCTGCTGGCTCTTGCACTTTGTTTAGAAGAAAGAGCAATGAAGCACCAGAAAGAAAAACATAATCCACTAAAGAATAAGTGCATTCTGGGAGCAGAATAAGATGACAGCCCAAATTTGGGACTTTAGTGTTCTTGATACTGTTCCTTCAGCCTAACCCGCAGAAGATCTTCAGGCAGTTGCCTTTGTGGTTTTCTTACTTAATGAGTGATGGGGCTTAGTAAGAGGCATGAGTACATAGCTTGGTTTGTCCTCTCCATCTTTGACTCTACCAGTGGGTCTCTTGACAGGGTGGTGCTCTTGTTTCTGCCTGTAATACTATAAGGCAGTAAAGTCAGCCTTGAATTTACAATACCTTTAAGTTAGAAACAAAATAAGGGTATGTCACATTGCAGGATGTCTCTACACTTCTGTTGCATAATGTGGCACAAACCATTCACATGGATTATCTATTGAAAATTGCCCAATGTTTTTTTTTTTTTATCTCTCTAACCTGTCTTGGACACTTTAGGTGGATGCTCTTTAAGCACATGTAAATACTATGAACCCCCAAAAGTGAGTCCAGATTGAGACAATGCCACTGAAAAATGCACTGTTGGAGAAAAACGCATTCCTTTACAGAGGGTATGATAGTGAAACATATCAATGGAATAAAATGAAGGAGGACACGTGGGAGGAAATGCAAATATCCAATTTATTTTGTGCACTGCACTCTTATTCTAATAGTGAGGAAGCACCCAAGTGGAAGGACCCAAGCTAACTGAAATCCAGTACACTGGCAGAGAGGATTATGTGGGTGTGATAGTAATTTTATGCAAATGTATGCTGGAGGAGATGCAATATAACCATGCTGGCCTTTGAAAGCAACCGTGTTGCCTTAAACCTGACCTAATAGTTTTACTGAGGTTTGCATGCCACATGGGGGTACTAAGTCAGGTCAGTGCTGGGCTGACAGCATCTTCCCTGCACTCTGTGGTGCAGCATAAAAGCCTCCAAAGAGCCCTCTAACAGCAGCAGGGAGGAGGCAGAGTTCATCTGCATCTTTTGAAGTTTCTACAGCACATGCAGATCACCAGACTTTTTCTCTGAAACCTGTGGCACATGGAAAGAGAGAAATGATGTGGTAGAGAAACCAGGCTATGTCATAAGTAGGGAAAAGACTGTCTGGGAGATATAATGCATTTATGAGAAGTTTTATTACAAATCCAACAATAGAACAGGCTTCACTCTTCCCAGGATGTAGAAGTTAACTCTTATATGATCAGATGTGGGCCCTGAAATACCATAAGCAGTATCTAGCAATTGCTGGGAGGAGAGTCTGATCTCAGGCTGGTCAGGTGGAGCAGCCTTACCTGCCTTGTGGTATTCACTGGTTCTAGAGATGTGGAGCTCAGAAGTTTCCCAGTGTTTGTTACAGGGCCAGTGTTGTCTTTATCTTGGTTCATTTACTTTAGCCAGATGTTTATGCTGAAACATTACAAACTGTTTGGGAAAATCAAGGTGGCCAAGAGATTCAGCGTACAGTTTTCCGGTGTTGTCATATAGCTGTCTTGGTTATCATTAGATGTTTATTCCCCATTTGTTGTGTGCTGCGGCAGGAGAAATAAAGTCATTGTTTGCATGAATGTGTGGGTGTTTATATGAATAAAAAGCAACCTTTCCTTTTCTTTCAGCTGCATGGTGGAATTCTTCGGATATTCCCAGAAGGAAAGTCCTATGTAGCAGATGTTGAGCCGATTTTTGACCGATTACTTTTTTTTTGGTCAGATCGAAGGAACCCACATGAAGTCCAGCCTTCTTATGCAACCAGGTAAGTAGCATATTTGGTATTGATATTTGGCCAGGAAAAAACAAAGCATCTCTTCTACCAGTATTTGTATCTAAAGTTATGGCCATCATGTGTATGTTTAAAACACATGTGCAGAAAAACTAGCTAGATTTTGAGTGGGTTTTCTGGTTTTGAGTCACTTGGAATTCTCTCATCAAATGAGGAAAACCAAGCTTGAATGATAAGATTCCTTGTGTGATGGAAAAAAAGCCCTTTTACCATTGACAGGAGAAATCTTCCAAGCCAAGCATAGCTATTTAGCTGGGAGATGCTGGGTTATACTTTTGCCCTCATAACACTATAGGGATTCTTGGGGCTACCATCTGTCAACAGGCTACGAAAAGCTGATGTGACTCAGGGCAACCCCCAAGCTGTCTACAGACATTCCAGAACAGAAAAACATGCAAAGGTCTGGAAGCTACTTTTGCTCTCTGTTACCAGGGCCTGTGAACTCTTTTGTGGCTCCAAGCAGAAATTCTCACCTATATTTCTATCTTACTGGATAAAATACGCATTTAAAATGCTGTCTATATTTGTCTATAAACATGCGCCATTTGCATCCTATTTTTTTATCTACTAATCCAGTTTTGGTTTTTGCTTTCTCTGTGAGCATAAAACGCCAGGTCTCTATTTTAATAGCAAAGGTTGAAACAAACACAATATTTTTTTCTTTTATAGGTATGCCATGACTGTGTGGTATTTTGATGCTGAAGAAAGAGCAGAAGCCAAAAAAAAGTTCAGGAACTTAACCGGTATGATTCTTTTATAAGTGTTCACCAAAAATAATTTAATGCATTTTGATGTTTCCTAAGTTGGAGACAGACTGGGAATAACTCTGTAGCTAGATGGGTATGACACTCATTTTTAGAAAGCTTTTTCATCTTTAATCACTAGTCAGTTATTTTATGTGAAGTGGAGAAGTTGTGACAGAAGAAGATTCAGACCTGGCCTCAGTATCCCTGATGAATGTGATGGGGGAACATGGGAGAGGCGGTTTCTGATTTCTCTCCCAAATGGCTGCTGAGATTTTGTCCCACCCCAGGTGGCTGCTCCAGTCACTGGGAGTCTCTAAGCAATTCTTTTGTTATTTGGGAAGTATATTTTGTCTCCTCCAAACTTCGTTTAGCATGAACTCACAAGACTTACACAAGCAGTTTCATAATTGTCTTCTCTAAATGTTCTGGCCGAATAGGGCCTGTCTTCTATATTAATGAAAGGCAGTTGGGGCCTGCAGTAATGCAAAAGGGATTTGTCTTTAATTTACAAGTAATTTCTGAGTGGGAATATTCATAATGACCTTGGAATGTATAGATTATGAGTTGGAAAAAAACTAAGTTTAGAAATATATGTAAGTGCATCTTTTGGCAGGCAGTTGCTAGAGTAGCTGTGATCATGGTACACTTCAAGAGATACCTGCATTCAACTGGGTCTCACATATAGCTTAAAGTCAGCCCAGAGACACTTCTGCAGAAGCCTGGAAAGAGGTGACCCCAGCTTTCCTAACGGCAGCCACACTGCCTGCTACTGTACTCATACGCTACTGGCACATGAGTAATGGACTGACTTGTCCAGATGTGCTCCAACACCCTACCCGGGGCCATGATCAAAGCTTTGGTGTTTGGAGCAGTTTAAGATCTGGTCTTCAGGGACTGCCTCAGGCAGTTCCTCGAAATACAGTGTGGACAGCACTCATCTTTTTTAAAATGTGTGCTATGCAGCCGGGAACCAGCAAAGTTGTAATTAGTCAAATGTGTTTCAGAACAGACTGTTGTCATCTCTGTCGCTGGTATGCAAAGCAAATACTGGCTTCACCCTTAAGAGGGATCATGAGCAAGGGGCCAAGAGTTGGGGAGAAGAGTATCACAGATCTGGAGTCTAAGTTTATTGGGCTACTTAAATACTGCATGAGTAGTCTCCAGTTTCAACAGGGCAAACATACAAAACCTTGGTCAGACTATCTTGTTAACATGCTGTGGATTCATACAGCATTTGAGTCCATGTAGTGAATTCATATTATAAGTCTGAAATGGAAAGTGCCGTCCATTGAAAACAAACCAACTTTATTCTGTTTCTGAGTTTTCAGATGAATGCCGTCAGAACTCTCTGGCTTAACTGCCTCTCCTTTTTTCATCTATTCTATGTAGATGCAAGGAAGAGAGAAGCACCTCTTAATGAAGACTAATCAACTGTTCCTGAACTCTTTTGTGAGGAAATAAGATCCCAAAGATGACTGCCATTTCCAGTGAACAAGGGCAAATTCTTGTTATGTACAAGAATGCACTGGTTGTGTCTAGCATGTGCATCTTATATTGATGGTACTTAAGGCAGCCTCCTGTCATGCCTGCATCTGGCAGAAGGAACACTTGTTCTCTATTTGCCTTTTGCTGGAAAAAGTAACCAGGGTTAAAAAAAAAAAAAAAAAGAGTATCACTAAGCCTAGTAGTAGTGGCTCAGTCACCTGGCTTTTGAACACTCTTGTAACCCAGACAATGATCATTGGAACTAGTGGTAAAAACCCGAGTCTTACTTGCACTTTATGGGGGGGGGGGAAAATAATCTAGCTCAATGGGAAGGAGCTTCACAAGTTTAAGAGCTGTGGCAGACTGCTAATGGGTAAGGAGAGATACTGGAAATGTGAAATTAAGCCAGATTTTTGTAGAGCATCTTGTGGTCTGTCCCACACAGGCCTGTCAATGTACTGCTTTGCGCATCACTTTGCTGCATAGAACATTGGCAGAACATTGGCTCAGCTCTTTGATAGCATGACTTTCCAAACAGATTTTTGTCTACACAGTCATCACATTTCCTGGATTTTGTTTGCTTTTCAAGAGTCAGGTTCTAGCTGTGCAGTTGTGCTGCCCTTTCTGTCCCAGGACTGAGGGGGAAGTAGTTATGCATCTGTCCACAACTTTGTAAAACCATTTCCTTTCTGTTCTGAGCGGGATGGGTTGTACATTTTCTATTTTCACGGTTTGGTAAAGCAACTGTTTTCTCCCAAAAGTTTGGTAAACTTAGAAGGCTGATGGCACAGAATGCATTGGCACTAAAGGACAATGATATGTAGAGTTAAGGGTTATTTTCGTGACTTCTCCATCTACTATGTTTTGTATGACACAGATATGAATCTGGAAGGAAAAGGTATGTCTGGCAGTCTGACAAATGTATGATAAATAATGGGTAACCTAGACTTGATTCCTATGCTGCTTATCCTTAGTTAACACACTTGTTTAACTTTGCATGCGTATGTAATCTGAATGAAACAGTGATTCTGTTTCAATTGATCTGTTATGCCAGGTAACTACTTCTGCTGTGTCCAAGCCATGAGTCAAATGGCAAAGCACGTATTTTTTTTTTCTCCATTTTGTTTTTTAAACTTGTTAGACTCAATGAATAAGTGATGAGCTATCTCCAATCTGCCTAAGCTTCTACAACCAGCACTTACTATGCAGTTCAGAATAGCTCTTAATGAAGTTGGGAGCTGGTGGTGGATGTATTTATCAATCACACTAATTGTTCTCAACCTAATACACTCGCATTCATTTTTGTCTCATGTTGTCAGTGCGTATGTCAGACCCTACTAAATGTTCCAAATAGATGCCCTCTTCAGTGTCCCATATTTTCCCCATGCCACCTGCCCGCAGTGGTGAAGGTGGTCTGTCTGAACTGCTGGCTCCTGCACCAGTTCACCACGCTGTGCCAGGCTGTCATGCTAGTGATGGGTCTGCGGGCCAGCTCTGTCGCACTTGAGCTAGGGAATGAAAAGGTAGTGTGCAATGGCAAATATTAAATGTCAGTGACAGAAGGGTAACAGCTGCATAGGACAGAAAAGAAATAAATTTCATGACATAAAAAATGGTAATAGAAATGGAGTATTTTTTTAAGCAGTTCTGTCTCTTAAAAAAAAGGGGGAAAAAAAAAAGCTGAGCATCCTTCAGCCTGTCCTTGAATTCTGAATGTAAATACAGTAGTGCTAAGAAACTCCTTGTTCTCTCTGGCTTCTCCCAGAGATCCAGCTATGGTCTTACGGGCTGGACTTTGTTCAGCCTGACCACTGTGCACCTTAAGAGAGGAATATGAGGGAACATGTGTGACAAATATTCTTATAACTCAAGACTAGAGAAAGACAAATAATCTGATAAATGTCCTTTAATGTTAGGAAAAACACTATTCCACTGCAGTTGCTTCTAAGTAGCACAACATAGACTTGAAGGAAACTTAACAAAAACTTGAAATTCTCATTCTGCAGTGTTCATGTGGGAGGAGAAAGAGTTAGGGCTTTTCCCTAAGAGTGAGAGGTAACCCTTTGAAAGATGGGAGATGATGAAAAAGGGGGGGGGGCACAGGATTATTATTTAAAAAGGTGGGGGGCACCCAACCTGTTTTATTGCTATGCAAAGTTGATAATAGCATGTAAATTTGAAACTCCCACTTGATTTTTAGAAGGGGCAAAGACAGCTAAAACAGAGCAGAGCAAGTCTTGCTTTGGCTTTAGAAACTGTAACCTTAAAAAAAATGCACTATAAAGAGATGTTAGTACACATCTCATGGGAGCCTAGAACAGTGGAAAGATGATGGGATGGGAGGGGAAAGGCTTTGTATAAAGGTTGGAAAAGAAAGGTACTTCAGTTACCGCTATTGCTACCACCTGGCTTCAGCTGTGGTCAGCAACACATGTGTGGTGGATGGAGCATAGAGCAGTATAGATGCATTTATTGTAAATAAAGTACATATTTTCATTTTTAGCCAATATCTTCCTGATCTAGATAGAGAGAGCAATTATTCTGTGGCAGAGAGCATTGTCTTTGTACTTAATTATACGTGTTAATAAAGAAAAAAGTTGAGGGCACAGGATTTTGAAACCAATTCCTCAGTCCTCTGTTCCAGACCTTTACCCTGTTTTTAGATCAGTGGGATGATCTCCTTGCAGACGCTGTAGTTTAAATGGGGGGGGTGGGTGAAATTGTCTGAAGAACTGTGGGGCGAAGCGGGTTGCTGCAGTAGGGAGGGCATTTCAAGAGAGTCTTTCCTTGTGTTTTGTCTTTACGGCAAACGATTTCAAACACCTACAGCTAACAGCACTTGTCACCCAGTTGTGAAAAAGAGTGTTTTCTCCTAGGCTTTAATTTTTAGTCCTCCAAAAGTTTTGTTGGGTTTTTTTTTTCCCAACCTTTAGGTAATGTGCCTTCATCATTCATATCTGTGAAGATGTTACATGCCACATGTGCATGTCATGCAAGTTTTTCATGGCTCTTTAAGAAATATGGTTGCCTTTCCAAATGCAATTGTGTTGGAAAAATACACAGAGCCACCAAGCCACAGTTTCCGACAGGTGGTTTTTGTTGTGCAGGGAGGAAAAAGGCCAGGAGACAGTACTGAAAATCAAGAGACTATTTTTATTCTTAAACCTGTAACCACTGGCCTTTTGAGCAAAGTAGCCTCTAATAAATCTTATTTTCTTAAGATTACTTCTGGTTCCATGAGGAATGGCCTTTGCAAAGTAGTGTCTAAAAATATCCACTCTTTTTTTTCCTTCTCTTTTTTAAACAGTTTTAGTCCTTTCCTATTGCGTTTTTTAAAATGTTGGAATATAATATATGTATTTGTTGTTGTTGTTGCAAAATAGCTGGCTCTAACACCACTTGCATCTAGAAGAAAATGTATCTATTTGCAGGCAAATAACTAGTTCTACTTTGACTATGATGTACTCCCAGCAGCTATCTGAGAGTGAGTTATGGCTACATCTTCTCTTGTCAGGTTGTATGCTGGTCAACAATGCTGGCACTTTGCATCAGATCGATATAGAAACCTCTAGTAATATTTTACCATACATCACATTTTGTATTCCTGTTACTGTTAAAAAAAAAAAAAAAAAAGTGGCAGGAGTCAATAAACACTGGGTCATGTTAAATGTTGTCCTGTGCAAATCTTTTCAATCTTGTGTCTTACCATGGCCAGGGTTGGGGCAGGTGGGTGAAGTGCCACGCAGCAGGATGAAGGGTGGTAGCACTGCACAGAGGTGACACCGAAATCCACGGCTGCCGCTGTCCTCCGCTGTCAGGGAGAGCTCTGTTGCCATCAGCTTGGCATGTTTCCTTTGTCACTTCCTGCTATTTTGAAGTTATTTACCTTGCTAGTGACCCTCTTCTTGAAATGCCTATTTGTTTTCACACTCCTGTTAAACCAGATAACATTCTCACGATTCAATTGTTATCTGATAAGTTTTATTTTTAACAGTGTTCACATCCTCCCCCTGCTACTTTTCCAGCCTGAGTCCCACAGTTTTCTTCTGCAGCTGCGGGGGAGGCTTCTCCTCACTCCCGCTAGCATTGAAGTTGACTGAAAGCCAGGACATTTTCACTCATCTGTTAAAGTGCTGTGAACTTTTTTGATTCTTTTGCAATATTGTGAATAGTGGGAATTATCCCTCCCATGTAAAAGATGCTTTCTATTGTGGAGGGCTTGGATTTGCCTTTTTTTGGTTAAAGAGGGGAGAGAATTCTAGATAATTTGCCACTTTCTTAAGCATTTCTTTTACAATGAGGAGGGCTTAGAGTGTGTGGAGAAGACCTAAGGAAAGCAGAGGGGTTCCTCTTGTGATCATGCTCCTCACAAAGTAAGGGTTTGTAGGGACAGCTCAAGAAGAAGCTGGCCATTGGCCATTCAGCTGCCAAGGACTTGTCTTTTTTCTGAATGCTGACTATCTCAAAGCAAATATACTTGCAGTAATTGTTATCTTACAGCTATTTAGGGGTCTCTTTCCTTCCCCACCTACCCAAAGGGATATGGCTAAATATACTTGCACTGACAATTCCCATGACTCTTGAAAATGCATCTGATATCAGAGATTGCACTGAAAATTACAATGTAGTGTGACAGTGGAAGAGAGGTTAGTAAAAATTGATTCCTCTTTCCCACATAATTTTGTCTCTGTGGAGTACTTCCACTTCAGAGAGTTGGTAAGACTCCTATCCTCTTTCACAAAGCCTAGATAGAATTTTTTATTTTTTTTACTCTGTCTTGTGGAAAGAGGGGATAATTTCATCTGCATGTGTGTGTATTATAAACAATGCTGGAGATGCTAAATAAACTATACTAGGCCAACTGCAGTCAACAGCAGTTCTCTGACAAACCCAGTCGGTGCCAGGGTGCAGGTCTGCTCCGTTGCTGGACATCCACAGTGGTAAGTCTTGCTGCTAGAGGTGAGAGAGGTGGCAGTTTGTGGTCCCTGATCTTAGCCAACACCCTGGAGACTGATTTAGCAGGAGGGGAGTCAGAGTGTGGCTGCCTAGTCCCAAGGTTTTTGGGGAAGTGTTAATCTGGCTGGCTCTTAAAAGTCCACTGTATGGGTGGCTGGTGAGAAGCATGGAAAGAAAGACCCTGTAGTCCAAGCTAATAATGCTCTGAAGATCACTTGTGACCACATGCAGCCATTCTTAGTTCCTTTAATTTTGACATGTTCTCAGCTCATACCTGCTAAAACACCTCAGAGTAGCAAAATCAGAACGGAGGTTTAAACTAGAGCACTTGGGGGGGAAAGAGATCTCCAAACAGTAGAGCCAATGCACTTAAACAGAAGTGTTTCTGTGGCTGAAGATGTCCTTTTTTTCCCCCAACTATGTCAGTCTGATTAATAAAAAATACTATCATCTATCTCCCCTTCTTACAAGCCTTGCTGCTCTGATACAGCTCTTACTATTTAGTAACTTCCAGAATTGTGACTTAGAGCATTTTCCTGGTCCCTCATGCCCCATGAGCTGTGAAGCATTGCTGCTGCATGATCTTTCAAATACCATAATGCTATATGCAGCACAGAAGATTTCTCAACTGAGAAATCATCATCCAATTTAGCAAAGAAGCAGCAGAAGGCATGGCACTACTCAGAAGAGGTCCCTGTTGCCCTATAGAGCTGGTGGTGCTGCTGGGGCAAGCTGGTTTTGTTATGCTTGCCTATTACCAGGACATATGACAGCAATAGGTGAGAGCAGGCCTGGGCTAGCACAAGAACTGACCACAGGGCACTGGTGTGGGCTCCGGAGTGTGATGGACAAGTTTGGCCAGCACCCTGGGAACAGTGGCTGCTGGCACTGAGCTGCTCTCTGCCAGTGTATGCCGTGACCAGGCAGGTCATCCTGCCAATGTGGAAGAGCCCAGGAAACAGCTGGGTAATCTGATGCAGAAAGCTGAGTGTGGGAGCCCAAGCATTTATGCGTTTAGGGGTTACAACATGGAGCCGTGACGACCCTCTGCAGGCTTTGCGTTTGTTCCTGGTGGAGGGGATTGAATTCCCAGCTCCTGTCAGGATGCTGGGCAGAGGGAGCAGAGCCATCTCCATCCAGGCTTCTCTTTCAGATCAGAGCATTATGCAGGTAGGTATGGGAGCAGTGTGAGGGATGAGCTGGCAGCACAGCAGTAAAAACCCTGCCCTGGGAAGTAATGAATCTCAGTTTCGGAGCAGCACCTGTTGAAGAACTGCAGATTGAACTGGAATTGTGCAAAAAGGGTGTATTTTGCCCCACCTTCAGCATTAGCGGTCGCCTGGCTGAGGTGTTTGCATGCCTAGGCTGCTGGCCGATGTAGCATTCAGAAGTGCCCGTCTCTTAGGTGTGGGTGTTAGGGAGGGAACTGCTCTGGGACCTGAGGGTGTGACCTGTAGGTGCTGCAGCACCCAGTACTGTAATGCTTGCATCTTGTGAGTACTTAAAGATTCAAATCTCTCCAATGCATGGAAGCAGCAAAAAAAGAACTCCTTAAAAAAAAAAAAATTTATGAAGGTGGTGCATATGGGAACTGGTAGAAGCCATTTTCCCTTCCATGGCAGCCCTTGCAGATGGAGCTGGGAAGAGCGGGATCTTGTTCCCTCTTGGCACAGGGCAGTCATTCATGCATCTCCTGCCCCCCCAGGAGAGTGCCCAAGTGCCTTGCTCACTGGGACCCCAGGCACATTCTGGACCTGGCTACATGGGGTGGTGATAGCATTGCCAGTGCTGGTGAGCTTTACAGAAGACTGGGTGAGACAAAGACTCCTGGGGGTATCCGTTGGTGTAGACAGACTTGCCACCCCTCACAGGGTGAACCACACAACCACCCGGTCCCCACTGGCCACCCCTGTCTGTAACTCATGTCCCACCTTCCTACAACAAATGGCTGGTTTTGTCCCAGTTTTATTTTTCCTTCCTTTCTGCAGAATGAGGCTGTCCCTGCAGCTGCACCACCGCCACCGTGGCTGCTGCCCTGCCAGGGTCGGCCATAGTGACAACCTCTGCTTTCACGGCGGAGAAAAGCTGCTTCTGAAGCCAAGCCCCAGTTATCCCCGAGGAGAGTGCCCAGCGCCGAGCACACGCGCCACGATGGGAGCCTGTGCAGAGGCTGGCCGGCCCCGCTCTTCAGGCTGGGTCGTCCCTTCCCTGGCAGAGGACGTCGAACTATTAACGTTGATGAAAGATGACACATTACTGTCACCATTCCCTCTCACTCGCTCCGATAGCAGTACAAGAAACCAGCTACATCTCCGCAGTGCTGGAGCAGAGACTTGGCAGCCGCTGCCTGTGGGAAGATAAAAGCATCCGAGGTTCCGCCGGTCGTGGCAGGGGTGTGTGTGTGTGTCTGTGTGTTTGTTTCCCTGTGCAGCCAGAGGGAAGCATGACTTCCAGGGGGAATTAATTTGAGAAAAGTGAAAGTCGCTTCTCTGCTACCAACTAATGTTGGTAATATAAACCAGTTCTTCTTCCTAAAAGGACTGCAAAATGAAACCACATAGTGCATCTTTTGAAAGTGGAATAATTTAGACAGCAGTAATTTTACCATCAAGCCTTTGTTACTGCTCAGCTAACCTCCCAGGCTCTTTCACTAGCTACTGTTACTGGAGAAAAGATATGTCGTGTTTTCCAGTGTACAGAAGGGACTCATTCTCTTTTTGCCAGAACTGACATAGGAAGGGATCTATAGTCAAAATATTTACTGTTCCTTAAAGGTGTGTCTTTGAAGTTGTGTTTTTTTTTTTCTCTTAAGTAAACTGAAGGAGAGGCAGTTAGAAAAACATAGAAGTATAGCATCTGCTCATGATATAACTAAAGCTTACTAGCGCCTTTCTCACGAGGGAGCAGGCTTAGGCTCATCTGCAGCACTGTAGTAAACTGCTGCAGTCCCCAGCTCTCCTGCCAGTCCTCTGCCAGCTGTTTTGCCACGTGGCGTTACTGCATGTCAGTCAGGAGCATGCAAAGTGGGAAATAAAATTAGTGGTATCGCGGTGTTGCCATCTCTGGATTTGTTTAGCTCACCACTGGCTGCTAAGCTGTTGGGGATGAGCCCCCATGCGCTATCCTGATGAGGTGAATGGCCCGGGATGAGCTTCAGCAGCCTCAGGCAGTGTGCTGCATGACCGCAAGCATGCGTCCCAGCTGCTCTGAGACCTCGGGGTCTGGAGGGGCCTTCTGAGCCTATGGCCAAGGTGTTGGCCAGACCTAAAATGGCAGAGGTAAGAAAGGACCATTAGTGTGGAAATCTAAAAACTAAATGTAAAAACTTCTGAAATCCAGGAAAACTGCATAACACTTCATATTTAATATGAAAGGAGAAAGAAAAAGAAAAAAACAAAAAGAAAAAATAAGAAAAAAGAGACTGACACTTCACATTTGGCCAAAACTCAGGCTTGATCAACCTGCCAATACTGCTATTTCTAAGCACACGCAAAGCACCCAAGAGGGCTTGGTATTTCCCTGTAGCAGTACCGTAAAGTCTTCTGATCACCAGTGGGAAACACCGGCCTTCCTCCTCAGTGACTGCTGATACCCCCAGTAAGGCGAGGAAAGTGCTTTATTTTTTTTCCCCGAAGACAGAGAAAATAATTCACATTTTATGTTGGAAATATCTTTGTGTTTCAATATATGTTATATTCATGTGAAATAAAAGAGAAACTAATCAAGGCTTGGTTTTCTTCTTGAACTTGAATTGAAAACACTTCCAGAAAAGTAAGAAAAGAAGATTAATGGCATTTTTCTGGCAGGGAGAGAAACTGGATCCTTAAAGCAAGGAGAGAATTAGAGCTCCCATGTTGCATTTAAGCACTCTGTCTTGGTGATTAGTCCATACAGAGAGCAGGAAGTTATTATACAAAGTGATTATATGCAGTATACAAAGGGGATAAAGTGGCAATGTCATTGCTGTTTCAAACCCAGTGCAGTGGCTGCTGCTGCATTTGGTAGGACCCTTGAGTGCGTAGCTGGGACCGCACTGAGGGTGCCTGCGGGTTGCAGGTGGGTGGTCTGTCTCCCTCAAAGGGAGCATCACTTAGGCAGTGCAGCCCAAATGAGCTCAGGGGCTCAATCAGATGTCAGCTGCGGGGCCCTGCAGAGACATAGGCAGTGGAGGCACTGGAAGAAGTGCAGATCAAATAAAAGCCTGAAGTAAGTACTGAGAAAATAAGGGTTCTCATGGTGTTAGGTTAGGGGACAATCGGCAGTGGGATTTCGGGATCGCCTTGTGGATCTACGTATTTTAAAAGTACCACCATTCTCTGGCACATACAGTGGAGCATAGGGGATACAGCCAAGTTCACCAATTGCCCAGCAGGCTAGTCAGAAAAGTACCAGTAGGTGGAACTGGGCTGCAAAACATTCACCTTCTTCACCCACATAAGGAAAGTTTTAAATTTCACTCATAAAAGATATCCCAGCAGGGAAAAAGAGGTCATAGACAGGGAAACTTGGATAAAAGTTGTCCCACACAGGACCAAGGAGTTGGTCAGCTTCTTAAAAGGAACTGGGCATCCCCTACAGCACCCAGAGGTTGGTTGTGTCAGGGACACTGTGCCTATCCAGGTGGGCCAGGCAAGGTGGCTGTGCCTGGGAAAGGTCTGGTCAGGACATAACCTCGGAGTGATGTTGTGGCACGCAGTGACAGCAGGTTGCTTTTTATTTACTAGACACTGTACTTTGTGCCAGCCTGGGCACTTGTCCACCTTTATAGTGGTTCAGTGGATGCCCTGTGTTCATCACTGTGATGTACGGTAGCACATCATCCATGCTCCAAGCAAGGGAGAAAATGCTCGTTGTTAAGAGGAACCAGGGGCTTCTCCTATAAGAAGAAAAAAAGAAAGGAAGAAAAAAAAAAGACATCTGAACAGACATTTAATAGGTGAAGGAAGAGGCTTAACAGACTTAAGCTTGGCTGTCTTCAGAGAGTTTTCAAAAGCTCACTGCAAACACTTCTGTTTCAAGGCTTATGCTCCTTTATCTATGAGAAGCTAAACACTGGCTAATTCTTTAATTAGTTCCCAACAAGATGTTTTTCTCTGTAGCCAAGGCTTGCAACAGGATAATTATGTCTTTAGTTTAAAAACAAAAGTGTCAATACAGAAAGTTGTTTTGATTTCTCTTTCTTCAAATATTTTATTTCCTCTTCTACTTAGCTCCCACTCTGTTGGTCCTCACCTGCAATATCTTTCCTTGATTTGGGAAAGGCTGATTATTTTTAGCTCCCTGTGCTGCAGTCCCAATGCATGGACATGACAGGGCTAGGGCCAAGCCAGTGCTGTGATCTGTGGTGCAATTGTATGAATGCAGTTCTTGGGGCTTGAAACCCTCCCAGGGCTGGGGAGATGGAGGACTCTGAGGCACCATCAGTTGAGCCGCTCAGCTTATTAAACTGCAATAACTAATCGGCATAAATGTGGCCCTGGGTGCCCAAGTGCTACACTGCATGCCAGAGACCTACAGTTGGAGCTTTCCAACCTCCTGCCTACCACCACACTCACCTACATTTATTTTAGCCAAGTTCCCAGAGCACCAGCAGATCTCCTTCTAGTTGGTCAAGAGCTGCCTCAGTCTTGACAGTGCTGAGCAGACATCAATCTTCTGGGCCTGGGTCCCATGTGGACCATAGCAGGAGGGAGAAGAGCTGCCCCCCTGCCCTTCTCTGGTGGCCAGCTGTCAGTGCACGGAGGCAGGATGCCGAAGGTCTGATACCAGGCTTACCCAAGGAGATTCAAACTGTCTTCATTCCCCCACCAGGAGAAGATCCTGAGCATTAGGCTACACAGCGTGTCCTTGTGGTGAGGGAGTGTGACCTGACCTTTCTGATTAACCCATTGAAGCTGTTCCATTTCTGAGGGAATAAATACTTTTTCATGGCTTGAAGAGGAAAATTATCTGAACTGGCATATTGTGGCTCAGCTGTCATCAAGAAAGATGTGGAGAAAAATGTTGTCCTATCAGTCCACTGGAAAAAAATGAGTATGATCAGAGATCTAGAAAACATGACCTGTGAGGACAAGCTAAAAGACCTGGGATAGTTTCTTCCAGGGATAAGGAGAGTGGGGACAGGAGTGAAGGAGGAAGTAAAAGCACAGTAAGTCTTAAAATGTAGGAAAGGTTACTGCAAACAATAAGGAAATAGTTTTTTCTCTATACCTGTGACAGATAACACACAAATACTGGGATGAAGTTGCCAGTTAGCTCTAAAGAAGAGCTTTCTTATGGCTGGGACGCTGAACTACTGGAGTGCCTGAAGAAGCTGTGGAGATGCCATTACCAGAGTTGTGGTTGGAGAAACGTCTGCCAAGAGCAATGTAGGTAGAAGGGACTTTTTTTTCTTGGAGCAGTGAGTAGGGACTGACCAGACTAGATGACATGTCCTGTGTCATGGTAATGTTAGCGTGATTTTGGAGCTGAAGTGGTCGAGGTACTCCATGGAAGGGAAGAGGTTTGGGGTTGTCCTATTCCAGTGAATGGTTATAGGGACCACTAACACTCATTGTTGTGGGACTAGGCCAGGGCTGCCCTTCCCAAGGAGTGAAATTCAGCCCGACACTGCCATGAGCGCTTGTCCTCCCCTGCCCTCTTCTTTCTGGCCTGATACACTTGCAGGTACCCATGCTGCATGCACCATGCAGCAGGTCGGGCATGGTGAGCACCTGCAGCCTGGCACTGCTCTGTGCTGAGCAACACCTCATCTTCCTGCGCAGCAAAGAGCTGAACCAGCGTTTTCCACAGTAATGTGGTATCAGTAGCTCCTTTTGTACCTGCTCCCTGTTGGATAGTTCATGGACGTTACACTTATCCTATTGTTTGATGCCCAGACTTTTTGATCTAGAGCCTAAGGCTGTGGATTCTCCTCTTTTTCCTGTCTCAAATTCAGGAATTGCAATTCTGAGCCTGATGCCCCTTTGGATTTAGCCTCAAGGTAGAGCTGAGAACAGATTTAGAGCAGGGAGCACATCCTGCTTTCCCCGCCCTACCCAGAGCAGCTGTGCAGCTGGTTGGGCTCTCTGTTTTCTGAGAAATATTGAGGTATAGGTCATCTTCAATCATTCATGACAAATGGATATAATAGTGGGGAAAAAAAAAAGGAATGGTGAAGAAATATACAGTGGGGTATCAGAAGTTAGCCTTTGGGAGCATATGGGGTTTTGAAGGCAGGAAGGTCTGCTCCTTCTCCCAGTTCATGTCCTGATTAAAGAGAACGTGTGTATGTCCGTCTGAAAGTCAGCATTTACTACCTCCGTCGAACATCTTCTCCCTTTTGCAAAGCTGTGTTGATTTCCGAGTACGTTGTAAGTAAATTCTCAGTTGAGTCATTAATTCTTTCAACACATTTGAAAGAACTTGATTTAACTAATGTGATCATAAATTCAAGCACTTGGAATATCAGTACTTGAGCCTAGATACTTTTATTATTAATATTAAATACCATGGGTAGTTCTTGCAAACTTTTCTTTCACTTTTAAAACTGGCAGTCTGTCAGAATTTTATATAAGGTTGGGACCTATAGTATTCTTGCTGCTATAAATATGTTAATATCATAAGCCAAACATTCCCCCCCTGATTGTTAGTGTATTTCCTTTGCTTAGTCTCTGCGAATGTGCCGAGGGAGCACATGAAAATTGTTGGAGTCTCAGCTTCCTTTCATTCCCCTTGTCAGCACAGAAGATGTAGATGAGGCCATTTTGGAGGAGGTGGGCCTTCTCCAGCCTCTGCAGGTGGCACATCCTCTCCAAGCTGGCTCAGCACTTTGGAGGAGAGGGACCCCGCTGCCATCCCCTCTGAATAGAGCACCCATGCCAGCACTCTCACCAGCATCACCCCGTGTAGTAGGCACAAAGGGCAAAGGAATATCTAGGAGACTTCTCCCCTCCAGCCTTAAGACTCAAACAATGTCTCCATTTGCTGTGTCAGCTGCTGATCTCAAGGACTTTGTGCTGTTAAATTTGTGCTCTGTGTCCTGAGAGGTGAGGAATAGATAAATGCAAGTGTCTTTTGCATTGTCCCTGTTCTGCCTGAGGCTACGTTGGTCTGGACTGGAAAGCACTCCCGCAGGTTATTGCAGCGCGTGAATCTCACCTACATTGTCTGTGGACTGCTTTGATACCCAGAATCTACCAGTGGCAGTGAACAGAGACCCAGGAGCATCGCCATTTTCAGTACCAACCCTGGGCTGCAGTGTGACAGGGCTGCTTTTCCCAGAGCTATCCTGCCTGCCCCTTGATAGCCTTGGGGTGACATGTTACTGCAGGGACATGTGGCAGAACAGGACACCACAAACTGCATGTATGGGCCCAATGCCAATACTTGTCAGGTTTAGTGGGGGGCCCAGGGTTGAGCAGGTGGGGACACTGGGTGACCTTTGCTTGAAGAATGAGTCTTGCAGATCAAACTTAAACTGTGAGAAAGAGCCATGGCATGGCTGTTGTTTGGGCACCATGCAAGACTATAGCTTGAATGCCATTCGGATGTGTACCTGCAGCCTTAAAACATACTTGCAATGGAGAGCTTTGAGTAGTTGTAGCCATCTACCCTGTCTTTCCAGAGCACCTGATGCTCTGCAAGCAGCTGGTCAACACTTTATTTCATGGATCTGGTTGCACATTGGAAGAAATTGTTTTCTGCCAGTATTTAAGATGAGATTGCTGTACAAGGCTGCTGTGATGTCTCTGTGGCATGTGAAAGTTTCTTTTTAGAAATGTCTCAGGACCTAAAGCATCATGCTTTTGTAAACTATTTAGCATGACTCCTGGACAGAAAGTAGTAGGAAAGCCATTCAAAACTTTTATTTTTATTCTCTGTCAGTAATTAATTGCACATATCAGTGCCTACACTTGTCCTTTCAAGTATCAGAAGAAAGATTAAGAGAAAGGTTCAATAAATCAAACATGGAAGTGTTGCCACCAAGTGGTACAAGCTGTGTTAGGCAATGGCTTATAATTTATAGATCACAGAGATGTATCTGAGACACCCTGATGTATTTATAAAAAGATTCGGTTTTGTTTTGTTTAGCTATCTTTTTCTTTTTGTGATGCATTTTACTTCCTGTGGTGTTAAACGATCATACTAGCACCCATCTCCATGCAGTCATGGGGTGTATTAAATGCCTTTTTTTAGCTTCTTCTGGAGCTGCAGGCAGCAGAGAGGCAAACATGAAGGGTCTTCTGGGTGTACGGGACAGTTCAGGCTGCCTTTGACACAGTTCCGTGACTTGTTGGGATGTAGCATGTCCCTCCCTCCACAACCTCACGTGTGAGCGGAGAGAGTGGCGAGCCCCCCAGGCCCTAAGGACTGGCTGAGGAATGTCCCAGCTGGCCCCTGTCATTTCCAGCACAGCCGCTCCTGAGTGACTTTGACACTTTTGAAATCATCTGCAAACTTATATGGGTTTTAATGGCACTTACATTTGTGCTGAGGTGTTTTGTTTTTCAGCCAAAGTACTAAGTACGCTGTACTTTAGCCACGTGTTTTTCTTTCCTGTGCAGGAGCTGAATAATGCCCTTTGCTTCCCGGTGGTTTAGAAAGCCTAGATTTAAAAAAAAAAGAAAAAGAGAGTTTTTGTGGAGACAAGACTGAGGTGCTTCTTTATTATTTATGTTGTGAGGCACACAACATTATTCTTGAGAGGTGCCTCTCCCATGGGGACAGGGCTCCCCAGAGCCACGCGGGGCACGAGGCAGCAGCAGGCAAAGTGACGGATATAGAGGCTTGGGCACGTGCACACGCACACATACACACACACACACAGATCCCACCTCTGGGCGTGCACGTTTAAACCCCAGCACGTGCCGGGGGTGTGAAGGGTCTGCAGGTCTCATACCCCTCTGCCTGCCATGGAGTGTGGCTGCCAGCACCAGCGAAACCACCAGCGGAATGGGCCTTGCCCTTTGGTGGGTGGAAAGGTGCAGGTGCTGCGGGAGCCTGGAGAACTGAAAGTCACGGTGGGACCTCATGTAGTGGTGGCAGCGCAGTGGTGGGTTGGCCGCATGGGTAAGTTGAACACCTGGAATAGGAGGCCAAAAGGAAAGATTTAGGTCAGAAAGATGCTTTCTCAAAGCTGACATCTTTTCTCAGGAGACATCGATTCTTAGCTTTCTTTCAACAACCTCTCAACCTCTCCCTTTCTCTCTGTTTTTGGGTAATTGCTTTTTGTTTCTTAGAGTGAAAGCCTGAAGTACTACTCTTTTTTTTTTTTTTTTTTTAACATTGTCAGTGTTGCCACCATTACCTCCAGACCAAGCAAATGATGGCAAAAGGCAGAAGCAGTCACCAACCTCCTTTTATCCCAGGTTTAGTCTCTGTTAACTACAAATCACAGTAGAGGAGTTAAATTAATGCAGCTGATCTCCTGAAAGGAACCACTAGAAGGGAATTGGCAAATGTGTGTGTTAGTGAAACCTGACAGGAGAAAAGGTCTCCAAAAATCTTGCCGCATAAATTCCAAAGCTCTTACAAGTGTGAGAGTGAATACATTTCAATTTTATTTTTTCACATTATAAAGAGAAAGAAAATAAATGTAAAGGGGGATATTAACCTGAGTAACACCTAGCATTGTTACCCAGGGGGAAGAGGTTATAATTAGGATATCAGATCTATTTAAAATATGTCTTGCCGGGAGCAGGGGAGCTTGCCTGAAATGGCTTATATTCTACTCTATTATACAGAGTAACTTGACCATTTATGAATAGCTAATTCTTTTCCAATATGATGACTGCTCTTTAGCCATTACATTTGCATGTGATTCTTCCACTTCTTATTTTTACTATTACTCCTTTAAAGAATAATTAACACAGATAAATCAAGCAGACAATTTGATATAATAAATTCACTAGCAGATGAAGTAATTATTTTGGAAATTGTTATAGCAAAATCAGGTTTTCTTTATTTTTCCGGTGAGGTTTTGCAGGTGGAAGAGGCCAAATCTTTATGACACAGTTGTTTGTACATGGTTACATCTGTTGTATATCTGTTGTACCTACATTTATAAGCAGAATATATACTTTTTTTCTTCTCTATTAAATTCTTTCTCTTACTGAAGAGATCAAAACATAAATAGAAAATGTCATAAAACCATGTTAAAATTAAACACGGAGTCACCTGACAGCTTTCTATGACTTCAACTAAAACTCTGTCCATCAACAAAGAACAGATTTAAGCAAGGTATTTGACAACTATTTAGAACCATCTTCTTATTTTTATTGAAACTTTACAAGGGCCAGGAAGCTTTCTAGTTGTTTCTACTTTTGCTTATGGAGTTAACAGTGCCTGCACTGAAGGTGTTAAATCTCTAGTGAATACTGTGCTATCTCTCTTTGACAAAACCAGAAACAAAACAAAGAAAACCTCCAAAATCTCAAGTATGTTTGGTTAAGCAGAGTGTGTACGTTTTGGTCAGCAAAATGGCAGACCAAATATTATAGGGCTATAGGGGAGTGAGAATAAATTTGGAGGCAACTGACACAAATTAAAATGACCGTGAGCAATAGGCAACCCACTAGCAGCAAAGACAAGTCCTGGTTATTTCCGAGGCAGTAGGTGACAGATGTGGCAGGCAGCATGCCATGTGCCAGGATCGTCATCTTCAGAGACACATCCTGGTCCTGCTGGACTCTGGAAGGAGACGCGCGCCATCCATTGGGGACGAGGGGGTGGAGGATTCGCTTTGCCACTGCTGACTTACATGGTGACTGAATTAAGTAAATAGTCTTCCAGGCTAACTTCTCCAGGTGTCTGGAGATCGACACCTCCAGAGCACAACCCACGTCTTGCCTGGCTTGAATCACCTCTGGCAGTGCCAGCTGCTCCCACCCGTGAGGCTGTGCAGGCACGCAATGAGAGTGCCCACCTAGACCAGACAGACCAGCCCCGCGCTAACGCACAGCCCCAAGCCCTGTGCTATCACTGTCTGCAGTTTGCTTGTCTTACAGAACTGCAAGTAAGGATTAAAACTTGGTAATGACGTCTGAGGAGCAGCAAAGAGAAACAGTTTCTGGTGCTGAACCTTTCACTTTATTTATTTGTTTGTTTTGCAGCCATTTTTGAAGGAGGGGGAAAAATTATCATGGGGCATTAAAGGTGAAATACCTAAACTCCCCTCTTTTTTGGTATGTTAGAAAAGGCTTAAGCATTTAAATAATTAGGCTATATGGCTAATCAACTGTCAGCCCTGAACTTTAAAATTAGTTAAAAATATATTAAAGGCCTATAAAATAATTGTCATATTAGAATTACAGGGCATGAATATCAGCTCAAAGAGACGTTTCTGCACGCCAGTCACGCACACTCAGTGAACACATGTGCATTGGAGAACCCCCTTTCCACACACCCAATTTCACCACTGTGGCACCTTCCCCTGTCACGTCCCTGGGACAGCACACAGCGGGAAAGGACGCGGGCACACAGCACTGCTGCTAGTTTTTGAAGATATCATCTCAAGCACTAGTATTTGGAGGAAGAAATGGCTGACATTCATATGTTCCTGAACTTTCTGTTTTTTTTCCTGCCCCATATTAATTGCTTTAGGAAATGTCCCAGCTTGAACTCCCCTACCCAGAAATCTCTTTTTCTTACTTTCTCCGCTCTCTAAGTCGTGATCTAAGAAACATCTTCAGGGTTTGCTACTAATTAGCTGTGGTAGTGGCCTGGTTAATGGTGTCACAGGGCTGCTTCTCCAGCAATAGCTACTGGCATGAGCTGACCTTGCAATTTTGCAGATGCAACATTTCCTTGTTTCATGCAGAAAAACCCCAGGAAAAAAAAGAGTCCTTGCAAAGAACAAATATAACTGCAATGCTCTGTAGCCTTTCGGTACAGAGCCACAAAAGCCTTCCTAAACCACATGTAACACGCCACTAGACCCCCAAGGCCTTTCTGCTCGCAATTTGTCATTGCCACCATTGCTATCGTTTGCCCTTCCCATGCACCTCCCCGTACACCTCCTTGCTCGCCCACGCCCATGTGGCGTGGGGCTACCAGGTGCCTGGAAAGGCCAGGGCTCTCATTTAAGCACATTTCAGCGGCTCGTCACAGGAAGAAAGGGCCTTGTAATGGACTCCAGGCATATCCACTGCAGTGGGGTCAAGTTTTGAAACCCTTGCGCTGTGGCACGAGGACTCGGCGGAGGAGTGCTATTGATTTCAGTGGGATTGCTCCTGGGAATAACTGCTCTGCGAGGAACAGAGGCATTTTGTCCTCCTCCAGGACAATATGGGTCAAGTCTTTTTCTGACCAAAAAGGAAAGTCTGGATGCAGACACACTTTGGTGCAATCAGGGAGCAGGGGATGGACGTGCTAGGGCATGACCAGGTGGCACTTTTTCCTCCCTTACCCCATCCCCAAGGAGCCTCACAGTTACACAAAATCTCACTGGCTTCAACCAGGCACTGTGGCGGAGGAGGTGGTGGAAGGATGGTGGTCATGTAATGAAGATGTTGTTTCTCCCCACTCTCTGCCCAGCCTCCAGCGCAGTGGGGGCTGGGTGCCCGGCACCTCGTATGGTTCACATATATAACCTTTTGTTTCATCTCTGAGGGCCATTGATGGGTTTTAACCAGGACATGGCACTCGCCCGTACACAGGGACACAACACATGTGCCAGCCCAACAAGGGATGCGACGGGAGACCGGGTCTATGCATCACATGGGGAGAAAAGGACTACTGTATGGAGATAAATTACGTATAGGTAAAATGATTAAATGTAGATTACATGTAGACAAATTAGTAAATAAATTAGACAAATGTAAATAAATTAAGAGAAATGTTTCCTCTGTTTAAAGGACAAATGCGATGCAAAGATGCCAGACTGGGCAGTGGAATGGGGCCCATTTATGTTGTCTATGTATATGACTCTCTCTGTTTTTCCTCAGAATTAATTTTGACATTACAAAGACTATAAATAGAGCATCCAGAGCAGAAAAGTACAGGAAGGAAGAGGAAACCTCTAATAAATTATATATCTTGAAAGGATCCAAGTAGAGGGAGGAAAAAATGTACCTCCGACAACAGGAAAGTTTAAAAGAATCTTGTACTGAATATTATAAAAAAGGTTTTTACTTCTCTCAGTGTGGGAAGACACAAAGGTTTTAGTACTTTATGCTTAAGTGGGGAAAAGGTTGAGACTGCTTTTGCTGTATCATGATTAAAAAATCATGCTGTTAAAATTGTATTAAATGGGACTCCCACCTTCTTGCAGCCACAGATTTCAGAGCAATTGCTTCTCATTCAGCTTGTCCAAAGGTTTGTCTGCCAAGAACCTGGCACTAAACTGAACAAAAAGTGTTATTTATCTTACTTATAACAAAATACAGCAGTCTTGTCCCAACTGCCCACTGCTGTGAGTCACGGACAAATCAGGGACGCCAGGTCCGATTTTACAGGGAGGAACCCAGGGCATGTTTTAGATACCAAAATGATTTGGCTTGCGGTGAGTTGTTGTGGCAATCCAGATTCCCCATGCGTGATGCCAGAGATGGCAAACGCCCCAAGTGAGCAAAGTTTTTGGGCTGTCACTTGCTGGGGACTGGGGTTGTCCTGCAGAGAGCTCTGCAGCGGCCCATGCTGCCCAAATAGTCCTCCCCAGGCAGCCACTGTTGGAAATGGGCCCTGTTGCTACCCGATGACTTTGTGCATGGGCTGTGAGAGAAAGCTGCTTGCCCGATGGTTTTGCTGGTGGACTGTGGAGAAAGGACCTGAATTTGAATGGAAGGTGCAATAGCGTGAAGATGAAATTGTGTTTTCCAGCCTCCAGCCCGGTGCTTCAAAACTCTCCTGCTTCCCTTTCTAGTAAACATGACAAAAAAAAGACATGCAATATAAATTCGCATGCACACAGAGTGAAGGATCATGCAGTTTTTACAGTCAAATTTGAAGATGAATTAGTCTTTGAGATACCATCTGTTTAAGGATTATGTTGTTAATAACCTAAATTTGACACACATTTTTTTCCTCCTCCAGTCACTACCTGCAAAGCCTCTCTGAAAATTATCTCTCATGAAGCTGTGTCATTAATGGCTTCCTGCGAGGTTTCTTTTGGAAGCGGCAGAAAGGTAAATAAAAATTAATTAATACAGCGTTTTGGGTTTGTAGGCAAAATATGCAAATATCTTACTGACAAAGCCTTAGTAGCATTAAAGGCTTTCAGATCCTATCCTCAGAGGCTCTGCTTGTGGAATCAGAAGCCTTTAGGCAACCTTTAACTTAGTTTACATGTAATACATACACACATGCACACATTCTCTCTCTCTCTCTCTCTCTCTCTCCCCCGCCCTCCCCTCCCCAATGTCCTCTTGGACCAATTCCCTTTGGTGCAGTTTTCAGCTTCACAGTTCATGAATTTTATTTTCAATCAATAAATAAACCTATTATCAAGTTTTGTATTCTCATCATGTATCATCATTTCTCATAAACCATTTCACTGTATGGGTCAGCTTCACCGAGCAAGTGCCACTCACCTTTATGTCTCAGCAGAGGGCTGTCAGGTATACAGATGGGATGTGTATGAAGATCTAAGCAGATTTCAGTTCTAACTAATAATTATGAATAAACCTGTGGAACAATTAATTATGATTATTATTAAACTGTGTTGAGATAGTGATCAGCATTTTGGTACTCTCTGAGCCCTGGTCTGTGACATCTTTTTATGGTTTGGACCAGAGGATTGCCTTGCAGTTCCCCAGACCCACCCATATCATCAAAGAAAATGTTATTTCTGACATATACCACCACAGCATTTAGCAGCCATTTTAGACAACCAAAGAAAAGCTTCTTGCATGCTCCTTACAAGGTTGTCTATTTCCCACTGTAGCAAATTATGAAGGGAATGATTTTAAGAGCCAGTGACCCACCATGATGAACTACTTCTAACTGCTCATGCAGATTTCTTTAGGCAGTATTAGTCTGGACATGGTCTGAAAAGGCAGGCCATCTTAGTGGTGATCAAGTCCTTGGAACATTACTGATTTGCCCCTTGAATTCTATCTGTCAGCCCAGACAGAGTATTAAATGCTGGTGTCATATACAGTTATCAAATGATAGTATTACAAGGTCAACTGACAAATAAAATTCCAGAATGAAGCCTCCAAATTGCCTACTTTGCTAACCTCTGTCAGTGTGTTATCTTGTACACAAATGGAAAAATGAGTCTATCAGTGACCCAAAAGGGTAGAAGCAAGCACATGGTCAAGGAAGTTGGAAGTAAACGTTCCCAGTTAAGCACACTTTCATAAGCACAGGGAAATCCAGCAGTACTTTGGACTTATCCTGATGACACCTCAACTATTTAATCTTTACTACTGTCATTACTATGGGATAGTAGACGTGATACTACTACTACAGTACACCACCACTACTACTGATGTTAATACAACTCCTACCACTAATAGTAGCAGTATCATTACTAAATAGCGCTACTAAGTAGTATCACTACATACTTCTAGTTAATTAGAAGTGACTGTTTTCTTAGATCCATTTACTTTTCACTCTCTCCAACATTTTTTCTTCTTTTGGACTTGGCCAAAATAGCAGGGGAGAAGATATTTTGAGCTAAAGCAAGAATCTCTCAGAGGAGGCATTTGGGATTTCCCACTTTTAAGGGCCATGTGTGGACTCCAGAGAGATACTTTCCGTCTGCAGCAGTGGCTCAGTAACAGAGAGTTTGAGGAAGGAAGGTTTGTGTTCATGGTCTAAGTAAGGGTCTAAAATATTGTAGCAACTTAATTTAGTTTGGAAAAAACCTCTTGTCTCTATCGGAAGATGAATTTAAGTAATGGGAATAAATGCATAGCTAGGTGACAAAGTCTGTGTCTCATTGCAGCACCGTGAAGCCGAAGTAGCGCATGTTTGAGATGATGCACACACTAGCACCATGCCATTAAAGCAATGGAAAAGTTTTTGAGCTTTGTATTCTTTTTCTTGAGTCTGGTATTCAGCTACTGGTGAAGGTAATATTTGTGAGGTTCGGGAAAATTGTTTTCATGGTGTGAGTTCCAGTCATCTGAATTTTAATATTCTAAGCAACTCGATTTTAGTTTAGACGGCCCCAAGTGTCTTTAGAAATTCTGTGCTGTGCCCACACCCGCCTGAGTCAGTATACCCCTGACGCTGCCAGCCAGGAATAATGTATAGGAGGGACAGCGTGCAGAGCGTGATGGCTGACAGCAAGGCAGGCCTGCGGTGGAGTCCCGTGGCCCGTGCTGCCCTGCCGTGGCTGCCGCACAGTGCTCAAGCCGTCCGGCTGGTGTGAGTCCCTGCTCGTTGTGGGGAGCCATTTCAGTTTTGATGTATGGAGATGTTCGAGCTGTGAACTAAAGAAGCAGAGAAGGCAGATGCCCTGCAGACACTTAATGCTGAAGTTAAAGGACATCTCCTATCTCAAATGTCGGTTCCCACCCGCTCCTCCCATGGATGCTTTCTCTGAAGTGCACTGCTGATTCCTGTAAGTACAACTCAGCTGCGGCAGGAGAACATGGAGCCAACACAATAATGAAAAGACACTTTCAATCCTTCACAAAACTTCATTATTTGCTCACAAAAATATGCTGGAAATCATAGGCAGAATCTTATAATCAGGACAAGTAATTTTGCTGCTGCTGTTGTTTCACATGTTTTGTTCACTTTTTATTGCTCCTAGTTTGTCTAATCCTTAACTCCACAAATCGCGCACTTATAGAGCAGATTTCTTACTAGCGTCAGCAAGGTCACTGTTTCAATGGGGTCTTATGGTCAGAAGGGAAGGTCACCATCATCTGATCTGTCACCCATGATCAGATGTGTTCAGAAAAATGTCTATACAATTTCTGCTTGAAGGGTACAGTATATAACTTGCTGTCTGACGGAACTTTCTAGGGTGTATGCCTATCCAATAGCTGATTCCTTAAAGATGTTTGGTCACTTAGTTTGTATGTATAACTGTATATGATGCACTTGATATTAAACCATGTTTCTTTGACTGTGGGCTCTATATAGCTGTGAGGTATCTTTATGCCAATGGCAAAGCTACATTTTTTAGCTGCAGATACTAGCAATGTGATAACTCTAGCAACTTGGTGTTTTGCTTTTCTGCTTTTTTATTTGCCTAAGAAATACATAATAGTTTAACTTCCTCTTTAGAACTCTTTCATCATAAAGCACATGAGCAATCTTCGCTTCCGAACAGGGAAGACATGCTCCAACTATTTCTTTATATCCTTATAACCCTTATCTTTAAGTTATGCTTCTCTGTATTGGCCTGCTGGTTTTGCAAGTTATTTTTCTGAGCATGTCTGTACTGGCTGTTACAGGGTCAAGGACTTGAAAGCAAGCCAAACTGATCTGGGGGCCTCTTTCCTTTGTTTCAGTGGATATCTGCCAGAATATCTAAGTCCTGCAGCAGCACTGACTGTGCTGAACTCTCCCAGAACAACATCTCTCCCACCATACACAGGGACTATCGCATTTCTGATTTGAAGGCCAAAGGGAACCATACATGTGTATTTATAGGATATAAGCCATAAGTCTCCACAGGGTGTAGATTATAGGGCTCCCCGTGTGCACCTTGGGTGTGCTATGAGGCAGGGGGCCAAAGGTTAGTTTCCCAAGGGATGTCTTTGACCTCCTCTGGATCTTGGTGTGCTTTGTGCGTACATTGTCAAACAAGCTCAAGACAGACCATTGGGATCAATTCAAATTTTTTTTCCCCACCCAAAACAAAGAGACGTCAATTATGCTTACAACATTGAGGGAGATATTTCCATTCACAGAGGTAGAAAAGCTAGCAAAATATACCTAATTTATACCTAAACTGCTGCCAGGATTCACTGCTGAGAGCCTCCTTCCTCTCCCTGCTTGTGCAGGCTGCCATCTTCATACCCCAGCAAGCAAGAAAGGGGACATGGTGTGTGCGATTCACTTAGCTGTACCTTGCAGTCCCTGAGCCCACCTCTTGCTGTTGTTAATCTCCATGGAAAAAGTTGCTTCTCTGGCATCAGTCAGTAGTGACACGTAATCAGAACAGGCACATGCTTCAGGGGAAGCAAGATGCCAAAAGTCTTAATGGGCTATTGGGAAAATTGTTGCAGTTGATGTAACACCCGTACTCTCCAGCACCTTGGCCAAGGCAGGAGACTCTCTTGGTATCCTGTGGCTGTACTTGTACAAAAAAGCAAATGCCCATGCTGCTTTTTGACATGCGCCTTAGGCAATGCAGATACAGCTTTTCTCAGAAGCTGTGGGGCAACATTCTGTTGAAAATGAGGTTTTTGCAATGTCTTTGTGATTTTGACTTAATCATAGATGAATAAAAGCAGAGCCCAGTTTTCTCCTCATCCTCAGTGACCACATTCATGTCTGCAATAGAAAGACGCTAGGCAAATGCAGATAAAAGCTTTTGTTTTCTCTGGAGAAGTTCTGGGTGTGACCCTGGGGAGGGGTCTGGCCACTAATAAGTTATTGGCAAGCCATCAGACCTGGTACTGTTAACTTCAGTGTATCAGCGATTCCCATCTCTCATCTCCACATGAAGCAACCTTAGGTTGCATTTATATAGCAGCCCCCTTTGAGTCTGTGTCCTGATTTAATATCAATCTAATATAGATTGGTTAGAGATAGTCAGCATGGATTTACAAAAGGGAGGTCATGCTTAACAATCTCGATTCATTTCTCTGAGGAAGTGACAATGAGAGTGGACAGGGGTGAAGAAGGAGACATAATTTACTTGGACTTGAAAAGGCTCTCAATACAGTGCCACATAACAGATTAATTTATAAGGTAAGCAAGTATGGGACTGATGGTAAAATACTCGATTGGATATAAAATTGGCTTGGTAACAAGGGCCAGGGAGTGGAAGTAATGGTTATAGATCACACTGGGGAAGTGCTATGCACCCAGGGGTGTGTGTTTGAAGACATTGTGAAGTTAAAAAGGATGGGCAAAGCCAAAAGCAAAGGTGGTGGAAAAAAGATAAAAAATGATGCCATACAGAAAACATGAAGGCTACAGACTCATGGGAAGCAAATGATCATGTCAACATGCAATTGGAAATTTCAGGTAACCGTCAGTGAAGAAAATTGTCTAGGAACTGAAGGGGGCCAAGCCAGGCCCATCAGCTGCAGGTCTTGCAGCAGAGGCAAAAGTATACAGAGCAGCAAGGAGCTTTCCTTTTAAGTGGGGAAGAGGGCAAAAATCAGAGCTTGTTCAAAGTGCCAGTGAGCAGTAAGTGGGAGGCCTGTTTTCAGAAACTGATCTTACCCTGCAAGTCTAAGATCCCTGGCTCCTTGCTATGGGGATGAATCGCAGCATTTAGGGTGTGTTTCCAGCTTGAAGTAAATCTTTGGAGAATCCTAGTTCTTTCCACTTGCTATAATCTAAGGAGACTGGACTTTTTGAGCTGAAATCAGCTTTTGTCACTACCCTGCAGGATGCTATCTTACATGCTGTAATAAAGCAGAGAACTGGCTAGAAGAAAGAAATGAAATTTTAACTGAGGTACAGGAGAGACTGCAAAGTATGCCAAGAGACCTCAGAGATTCACAGTAATGAACAGAAATTGGAAACTGGTTTCAGTGAATACTCACCTCCTTACAATGTGCTGAACTTGCCCGTCTCTTGGATGATATTCAAAGAGGGTCTGGGAGAGCTGTACTGGTAATATTGCTGTCAGATAGCAATGCTGGTAGTTCAGAAAATACAAGCTTTGATGTCCAGCAGAGTTTCCACCTCAGAGTCCTTTGCTTTCATATTGAAGACCCAGGCAGCCAAGGCCACTCTCACAGAGCATGCGTGAGAAGGCAAAGCCTTCCCAGTCCTACCTGTGCCTCTGCCTCACTCCCCACCCATTTTAAAGGCAGGAATCTCTGGAAGGATCAGACCCTGCAGTTTGGGAAGACTGGGAAAGACTTTTTACTTAAACAAAAAAGAGCTGCTCTCTTAGTGTGTGAGTGGTGCTGTACAGGATTAGAAAGGAAACTTGATGCCTTGTACCAATTAGCCCGACTTGTTTGTCTGCAGTTGGTGCTATAGGCTCTGCTTTGTTATTTGCTTATGAGTATTGGCTCAAAACTTTGGTCCTGTTCCTGAAGCCATTAAAGTCATTAGTCAAGCTCTCATTGATTTGGGCAGGACCAAGACTTGACCCCTTGTGGCTATTCAGAGGACACAGATAAACTTTTAAATCAATCAAGGGTGTAGACTCATTCTGCTGGGGTCATACGGTTAATACATCCTGTTCCTGTCATTTCCGCTATAAATCTGTGAATGCTTTTAAAGCAAGAGGAAAACCTGATTCCCTTCCTTTTGCAAGAAAATATTACATTTGCTTTTATTACAAACAAGACAGGGTCCTTTTTCTCAGGAAAACTTGTAATGGGAAAGGTAATCTCAATACTTTCCAAGTCTCTAGAGTCAGTGAAAGGTAATTTGAGACAAAGTATTGGGCAATAAAGTCTCCTACCTGCAAAGCAATGCAAACCTTCTCCCACTGACTTCCCATAAGCCTTTATTGGGTCCTGATGATCTTTTTGCCTGGGCATTAAGTCAGTACTCATTGTACTGTTGGTGTCTATTAAAAGTTCCCTTATTTTCTGCATTACATCTAGTCTACACAACTCCTGCAAGATGGGAAAGATTTTTAACTTCCTACAAATGTAATCAAACTCATAATTATTGTTTTCATTTGCATGGCTTTAGACCTGAGTCACTAAGCTCTCTGGTTTTACTTCCAGCGTGGGATACTTCTAGAAATGTGGTTATTTATATGAAATAATTCTGAACTACTCTGGGCTTTTGTTTTGCCAAAAGGCCCACCTCATGGCGATTATGGAAATAAAAGCTGTTCTTCCACTCTCTCCTGCTGAATTTAGGATTCTGAACAAAACTGTGGTGGAGAACACCCATCTTGATTTGGGTCAATTAAAAGCAGAACTCTGCATCTTTGGCTCATCTTGAGTCCTGTTGCTTTCAGAAAGATCCTGTTTGATTTGGTGGAAGAAAGTGTTGATGTGATTGGATATGTTTTATGAAAACAGCTTCCAGTACTCACTGCTGCTGATGAAAAGATGAAGGAATAGGTGGAAGAGGGGAAGAAAGGACCTTTATTATGCATATATACATAGGTACTACCCTGCCCAGTCTGAAAGCCCAACTGGCTTTCAGAGGTACCAGATCTGTATGTCTGTGTGCATGCATGTGCATGTTTTATAAATGGTTTGATCTTACCTGAGCATCTGTGGCTCTGGTGACATCCCATTTGTTCACATTTCTGTAGGCTCCTCGGTAAACTCGCTGGATAGATGACAGTTCATTAAATTAGTTGACAACGCACATCCAGCCTTTCCACCCTCCCACCCCAGCCCTAAAATTAAAATAAAGAAATTACAATGGCAAGAAGGAAAAATACTATGCAAATAGTTCTGAAAGCACTGACACATTTAAACTAATGCAGTTCCTAGAATCAGAACAATAAATGTGCTGTCAGGGGCATCACAGTTACTCCACTGACATGACCACCTTGCAATAGGACCAGTGCAAGCTGTCACAGCTGGTTATCTAAGTAGTCCTGAAACATTTTTCTATCACTGTAACTTTTCAGAGTCATGACACTTTGAAAGAGCCCTTTTCCCCTTGCAACCCTTCAGGTGGCTTTTAGATACCTGCGTATATCACCTTGCAAAACAAGTGGCTCAGGAACAGACTTTCCAGAGATGGCAGTTACTGCTATCAGTTGTTTTAGGAAATGTTCTTTGATGAAATGACTTGACAAAGTTTGCCCAACTTCCTCCATGGCAAACAGTTTTTCTTCAAATATTATAAAAATAGCAACCAGGCCAACTCCAAAGAACCCTTTTCAAAGGATTCAACCCTTTCAAGCCGTTGTTTTTGGTTCTTAAAGTTGCTACAAATAATAATTTACAAAATTCATTCCCCAAAGCTAAACTAATGAAACAGCACCACTATAAAAAACCCCCATGAATCAGCCTTTCCATCGTTTTCTTTAATGCACAAACTTTCTCATTCAACTGGGAATCTTAGAGCAGTCTATTCATCCTGACCATCGACTCTGTGCTCTGATGCAATGCATAGGCAGTATGGTTGAGACTTAAAAAGCCTTTACAACAACTCAGAAATGCGCCCCTCAAGCCCCTTCTTGGAATTAGTGGCTTTAGTTAATACTGGTTAACACTTATTTGGAACAGGCATGTTATTCTTCCATTAAGCTTTATTCTGGTCATTCTTCCAATTTCCATTTAAATTCTGTTTTCCTCTTGGTTGGCAGCCGTACCCTTAGCTACCTCATAAACAAGAAGCATTGCCAACTGGAACATGCGAGCAGAGCAGACAGCAGCACCACTAACCTCTGCTCCTTTCTACCCCCTGCAAGCTGGAGACATATCAAACTCAATGCTTGGAGCCTGGGAAGTGGGAATCCTGAACTGCTCGGAAACTCAAAGCCAGACTTCAGGCTATGAAGCTACTGGGCTGGCTCACTGAGCTATAACTGTGCATACATTTTTTGTGGTTTTTTTTTTGTTGTTTTATCAGCCCAGCAAGCGACATTCACATGCTCTTCAGCTGAGTTCATCTTTTGCTGTAAAATGTGCTGAGAACTGTGCAACTGATTAGACAGTTTTACTCAGCATTAATAAGGCAACCAAAATCTGATACAGAATGACTATCCCAGTAGTTTTAATTTCTAAGTAAGTGGACATACAGAGGAGAAAAGATTTGGGCACTCAAAACTGCTTACAGCTTTTGGCAGCACTATCTTGACTTTACATGCCCCAAATTTGCGTTCTTAGAGATTGCATACTCAGCAATAACAAAGAAAACATGGAATCTGGAAATCTTTGTCACAGGCGGGGGAGGGACTGTAAAGAAAGCCAATGAGTGAAGGAGAAACGCAGAGGCCGTGCGAGCCGTGGGTGAGAAGGGTCCCGCTCCCCTCCCCTGCCACGAGCCAGCCCCTCCTCGCGCCTGCCGCGGCCACCGCCAGAGTCAGCCTGCAGCGGTGGGTACCTGGGGTGGCATCTGCCATAGCATAGCTTCTCCTTGCTTTTCACAGCAGAGACCAAACACGCTCGCTCTGGGCCTTTTTTCAGAACTTATGCAGGCGTAATTGCCAATGGTTGTTCCCTTTTTAGGGTCAACCACAGTGTGTGGATGTCTGCATAATCAAAACTGTATTTCACTTTTTTTTTCCCTTCAGTTGTGAGGTCAAGGCTTTTTGCCTTATCTTTTCTACACTGGTAAATGTTTCTGTCCTCAGTCTGTAAAGGCAGAAAGTCTAGCCACACCACACCAACAACTTACATGTTGCCAGTCTGGGGAAAGAAAGTACACATTTAAAAGAATCAGCAGCCTAGGTAGGATATAATGTGACTGAAGAGTTTCATAGTAACATTGTAGAGTACAAAAATGAAAATATAAAGTGCATTTTAAATGATTAATGTACAAAAGCTGACTTCTTCCAGTGTGCATTAATCAAGAAAAAATGCACACTTTCTATAGTGGTTAATGTTGCAGGTCCATTATTCAGCTTTGATAATGTGCATAAAAATGCTCAATATGACAATGAGTTGGGGTAGCTGAGAATTTAGGATGGTGGCAAGTTTGTTGTAGTATTTGGATTAGCATTCTTAACCTACATCTTGGCAGCTTCTTTTCTTCATTTCGCAAGTGTTAATAAAATCTAGCTTTATCCTCTTTGATTTTTGGTTATTTTTTCTTGGTTTTTTTTTTGTTATTTTTTTAAACAAAACAATTAAAAAATACCTGCTCAAACAAATACTACCAGCATTCATTAGTCAGGATGGTTATATGTAAAAGAAATGATGCCAGATAGTAACAAATCCAAGAGAAGTTTATTATGAAAATGGCACCTGCGGGATGAAAAAAAATTAAGTTACATAAAGACAACCATGTATGACATGTATGAGAATCTACAAAAGTATAAAAAGAACCCTGTTGTAAATGAAGTATGTACATTTCTGATTTGCAGCATTATCAATGATCAATGAAAAAAATGTTTCAAATAAGCCAGGCACTCAAGAAGTTAGATTCGGTTAGCTTAACACAAAATAAATGTACCATAGCTGTCACTTTTTAACATTTTAATTTTTTTTATATTGTAGAGTTGGTAACACTGCTAAGATTTATACGAACAGAATCCCTTTCCCCATTATTCAGCTACTTGGCACCAGTCTCCTCATAAAAGATTTCATATATTTGTACAAGAAATAGTTAAAAACACAGACACAGTCTTCACAGGTAATGAAGTTTTTTTTTCATTTTGTAATTTTAAACACTATGGATTTAGACAGCAGCTGTGATTATCTGTTAGTTTAAATCACCAGAAATCATTTTGACACAACACAGAAACATTTATAAAAAAAAAACCAAAACAACAACAGCTGTCTAGCTGTTCTTTGTAGCTGATAGGTGCACTCCTTTGATTGTTCCAAAGCTAGAGCAGAGCTTCCAAAATTAAACTTTGAATTTCCCAGTCAGCTTTCTCGCCTTTTTTTAGACCTACTTAAATCCTTCCAATGGAACCTTTAAAAACAAGCTCATTAATTAATTTTGTGGCATCCAATTCCTTTTTTGCTATTACTCCGCTGTGGCTCGGACCTACTTCTCAAATTCAAAGCTACCGCAGGAATTGACTCAATGCAGTGAGAGATCAAAAATTCAAAGGACAGCTGAGTTAATATATTAGCATTGCACACATAAGCAAATATATATGACAATTCTAAGCTCAGTTTCCTTTTTAAACAATGCTGGTCAACCTTTGAAAGCATTTCCTATCTCACTGTAATTGCTCTACGTATTACTCCGCCAGCCTACCTGGGAGAAAACCAAAGAAATGCACCCTCTGCTTACAGTTCGAGCACAAGGGACTCTGGGAATGTTAACAACTGAGGCTATATGGCGTCAATTTGCTTAATATCTCTGAGCATTACTCTGTAGTGCATTGTGGGGTACACTGGAAGAGTAAGTCATACCCAGAATTCCTCTGTGGGAAAAATGGCTCCATTAACCTTGAGCTAGTTAAGAGTCTTTTATCTCTGAGAGTGAAGAAGAGAGAACGAGAGAGTGAGAGAAAGAGAGAGGGGAAAAGTGTGGAGGGGAGCGGAGAGAGGAAGGGGGAGAGAGAGGTTTGAGAATACACAACAGCAAAGCAACAGCAGAAATTAAAAGGTATACAGACAGTGGAAGCAGCATAAGGTGACATTACAGAGGAAGGCCACCACACAAAAACCACTAACCCCCAAGAATCACTGGTTCACTAGGACTGCAGGAATGGGACTTTACCACTCCGGACTAGAGATAAAGCACAGAGAAGACAAAGGACAAAACAACTACATTAGCTTAGTATATACTGCATATAGTAACACACATTGAAACTGCAATGGGACTGACAGCCAAGGACACTTACACATTGTACACATTACAGTTCTCACATCTGTTATTAGATGCCTTAACAAACAGCTGCCAAAGATGGAGTGGAAGAAGAATTTATATTTGACAGTCATTTGGAGTGTTTGACACTACACTGTGATTTCTGGCAACAAAGACAAAATAGGAGATTTCTTTTCTTTTACTTAATGTGCAGTTTTCAGTTGTAGTTATCTATTTCAAGCTTATTAACCCATTCTTTAGTTTTAAAACATATTGGTTTCAACACTAGAAATAAGGAAAAAACAACAAAAAATATCCAAATCAAAGAAAAAAAAGAAATTTACAACCTTCCCTCTATAATATTAAATGAAAAACAAAACATGTTAAATAGTTCTTCTGGTTTTTTTTTACTCTGAAGTGTTATTTGATGTTGTAAAATTAGCCTCAGTTACACTGAGAAAAAAATAAAGCAAAACAATATGCACCTAAGAAACTGCTCCTCGCGTCAATTAAATTGAGTTTTTTGTTTTTAAGCACTTTTTGAAAAAGGCTTCCTGACCCATTTAAATTTGATGTGAGGCTATGCTTGTTAGTTTGGAGGTAAAAAATTTTAAGTCCTGCAGCAAATGTTAATGAGGGCTTTTGTCTTAACTAACCAAGGAGACTGCAGCACCCGACTATAAACCGGTACGGAACACATTCTTTCCAAAAAACCCAGCCCACAAGCTGCATATTGTATGAAGACATTACAGATTAATAAATGATAGCACCATGGTTTTAGAAATTAAGTTAAAGTTTCAGTAATTAACATTTAGTCCAACTTTTTAACATTCTAGTCACAGGCCAGAAATTAACTTTTTAAGAACCCAAATTATTTTATGTGCAAGTAAGAAAATCTTAACCATAAAAAGAGAATTAAACTCTGCATAAAATTCTAAAATACTATCCCCTATTTTTAAAGGAATTAGGAACAAAACCCCCTTTTCATTTGACTTAGTCAAACAGGGCACATTGTTTATGCTTGTCTCTTTTAATCTTGATCATATCAAGATCATTTTGAAGTAAAACCAATGGTTGTCACTTTAAAATCTCTTTACCACAACACTGAGTATTCTATGGCAGAGGCATACACATATTAAAGGCATCTTAATAAAGATGCAAAGGAAAAAACACACATCTTAGAAGAAGACAAAATGGCAGGCAACTGGTACTTCGACTCTCTGAAGGCAAAAATAAAAAAATATCTTTACATTAAAGAATAAGTCAAGTTAAAGAGAAAGGGAATGAAATGGGGACCATCATATTGAGAGAATAAGCTGACCTGCTCAAATTCAAAGTGCTAGAATTAAAGGTCTAAATTAAAACATAGTCTATGCCTCAGAGTATAACACTGAACACAGTATGTGGTCATATTTCAATCCTCTTTCCGTTCCAGAGTCTGTGTAGTGTGAATGCCATTGCTGTACACAGGAAATGGAAGAGTGGAAAAAAGTCCTTCGGCAGTTGTGAACACATTCCCTGCAGGCATTTGGGTCAGACTGGCCCCGCTCACAGCACTTCCAAACGGTCCCGACATATTGAGTCGGTGAACGTGGTGGTAGAGCATTTCCATCGGTGTTTTAGGATCCAGCCCAAAGCTGGGGCTGTTAACATCAACAAAGTTAACAGCATGGGTGTTGGGGAGGAGGTTGCCCTGCATGGCTAAAGTAACTTCAGCTGGAGCATAGCGAATAGTGCCAGTGGTGTAGACCCTCTGAGCAGCAGTGCTGGTCGCAGCAAGGGTTCCCGTTACCCTGTGAACCAAAGGAAGCACCACATTGCCTGCTTGTAACCTCTGAAGGGCTTCCAGATCCCCAGTGTACAACAAAGAGTTGGAAGTTGTGGGACCTCCTGGATGTTTGTCCCGTGGAGATGCTGAAAGTGGGGGTGACAAAGGGTCAGAGGACACAGGAGCCAAGGCTGAGTTGGATGAGGTGCTGAACTGAGTTTTACGGCTGGCAGTATTTTCAGTCCCCGGCGGGGTGAGAACGGAGTCTGGAATGGAGACATGTAAACTACTGCTGGCTTGGGGGGAAGGGAAGTGCTCGGAGCTGGGGGGCTTGGTCATACTGTAGGGTGATTCATTCCTTGAGATTTCCCTGTTGGGTGGGTAATTCCAAATACTGCTATCATTATCAAAATTGATAGGTTCTGAGATTTCTGTTTTAATTTTGAGCACTGAGGCACTGTTTGGTGACGAGAGCAGCTGGGGCTGGTCCACCAAAGCTGAGTCAAGTCCATTTGGACTTGAGGTGCTTGACAGCCTTCTCCGGATCATGCTGCCTCCCTTTTGCTTTTTTCTCCTCTTCTTCCTCTTTTGATGTTTGCTGGAAGACTGGGCATTTACTTCCCCTGCACTGTCTGAGTCCTTGGCACTGTCCGAGGTCAGTGATTCACAGTTCTGCAACCGCAAGTCTGACTCACTCTCAACATAGCGCTCCACCTTGATCTGCATAGAGCCAAGAGTGCCAAAACTGTCCTCAGGGGCCTTTTGATTCTCGAAGTCAGAGTTTTCAAAGCTGTCATCACTGTCCCTGCTGTCCTGGTTGCTGGAGCTGTTCCCATCATCATTACAGTTCATTTCGTTATCCGACTGATTTCCTGACTTTTTCCTGTCGGATTCAGGGTCTTCACTGTTTTCTGACTGGTTTCCTTTCTCATCTGACTTTGAGTTCTCATTGTCCTCTGGAGCAAAAGGAAAGTGAAACAAATCATTAGCAATAGGAACATAATATTATAACCCAAGTCCAGATTTCCACCTACCAATGACGTTTGATTGCAGTAAACTTTTTGGCAAAAGGCTTTCTCTTCTGTAGAGCCACAATTTTTCGCAACATCGTGTTGGGAGAGTTTTGATCACCATGAATCTCTCTGACTCAGGACGGTTAAGGCACTAAAAGCCTATGCTACATGGCCTGCACCTTGATTGAGGGGGGCCTTTTCATCTGGTCGCTGGACAAGAATCATTTTGACAACTGTGAGCACAACGGCTGTGTCATCCAAAGTGAAGTCAGTGAACAATCCCATTATGACCGTTATGTTCTGGTGACTGTTCTTTCACATCCATGTTCTCCTACAGTGGGCAGGCATCCAGGTGTAGCACTATTTACTAATGAAGACTCCAGTCCTCTCATCTCACCATTGCCACTTTCAAAATGGCATAGTGTCTCTGACTTCAGTGGAATTACTGCTGATCTCCGCCCGTGTGAGAGGAGAAGCAGGCCATACGTGTATAAATCTGAATGAATAAACCAGTTAAAACAATTTTGTTACATTGCTAGACTGTCTTCTCATATTCCCCTGAAGGGCAACAAATAAAAAAAAAAAAACAAAACACCCAGAAAAAAATTCATGCAGGGAATTGAATTCTTGATTGATCCACATCATCTAAGGGCCATTGAAAATAGCCCAGCTACAGCACTGAGAAGCTGTCACTCTTCTTGCCTGAATTAATTTAGTTGTGTTTTAGATTTTTACCTAATTCTAATATGGATGAAATAAACACTCTAGCCCACTGGACTCAGACAGCCAAAGCAGCTTTGAGACTGAATACGCTCCATTATCACACTATGTTTGAAAGGATCATGAAAGGCTTCAGGAGACCTCGTCTTTTACGGACCAGCCAGAAATCCTTTGTTGGGAAATAAAAGATGTTTTTTCACTCATCAGAGCCAAGTACTACCCTTTTCAGTATGCTCGTTTTAGGGGGAGAGGGGAAGGGCCAGTTTTCCTCTAAAAATTGGTTACTCCTGGAGCCATGTCAATACCAAACAGTTTCCCAGAAGTGCTGGAGAAGGTGGGCTTGACAGGGAAGCTGCCTGAGGATTCAGGGCAATGCGCTTCACAAGTCACTCAGTGGAACTTTTGCTTGAGTCACCAGCAGCAGAAAGACCCTCCCTTTTGAAAAATAAGCCCACAGAAGCAAAGTAACAGCCACAAACCCCTCAATCTCATCCAGCTTTTTGTTCCACCTAGGGCTGAATTTCTCCTACAATTTTTTTTCTTTTTTTGAAGATGCTTTCTTTGAGGGCCATGGTTTCTAGCTGGTCAGGAGGGGGCTTAGGGTGAGGTAGTCCAAAGCTGCACAAAGTTTGCCTGGGATTTTATCGGAGCTTGAACTGAACTTGTTGATTTCATCCAAGGTGCTGTTCTGATTTCAGGTCCTTTGGCATTTCTGTTAATTGTTTTGTAGGAAGCAACCCCCTGCCTCTGCTGTCTTCCAAGACTCCCAGACATCTCTTTCTGAGAGGTATACATCTGTGCACCTTTGCAGAATGCTCTCTTGTTCTGCATCAGCCTTAGGAGTCATGAATGCACGTGCACTTCTCACCTGGAGAAACTTACAATGCACATGGGAAATGCAAACTGTACTCCACATGCATGTTATTTGGCTATTTAGGAACAAGACAGCATAAAGGAAGCACTGGGAATGGATGAAGAGATTCCCAGTGATGGTGGGCAACAAGCCTGTATGTGTGCCTAGTGTTGACTTAAACCATCAAACCAAGCTGTCAAAGGAGAACCAATAAAGGCAAAAGATGAAAGAGAACAGCCATATCATATAATATAACATTAAGGCCTGATCCTCCCCTTGCTTTTGCTTGATTTATGTCATTGTGATCCATTTTCTTGAGATTTTTTTTGGTTGTTGTCATAGACACGAGAGAAAAATCAGATATATGTATCACATACTATAGCAGAATAACATCCTTAGCTCTTGGGCCACAGGAAACCATGCTCCTTTCAAAGCCAGATGATCTGTACCTGTGCCTAGGTAACCACTTTTAAAACTAATGGCGAATGTATGAACCATCTGTGCATTGGACCATCTGCAGGACTAATTTACACACTGAGTTTGACAAGTACATTTAGCTTTTAAAAAACAGCTGAAGTCCCAGACTTAAAGAGCTTAGAAACAAGTGCTTGAACCCATACCTTCTAATAAAATATAATTCTTTTAACCCAAGAAAACCCTCAAATTTTGCAATCTTCACTGCCCCCTAGTGAGACTCTTCAAAAATGTATTTACACAGGAAAAAGGGTCGTAAGATTGACAGTAGAGATTTATCTTCAGAACGTATACCTACTCTGGAAAGACAAGAACTAGAACTATATTCAACAGTTACAACTCCAGGTCCTCTACACAAGGCACAACACCTGTTCATGAAGCTTAGCTGGGAAATCAAATATTCAGTTCAGTGCAATATAGGCAAGGATGCATGCACAGAGTGAAGAAAAATACTGAGGAAATGGAGATACTGTGGAACTGCTGAGGTCATTAAAAGATTTTGCTAGTGTTTTTCAATTTAATTTTACAGGAAATTTTTGTTTGTTTGTTTGTTTTGTTGTAATGGAACAATCCTTGAGAAGCAAAAGCAACTGGAAAGCCAGCCACGCGGCTGTCATATGAACCTTTTGTGGGTGTAAAGGCACACCATGTGTGTTACCTGAGTTGTCCTTTGAGTCCGATTCAGAGTCAGAGGTCTCTGAGGATTCTGAGGTTTTCTCTGGCAGATGAGGAAGTTGTGCAATATCCATTGGAGTGTCCTTGTATTCTGGGTTACTGAAGAGGAGACAGCAAATATAAACACAATTGGATGATTTGCAGTTTCATGTTTTTTTCCCTCTTTTCATATCAAAGTTCAGGAACAAAGAACATAAATAGGAAGAATAGCAGAGCAAACACAGAAACGTACATTTTTGGCTCCTCAGAGCTTCACAGCAGGGATTTTATGAAGGTTTATTTTAATACTGCTGTCAAATACTTATATTGACCAGGTACTAAAACTCGTTTGATTCTAGTGAAGTTTTAGAGCTATCAAAGCATTCTTACTGAACTGGGACACCAGGGCTTGTGTGAAATCTAACAGTAAAGCTACACTGTGTAATCATCCAACAACAAAATATCTCGATTTCGATCCCATTACTGTGCCTGGAAGGACCGAGATGGTGTTTTAACTTTTCCAATCTGTTTCTTTCCCACCGGCAATGTCTATTAGAGTTATCTCTGTAACAATGTTCTCAATCAACCTTGCCAGAGCCCTTTCAATACCTGTTTCTCTCAACATTCCTGTTTTCCACACTTTAATCAAGCAGACCATACATAAAGTTAGTAAGAAGGTGCTCAGTTAGGGGTACAGAAAATGACCACTGCTCAAAAGAATTTGGCCAAAAAATAGATAAAAAGGGTTATATATTTTTTAAACACTGCACACATGCATCCACATCACCAAGAAACCAGAAGCAACCACTCTAACTATATGACAGATGCACATGTGCATGTTAAGATGCATATGTTAGGGATAAAGAACTGTCAACACACCCATTATAATCATATCTTCATCTGCTCATGTGGTGCTCACCTGTGACTTGTTAGCAATGAACATGACTGCAATGTAAAAAAGCTACACTACCAGAGAAAGTGGAAAAAAACCCCAAACCCCAACCCTATGCTTTTTCTCCGCTTGTACCTTTTAAAATGTGTTCCTTTCCCAAATCCATGCAAAGGCAGGGGAACAGACACAGCTAGACATACGTGGCATAGGAATGTTGAAAACAAACAAAGTCTTTAAACATTTTTGAATAGGTGAGCATTTCTATGCAGTTCAAATTCCAGCACAGTGATAGAGCAGAAAATCTGCAGTCCTGCATAGAACAATATGAGGCAGCACTGGGGGTGACTGACACACTATCACAATGACAGTGTGCCCATATTCAGCCTATTACACTGTACTGTGAAAATTCAGAGTTCACACAGTTCACATTGAAATGCCATTCTTACGATCATCATTTTTATGGTTTTGTCCTGACAAAGTGACTTTATTCTGTTGCATCCCAGGGCAGTCCCCAAATTTGCCCCCTCCAAGCATGAGATGTTCGAGGGCTTTCACACTGTGAATAACAAGTTGCTAGAACAAGAACAGCATTAATCCTCCCTGTCACTATAATTAGTCTATCCTTTTAGAGACAGCTGAATCATACTTTCTAATGCATGGAAATGTATACAGACCAGTACTCCTGCTAAGAGTAGACCTAATTATGCCTTGATCTGTCATTAAAATATTATTTAGATATTTGGATCTTTCATGGATTCCAGTACTAGGAGAAATCTAAATTAAAAATACAAATTCAGTGGAGAAGTTAATCTTTCTCTAATAGACCAGTGAGGGGAATGCAGCAGAAAAATCAAGTTCTGGGAGGAGACTTGGGGAAGACCACACTGCTTTTCTTTTTTTGTTAGGTATGTTCTGTTGGTAGAGAAAATAATTTTGTGGGACGTTTGTGGGCTAGGTTCACCTGTTGTCTGGAAAGCAGCAAAGGGGACAGTGGCAACTGTTCATAATTCCTATGGACCACTTTTCCAGCTAGAATATGAGCACATTTCTGGGCATTTTGAAGCCCTGTTAGGACTGAGGCAGTGAAGCTGTATTCTGAATTCCAGTTCAGAATTGGCAGGCTTAAGCTGACCGCTTGAAATGCTGCATTCTGCCTCACTCTTGCAAAAAGAGACAAAAAAGTAGCAGGATAAGGATATATTCAGAAATGCCCGTGCTCAGTCACAGCAGGACAGAAACATGCAAAACCCAACGAACACTCCACTGCTGGGGAAGGTTTCCCACAGTATCCCTCAATGCTCTCCTGCCAGGGGTTGCTTCCTCCTCTTCCCCAAAAGGGGAATCAAAAGTATTTCAACATGTGAGTTCAGGCAGGCACAGTCTCTTCGGGGCTTGCTGGACTTGGCATAAATAAGTCACAATCTAACCCCTAGACATCACTTTGAACTCTCACGGCATCAAAGGAATGTAACAAACCATGACAAGCAACTTAAAAGGAGAACAGGCCAGAAAACGACAATTGCATTTCACGACAATCTCAAGGTTTCAAATTTTATTTGTCTGTTTGTTCTGCTCTGGAGTGAAACAGAAAATCCCCAATCTTACTGAACATTTTCACAAAACAGAATGTGTTGAAAGGTATTTTCAGATGAGAAAGGTCAGGTTTATATTTCACTGTCTCTCAGTGACTGTTGGTTTTCCCTTGAGCTCAGCAACCAGTCCTTTAAAAATACCTGGGCTTTGGTAAAACAGAATTTCTCAGGGAGGAGCCTTTCATTCAAGATATTACTACTATTTCTGTTTAAAATAGTTTAAAATAGTTTTAATTGCCACTTTTATTTTTAAATCCCATTTTGCATTTTTCAGTGTGAATACTGATGGTTACAGGAGCAACATATTAGTTCTAGGCTTTTCCTCTGAGAAAATTCCTCTCTCTGGAGTGAACTGGCAAACACCTTTCAGAAAGACCTTTTTGTAGCACTCCAGAAGTTTGCTTCCATGCATTTTCAATAACCAAATAAACCAGTGCCCAGCACTTCACACCAGATTTTATAACACAACTACTGAAAGTTGGTGTGGATAATTTTTAACTTTGAGCTCAGGTTGAGTAGATTTCAGGGCAGTGGAGGCATGCAGTAAAGTGGTGGAGGGTTTATCTGAAGAATAAGGCAGCGTAATAATTCAAGAATATTCCAATGTACTGAGACATGACAGATGTCTCAATAAATATAACCAAATGGCACTGTTTTTGAGGTGGATCATCTGAAAAGTTCTTCTCCTTAACTTTCTCCAGTAGGTAACTGTTTTTTCCCTAAAACTCTCACCAACAGAGACAAACAACAGAGACAGCAGTTCAAGTGAGAGAAGTGACTGGAAGACCTACCTAAGAAGGTAATTGACCCAGATGATATTCTTCTCACTCGCGTTCTTGGCATTGACAGCTATGGTTGCACTAGACTGTATCCAGATATAACCTCCGTTCTTCTGCATCCAGCGGTAATACTTTGTTACACATTGACCCTTATTCAGCACTGGCAAAAAAATACAAACAAAACAGAAGCAAGATATAGTGCATGTTAGAACTGTGGTAAAATGATCTTCATTGGACAACATGCCACAACTATAGGCAGAAGATCCTTGGCTTCCTTTAGGTTTAATGCAGCACGCCAGTGAGATGCCAAACAGGATCTGAAGTTCAGTATAACTAGCTGTATGTTTTAGAAGTTTTCAAAGTATATTTTTAATCTGTTTTTGGAAACTCTAGTGGAAGAAGAAAAGTAAAAAGAACTACAAATCTCTTTGGTTCACAGAATACTCATTGCTGTGTGGACATTTTCAATGCACTCAATGTCAAACTGCAAAAAAAGAAAAGGAAAAAAAAGAGGCAAATTTGTATGTGATTTATTCATAGCTCCTAGGTAGACCTCTTTGAGATTCTGGATATTTGAAAGGTTTGGGAAGATACTCTACCCCTGCTGCTTTGATCATTTCTCCTTATTGCAGGCGATATCAACCACTGAACTTACACATCTGTTTCTTTGATCTTGTCAAACAGAATTTACAGTTCTCAGATGAACCAAATCTCCACTGGTCAGTGGGGGGAAAGTCTTGGGAGAATTTACTTTCTACCAGAGCAAAGTAAATCCACCAACAGACTGAAAGAGGCCTAAGGGAGGCACAGAATGGCTTGGTTAGAGCCAAAGAGTGACAGCTCTCTCCGCTGTTTGAAATACGCTAGGAAACAGAGAAACAAGTAAAAGCAATCAGTAATGTGAAACGGTGCTATTAAATGCTCACAGCAAGAAGGCTTAAAAGTACAGATGTTTAAAGTAATACTTCAGCCAAAATATTGCAAAGTTGAAACGGATTTGGTTTGTATCTGATGCTTCAGTGACAGGAGAAGGGGATGAAATGAAAATCTTTCAGTGGAAGGGAGCAGCATGGTTTCAAAGAAAACCTAAACTATACAAAATCTGGGTACTATTGTTACTGGAGCACTTACTCTCCTCTGCATTCCGCACTAATCCATTAAGCTTTGTGCACTAGAGGGCAGTGTGCATTCATATACACCTTCTGCTTTTGTCATGTCCTTGTCTCCGTCTGCTAAAATGAAAAACCTCTAACTGCTGTAATAAATTTGGCTAAATTAGCTGCTAAATGGTTATCTCAAGTAATATGTATTTGCATTAATCATCTTGCTCTAAACCAGAACAAGCCAGAGTCCTAAAGACGTAGTAAATTCATATTGTCCATTTAATTACGGCTAATAAGTGCTTCATATACAATAGTTTCATGAAGTACATTTTCATTTTTTTTTTGTAGAGGGAAAAGAAAAAAGTCACTTTGGAAAAGAATAAGTATTTAAGGCAGTTAAAGTTCCTACCATAAATGTGACAAATGACACTTTGGAGCTTTCAAGTTAACCAAATGTCTATATCCCTAATTATACATATGAATGTATCTATAGCTAAATCCGTGTACAACAGGTATCTACAGAAAAAGATATTTACAAAGACAGTGATACAAACACAGATGCTTTCTTACCTTGGAGGGAACCCCCAATCCCCACTCCAATTTTTCAACTACTGAATAAAAAAATGCATGTAAAAAAGTGCAATGTAAAGTGAATGTAAAGTGCAAGTTAGGTTCAGCTGTAATATGAACAAATATTTGTGATCCGGGTCCTGTTGTTTTTCAGCAACCTCTAGTTAATTAGGTGTGTTTCTAGCAGAGATCCATAAGTTTCCCTACATTTTTACTTTTGTATTCCAAGCTCTAAATATTCTGCTATGATAATTCATTGGCTTCAAAACCTCATTACACAGCAGAATAAAGATAAAATATAAACAACTGACTAGCCAGCATTTCTGTCAAGCCAATGTTGTATGCCACTTTAGAAAACAATCTCACATAAATTAGCCCAACTTTATCAGTTATGAAGAATAAGGGAAGAAAAGTACTGCTGTAAGTTTTGATTATGGTAGACTTTTCCATTTCAGTAAAATTGGATATTCAAAATACTCTGCTTACAGCTGACAGTAAAACTGATATGCCTGGAAGTCTGGAGTGATATCGTCTCCTTTCTGGAAACCTGAACACCCACAGGTGTGTGCAGAAACTAGTAAAATCTATCTGCGCTTGTATCTACTAATTATACTGTTGTCTTCTTTATAACAGTTTTTATCTTAGGAGTTTACCATGCTATACAAATACCAAAGGATGAATCCTCACAATTGCCCACATGCACATTTGAAAGTCAAGGTACCAGGTGAGTCACTAGCCAGTGACTGAAGAGCACATGGCAATTCTGCATAGTGATAGCTATGAGGACCCAGATCCTCCAGCTCTTTCAGTCCATTTCATCCTAGGTAAGTCCTTCCTCCTTCAGTACCCTTTATATTGATTGTTGCACCACTGGAAAAGTCTATGTCATGAGCTATACAGAGCATTCATTTCAGAACTATGGAAAAAAGGGGGAAATTAAAACCTTATAAGTTATTTCTGAAGGAAAAGGTGATTGCTTTTTCAAGAAAGAGAATTCAGAGCATCAGAGTTGCATACAAACCATCTACAGTCAGAGTTCAGGCTCCCAAATTACTATACATCCACAGAATATCTGAAATACTGTCTTGAAAATGAGCTTTCCATAAAGTTAATCTACCTGCAAAGTCCCACTCTCTATTTGGCCACGTCAGACATATTACCACATACACAGGATTTTCCTTCCTGCATCTGTCTAAAGCACATTGCATATGAGAGATTCGTGGACCACACTCTGAAGGAAGTCCCACGATTCAATATAAAAATTCTCTCTGTAAAGAGATTCTCTGGCAGGCCAGCTGTGCTGTGCTGCTAAATCTGGTTCTTACATCCTTTGAGAGTGCACCAGGCACCCCCAAGCCAGTTCTGAAAGCTCATACTATAGCTTGGGAAGAAATTTCTCAATGTGATGAAAGAGAAAGAATGAAAAAAAATTGAAATGTTTCCTAATTCACGGTATTTTTTAGCTGTTGGCATCGCCAAGCTGAAACTTAGAAATTAGATGAGAATTTTGAGAAAACAAGCAACTAGAAGGACATGTCAGGAAGGGAAATCTATCTGGTTTACTGATAACCTAGTGTTACTGAGTAAAGCCCAGTTTCATTTTGAGTATCTTCAGTTTGCAGGTACAGGGAGTCCATTAATAAAGTTACTGATTTTGAGAAGAAATGAAAGTAAAGAATTAGTCTACCCTAAGCTCTGCTTGTGAAGTTGTGTTTTGTTACTAGCAGCAGACCACGCATTTCAGCTTAGCACAAACTTCTGAAAAAGTAACGTCATGTGGGCTACATCCTGTACTTATTCAGACTGTACTTAAGACAAATCCCTTATTGAGAATCAGGGTTCAGCTCTGTATTTTTGTACACTGAGAAATGTAAAGAGTTTTAAATTTCTATTTGTATTACACATGGAGTACCCAGTCTGGCAGACAATGCAGTGTAGGGGAAGGTGAGACTTGTGACCACGTCGGTGGGATGGTTCGTGTGACTGAAGTTATACGGGATTATGCAGGATTTGGTTATATAATTATATATATACACATATATATCTAAACCCTTTAATCAAAGGGAATAACTGAGGGTTCATGTTTTAAAACTAGTGACCTTTATGTTAGCTGCACAGATATATTCCCTAAAATGGTGGATGCTAAACTCTACTAAAATTTGCTGAAACTAGTTACTCAATTTGAATTCAGTGGTTAGCATGCAAGAAATGCACAGTATGTCATGCTAAGAACTAAAAAAACCCCCTCACTTATTTCTCAAAGTATGAATATATTGCTATGTACACAGTTCCCAACAGAGGGATTTCAGTTTTCCTTGGTAGCTTTGCGCACAGCAATATTCTTGTAGCAGTGGAGTGAAGGAGGGGGGAGAAGAAGAAACAGTCAGTGTTCTTTGCAGGAACCTATTTCTGTTAGAAAATCAAAATAAATCAGTACAAGTTTGTCTTCAGAAATATGGTTACAAAAAGAAAAAGAACATAGTTTCTTCCTGTAAGGCTGTTCTGAGAAATCAAAGCCAAAGCTTCTAAATAGTGAGTTGTGTTTTAAAAGAAGGAAGTAGCTTAATTCAGTTTGAAGAGGAGATGAAGAAATTGTGTATCAAAAGCAGTCTTTTAGCAAAGTCTCTTACAAAAGGACATTTTACTCATGTGCATATGCATTTAAAAGCTACACTATATTGCGTATTCAGGTAAGTATTGAGTAAATAGGAAATGATGAGATCATCTTACATATTCACACAGCTTCACAAAGAGGCTCTTTATAACTGGTGAAAATATTGAGGTTACATCTGCTGTGCTATTCACCCTTCTCCTTGAAATACCTTTATCAATGACTGGATGGTATTGATACTGAATTCCCCTTGTGGTAAACTTATAAGAATATTTTTAATTTACTGCATGAGGATGAAAATGTCATACTTAATACCATAGTCGGATACTTAGCTGCAGCCACAAGTACTCCTTCTACATTCACAAAACTGGCAGACGAAACATGAAAAGGAATACTGACTCTTTAATCTCCACTTCTCCACCTAAGGCCCAAGGCAAGCTGACAGGGTAACTTCGTTCTGGAAACAGAGGGTTTTTTTATTTTTTTAATTCTGGATTACTTTTTCTTCTGCTTTTGAAAACTGTGGGCTATAGGGGAATGAACCTGGCATAGACTTAAAACAAGAACAAGTTTCTTTATCTGAAAAGTTACAGTCCTTGATGCTTACAGGAAGGTCATTTTCAAAACCCACAGGAAAAATAGCATCACAGCCAGAAAGAGTGCATTAAGTGCCTTATTTGCTTGTAACAGAGACAGTTTTTCATTTATAACAGCTCCGAGGATCAAGTGAGCCTTTGATGTTGTAAGGACTTTCCTATAGATTTTGCAATTAGGGAGTTAGATATTTTAAATAGCAGGTATCCACAAACTGGATTTTAGCAATGAAAAAAACGTACTGAGCAATATTTAGCAATGTTAAATGATGTTTGTTACTTAAACAGAATTACGAGCTAGATAATAGGAGACTTGTAGACATTCAGTGAGCAAACGTGTGCCACCTATGTAATTCTCCACAAACACTTCGATTTCGGATCTACTACACGGGCTAGGGTGAGGAGGAGGGGATGTAAGCCAGGACAGTGTGCAAATGTGTTCCCTATCCACCAGGGCAAAAGTGTGGCCTCCACAGCAGATTGCTTGAGGAAGAATGCCACCTTCCCATCACAAAAGTCCCCATGGGTCACATTGCTCTACCTCCCCTCACTGCAGACAGCTGCTTACCACCCCTGTGTGACTTACTGTATCTCAACAGAGTTCTCTCAAGAAACATAGAAAGATGATAACTGTTTAGAAAAATAGTGGTTCTCTGAGGCTTTAGGAAGCTGCATTTTACTCACACCATATAACAGGAGAAAGCCCTGAGTGCTGGACAGAGAACATCTTTTTTAGGTTTGGGTAGAATGCAGCTTATTGTGTCAATAACACTGAATGAGACTTGGCTGCTATCGTGATAGGATTATTAGACAGTAATAATTGCTGGCTTCTAAACATAAATTAATCTATTCCAAAGTCATGCAGGAAGTAGCAGGTCAGATTCATGAAAGAAAACTGTACCTCACTGGTATCCAAATTCCCACTTAACTTCTTCATTCACCTGGGATAACTCTTTTAAGCATATACAGTCACTCTAAAAATGCTAAGTGTGGCAATTGATTCATTGCTTACTTCTGCAATATGGAATACTGTTTAATCTTCCTGTGTAGGGATGTTACATACATAAATACCTGGCAAATTAGGCAAAAATAAGGATCAACAACCTTGCAGAAAAAAATTAAAAAGCCTTAATCGACATTTAGAAAAATTGGAAAGCTTAAGAATCTTTAAAAACGAAGCAATATTTTTCCTGCCTCACTTTGCAGAAAAGCAAATGATAAAAGTGGTCTGAGTCAAACTGTTAAAAAAATGTGGATTCATATTAGGATTGAAGGTTGTAGCTCAAGGTCATCGCTTGCCAAATACAGTGAGAAAAGTCTTGCATGCTACACGTCAAGCTAGGGAAGAAAAGTAACTCTAAATAGTAAAAATAGTTTGGAAAAACATTAATGGATTTTGTAACCTATCCTAATCCCAGGAGAGTGGTACTACAGCCCTCTGAAAATTCCTAGCCTCTGCTAGAGATTCTGCCTTCATTTGATTCCAAATCATCTCAGATAAGGACCAGGAAGATGTTTTGTTTAACATCAACCCTATGTTATCAGTTTACATGATGTCAGTTCACAGCAGCAGTACAAATTTATTAAAACCCAGCAAAACCAGAAAAAAAGTATTTCCCAGCACTAAGCACAAATCATCATCTCCTACTTGAACAACAGAGACATTTTTCTTCCCCTCCATCCCTTTCATGGTGGTTATAACATACCATTTGTCCATGGTTCATCGTTTAAAACTACAATTTTATAATTATGCTTAACAATAACTATTAATGAGAACATATAATGCTAGGTAGAATGTTTATTTTAAAACATTATGTAAGTATTGATCAAATGTAATGACAGAAATATAATATATAATTCAATGTATCACTAGATGCACTCTTCCATGGAAGCTTACAGCATGCATATCAGAAAACTTCTCTGTTGTTTCTATAGATAAAAATGATGTAAATAAACTAACTAACTAAGTTTATTTAATGATAAACTGGATTGAAAAATGAACAGTAGATTTGTCTACCTAGGATTCTCTAGGTTTTCTTCTCTTTCTTAACTTTTCTTTTCCCTCATGATTTGTCTGTCTCCCCATGACTTTTAAAACTTCAATCCTGCCATAAAATGATTTTCTTCTGCTAATATTGAAATGGTCGTTTAGAAACCCAAGCCTGCTTTGAACACCAACTTCAGACAGAACTTCCATTATAATTAATGAACTCTCTCTGTTCAAACTGGAGGGGAAAATGAAATCCCAGATCCAAATTTTGCCCTCAGCTACTAAAACGCAACATCAGAGGAGAAATTTGGCCCTGCTTGCTCAAGAAACTTAAATCTGTCCTCCATCTCTCCACTAATATTAATGTCCATCATATGACAACCTATGTAAGATTAATGACTTTAGAACATAACCCTTTCCACGCCAAATGTATCAGCAGACTACACACAACTCTATCTCCTATGAACAGGAAAAGAGATAGAAGTTTCACAGAAGCAAATTGGCAGCAATATTAATTTTATTTTTGAATTTCATAGGTTAAAGATGGTCTGCTTCAAGGGACAGTATCCCTTTAAACATGCTTTCATTTCTGGGATAAGAGTCCCCGTTTGGGTACTTGGACTGAGTGAAATGAGTAGTTTTCTCAGCCTAATCTCTAGAGGAAAGGGATCCACAGCACAGTGGCATGGTGGCATGGCACAACTGAATGTTCAAATACCCTTCTAACCACCACAAAGATTCATCACCACCTCACATTTGGCAGTAAACTACATTAGACATTTTTAAAGGAAATTGTCCCTTTATACCAAATGACTTGTAAAAGAAAAGAAAAGGAAACAAAACGAAACTTTCCACTTTTCTCCACAAGCCTTAAAAAAATAGCTTAGCACTAACCCCCCAAAATTCCTTGTAAAATAAAAATAAAAGAACTTCTGAATAAGTAAGCATCTTATGATCTCAGAACGAATACCTAGCAATCTGTGGACATTGGGTACAAAGTCTTCAGATGTTTGGCAGGGCATTCCCAAAAGCCCACTGAGCCAAAGTCCCGGACACCAGCCCACTCGCTTTATAAGTTATCAGACACCAAAACCAACACTGATCCACCACTGGCCACATCACTCATGGATGGCAAAGCCACAAGTGATTTATGCGGGTTCTTTCAAACAAGTGCTAATAAATCCTATTGCCACACTGTCACATATCTGATATATGCTACACATTTTACTAATACTGTTTTCATGTCCTTCTGGCTTTGAAAACTGTCTCCTCTCAGAGACACAAGGTCAACTGTCCAGACCTTTGAAAAGTCAAAAGAAGAGAAAAAACCCAGTAGCACTAATGTGTTTCTAAATCTCTGGAAAGGTCTGCAACAATTTCTTCATACCTTCACATAGTGACATTTTAGGATGGAATATTTCACAGCCTAGTAAACTACAAACAAAATCCTTAATCTGTCCTTGGATTTTCAATGAAGCAACATTGTTTCTGAGTTAGACTACAAGGTGATGAACACTTTTGGTCTCAGTAATTTTGGAGGGAACCTCAGCAATGAAAGTGAAAAGATATGTGGCTCAAGTACTTTCCCCCTTCGTTTTTAAAATAGCATACATTTACTTTATGTAGCAAAAGTCACCACAGAAATAGTTTAGTGGACAGAATGAAGGTGAAGCTGCTGGAGGTGCACAGTAAAACCTTTTATTCCCATGGCTTTGCAATTTATCATGTGCTTCTGCAATCTATCACAAGAATAATATCAAAGTATACATTCATCTTTGGGGTTGGAAATTTTGAGCACAAAGAGACTTTAAAAAAAAAAAAAGAAAATTATTAAGGGAGTAACTGGGAAACCAGAAGTTCCCAGCAGAAGTCAGAGCTCAACCTTCACTCTATAGCCCCTTAATGCAGTAGCTGTACTTACACAGCTGGTACTACATGCATTTTTAATGTAAAAATAGGAGAAGAGTTTAGCTGTAAATTTCAACAGACTGTGAGCTGTGGAAGACTTACAATGGAGAGCCTACAAACTGAAATGGGAATGTACTAATCAGTATTGCATTAGATTTAATTTGAAGATGAAATAGAATCAGGAATTAAGTTAAAGAGTTATTGATACAAACTATCTGAGGCACCTTGCAAAATAACTGTATATTGCTAAGCTACAGAAGGCAAAACTCTGCAATTAGGATCAGCAGCTAATGGTTTAAATAGCTTAAAGGTTTAGCTTTGTAGAGTTTTCTGGTTTGTTTACTATCCAAAAGATCTGATGCTTATGGTAAACTCTTATATACTTTACATACTGAAAACATTTGTCCAATATCACACGATATGCACCTGGAAAACTTAGCCACAAAATATCAGGAAGATTAAATATTTATCGGGATTTAAAATGATATCTGAATATTTATATGGATAATTAGAATACCAAATATTACAATAGTAACAACCATCCTCCACAAACAGAAATGCAAGCAGTGGTATAAATCTCATCTTTCAAGGAATGAACCAATCATGAGTTAATAGTGTATTATGTAGAAAACAAGGGTGCAAGGTGTACACAGTTGCATATTGCAGAGTGTTTTCCCCCTTCTTCTAAAGTAACTGGCTTTAGTCAGAAAGCAGACAAAGAAATTAACCTAGACAGACCAGCATCTCTCATAATCCAAAGAAGCATTTGCAGGCGCAAACACAACAGGATTTCAGAGCATGGCTAAAAGACACCAAACATACACACTCTTGCTTAGGTGCACATAATTTAAGATTCATTAGGACAGAAAAACAAACACTAGGCATGGCCTAAACCCAAAGTCTGTGCTCCTTTTTTTCTCGTATGAATCAAACCAATGTTTTCTTTATATGCTTCTGTTTCTTTTAGTTTCTTATCTCCTGTTCCCTCATCTTGCTCTATCACCACTATCTCCAGTCAAAAAGACATAAGGATGCCAGTCTCCAACGCAGAAATCTTTGCTGACCCATAGCATGGACAGAGAGGAAGATTGTGCAGGTGGTCAGACCAACACTGCTGCAATACTTTGAAAACAAGATACACTAGACTCTCATCAGGATGCCAGGTGGGCTTGGTTTAAGAATTAGATGAACACCAGACATTCTATCAGCCTAATTTAGAATCAATCTTGCTTTTTAGTGGTGATAATAAACTTGTACAAACATGAGATTCATTTGTATATTTTAGCATTTTATTTCAGTCCCAGAATGCAAAACCTGACATTGGAATCAGTTTGATTTTTTTGGTGATTGAAGATATTAAGTACTACAAGAGCATTGAAATTTCGATCTGATTAGGATAAAAATTCCTCAGGATCAAAACACTTCTTTTTTTTCCCCTACAGTTTTACTAATTGTGTGCTACTTGACATTGCAGAGTTATTCCACAGCATGATAGCAAAATATGTGAAGTGTATTTTACTGTTAGAAATTATCAACTCATTCTATTTGTTTTTCATGTGTTTGAGGTTATTAAGAGAATAAAAAATTATAACTGATATGCATAAGTTAAAAGAGTTAGTTCAACTACAGCTGGTAGGCTAAACCACTAAGCAATATTTTGTACAGCAATAGAATTTTTCTACTGAACATACATAAAAGAAATAATGAATATATAACTGATTTAAAAGCAGACTGAGGGGGTAATATCCCTTGAAAAATAGGGGAGCCATGAAAAAGGTGAATATGGAATAGTTTATTTTCAGAAAGACTGGATTATTCTAATCACTGGAAACCAGATAAAGTAGATCAGAGGGAGTGCTACCAAACATACTCATCAGAGACCTTTGCTTTATGGGAAATGAACTGCCCTGGCTCACTGTTCCTGAGGAATTGTATTTCTTATAGTTGTAAATCAAATCCTGAAGAAACAGGATGATATTTTCTAAGCAATAGCTGAGGACAACAAGTATCTTTTTTGTCAGTGTCAGGTTTCTGAATTTAGACCTCAATTAGGATTCCAAAATGAAAAAGCACATATTATATACCAATATATACTTGTGACAGTGTTCTTACAAGCAATATATTAATTTTCAAATGGTGGCACATTGTCCTATATTTGTCCAAAAGTATATTCATGGTTGCCTTCAGAGGTCCTGACTTTCATCCTTCCTTGCTGCTTTCTTAATGACCTTCATTGAAGAGTAACATCAAGTACTTGATTTTCAATGAAGGTCATTAATTTTTTTCAATTAAATGGAAGAGGTATACTCCTACAGCATATGATATCCATTCAATCTTAGCAAGAAATGTATTTCTTAAATCAAAAAGGGATGTTGCAGACCTCTGTATGATAACAGTGTCAACCAAATGGAAGCACATATGCACAGCATTGTACTCTAGAGAGCAGTGAGTGTCAATTGCCCTTGCTGGCTCTACAGACAGTGCTAAGACCTGATACAACAGTAATTTTATTAATCTGCTTGATTTCTGATATTGATTTGACATAAAATCCTGCTAGCTTTAAGATCAGGGATATTTTCTTGTCATTGGAACAAGGGCAGTTCTACCCATGCAGGGACTCATGGCTTGGTGAAAGTGTATGAACCGCCCTATGCTTGACATACAGTTCAGCCCTGCAATGTTTCTATGCAGAGGCAAGTAAAAAGAGAGGATCTGCTCACTTTCCCCATTCTTACAAGTGGTGAAGTAGAACCGGGGGCATGAGGGGTCTTTCTAGGGTGTTAGTTCTAGATGCATAACTATGAAACATAGAACATTCAACTTCAACTCTTTCATGCCACATACCCTAATGAAGACCTCTGTTACACATAGCTAGGATTAGGGACTGTATCTGAGCCAGGGTACAGCTAGACCTGCAATTTTTGAGGGCTCAGATTCAAACACAAGTTGTTGCAGCTTAGCCAGTTGCTGTGTGTCAGCTGAGCCAACAGCTGAGCCATGATACTGGATGGTGTACAGGCTGTTAGACTAGAGAACATTTTAACTATAATCTCTGTGAGAGAAACTTGATTTATGATAAGTGATATCTGTCAGGATTCTACAAGCAATTTGTTCAACAAACACAGCAAAGATGAACAAATGAGAAGTTTCCCAAACTTCTGAAACCATGAAGCATTATAAAACGGGAAACAGATTAACAAGGTAGAATTGTAACAACAAACAGTTGTCTGGGAGATTTGTGAAAAAGCATGATCACTGAAAGCTTGAATGAAACAAGATAGAAACACTATCCCTAAACTTTTTATTTCTGTTTGAAAAAAATTGATAATTCAACAACTTGTGGGATCACCACCATGTATTATTGTATTGGAATAAATGCAGGCATATGTAGAGTTAGAGTATGAATGTTGTTTTATTAATCCACAAGGGCATCAAGCTATAAGTAACATAAATCTCTAAGTAGAAATCTTGACTCCACTGAACCTAATGGAATTTTTGCTATTTACTTCACTGGGGTCAGAATTTTAGTCCATATAAATTTGCTGGTTTAGGTTATAATCCCCATGTCCATTGAAGCCAATGAAAGCTGTTCTATTGACTGTAACTGACCTTTCATTAGGGCAGCAGTTCCCTTACAAAAGACTGTTGTCAATGCTATAGTCCTGCAGACCTTCTTCACCATTATACTTGTTATGGTCACATTCCTGAAACTGCTTTTGTCTTTTATCTGAGATGGCGTTAACAAGGCCTGTTTTTCAGTTTCTAATGGGCTGCTATGATCTGAAGCCATCAACAGCCCTCTTGATTTTTTCTGTGTGATTTAGTGCCACATTTTCTTCTTTGCTTGTTTTCCTCTTTGATGTCTTTGAATAACCTGGATGAGAAGAGAGGATGTATTGGTCTTATTTTTTCCATTTTTTTCTGGTATGTTGTCAGTGAATAGGCAGAGTAGCTGTTTCATTTGTGTTTCTTTTTACCCTTAGATCTACTACTGCAATTGGGGTTTCTTCTCGTTTTAATCTTTAAAAATTATTTTCTCTCCTGTAAAAATCCATCAAGATTTTTAGCTGCATTCTGCAGTCCTCCATAAAACACAACCTTTTCAGTTTTCTGCTTTCTCAAGTCCTGCTTCTACTTTTCTATAGGGCTTTCTAACCATTACTTTAGCTTCCAGCTCCTCTTCAAAATATTGCATAATATTGCAGTTTTTTCCCCCATTGTAATCTCAAGCAATTATTTTGTATGTTGTACTGGCAAATTTCCTGAATTGTCTATTTTGGGGAACTGCAGTTCTGCTGGGTTTTACCTTCTACAGCCAGTGTCTGCAAGTTCCTGAATTTTAGCTCTAATTTTATTTTAACTAAACCAGGAGGATTTTCTCTTTCTAGTTTGGTTTGAACTTGATTTTCTAGGATGGACAAGTTGGCATAAAGTATTTTGGGATTTTGCGATTTCTTTCTCTTGCTTTTTTCTACAAAGTTTTTTTCCACAAAGTTTTTTTCCAAATGCTAGAAAAGTCAAGCATATCTCTGGGCAAAGATATGAACCACTTCAGCTTCTGCAGGACTTATAATGGGCAGGTATACTTCCTGAGCTGTTCCCAAGGCTAATTTAAACTTGAATATCTTTCATCCAGAGCATGAGTTTGAACAACATGAAAAGACAAATGCAAAGTCCTGTACCTGGGATGGACTGATTCCCTGCAATGGTACAGGCTGGGGACTGACTGGCTGGGTTGTTGCTTTGTGGAATAGGACCTGCAGTTCTGGTGGACAGTATGCTAAGCATGAATCAGCAGTGTGCTCTATGGGCTGTACAAAAAAGTGTATAGCCAGTAGATCACAGAAAGTCATTATTCCCCTTCATCACTCTTTAGATTGCATCTGGAATCAAATTTTAGGCTCCCAGCACAGGATATATATTGGTAAACTTCAGTGAGCTTAGCAGAGGTCTGTCAAGACAGTCAGGGGCTGGAGTACTTGCCCTGTGAGTAAAGGCTCTGGGACCAGGCTTGTTCAGCCTGGAGAAAAGGTGGCTTCAGGGGGACCTAACAGCATACCTGTGATGAGGTTACTGCAAAGATGGAGCCATGAGGTATACAACCAAACCAGGGAAATTCCAACTGGATAGAAGGGAAAAAAAAAATCACTGTGAGGATAATTAAGCCCTTATTAAGGATAATTGGAACAGGCCACTGAGAGAAGTTGTGGAAAGTCTGACCTTGAAGGTTTTCAAGATCAACTAGTCAAAGTGCTACACAATGTGCTTTGAATCAGCGTTGATCCTGTTTTGAGCATGAGGTGGGACTAGATGATGTCCCAGAGTCCCTTCCAACCTGAATGATCTGTGAACATCTTGTTCCTATAAGCCAAGAGAACAACTATACATAAAAGATGTAACCAGGCTCATCTACTGAAAAAAAGATTAGCCTAGCAAGAATAATTATGCTATAGCCACACAGCCAAGTCTGGAACCCCACTGTACTGGATGCTGATAACGGGAGAAAGTCTTTGAGTTTATGAAGCTTGCAGTCCAATTAGCTAAACTGGATGTACAGTGAGAGCAGGAACACAGTAAGGTGAAGTGATTTTCTAGAAGTCATTCCTGTCTCCAGGGTCTCCTGAGTCCTAGTCCAGTGCTTATACACTGGACCACACTGCACTCACACTGTCTGCATAGGCCTCTAAGTTTTCAGAAGATGAATGTTTCATAAAGCATATTCTATTTCAGAGAGAAGTGGTCATTCAGAAGATTAAGGTCTTTTTCAAATGGGATGTTCATCTCTGCCAGGTGGTATGTTAAGTCTGAGTCATAAATATCTTTTATTTCCTTGGTCAGATAGTGCAGTGGAAGTGCAACTTGTCATTTTTGACTTCCAGTTTCAAGAGCACCAAGTAAGTTTCTGAATTTGTTCCTTCATTTCTGAGCAACTGACATATTCTCCTGGATATTAAATGCTCAAAATGTAAATGATGCAAAATTACTTTGTTTATAATTTTGGACAGTTGATTTTATTTTTTTCCACAGAAATGTATCTAACCTGACCTTCTTACGCCAAATGCACTTTACCTTCTAGAAACTTCAGAGACTATTTGAAAGCTTTACAGAGCTTGATACTGTTGTTGGCTGCCATATATTATCACAGAAGCTGTCCCTGTTCTGCTTTCCAGTCGCAGTTATCCTCCTACCTCCCCTTGCTGATCAAGCAAGGTACTTTCAGACTGAAGATTTATACTGCCTTCTATTGTAGTCATATGGTTTTGTAAAAACTAATTAAACATGGCTGTATTTGGGTTGCTACCCTTTTATTAGGAAATGCTAGCAGGACATGGTGCAGGGGGAGCACAGTTGTTCAAATCTGGGACGCTGAATTTAAGAGGCAGTTTGCAGATAGTCTTTTACATTAAGAAAAACACACGTCAATCATAAACGCAGTCAGTCACTGAAACTTCCAAAGACTTATCTGGCTTCACTGCAGGCACAGATAAATTAGAGATTGTGGGCCTAAGTCTCTTTTCGCACCAGGGTAAATCAGGAGCACCATCACTGAAGTCAACAGATCTCAACAAGAAAAGAATTAGGCCCTATGGCTTTTACTAAGAGCAATACAAAGAGTTTAATTACAAGGAATCAAGCTGAACCTCCCTTCCCCCATACACAGGCATATGCATATGCTCTCTGGTAAGGTTTGTGTCTCGTAACATTTTTATACTTCTGTTTTCCTTATCCTGATCAGATACTACCTGTGTGCAATAACAGGGACTTAGATAGTATAGGGATGGGGGCCATTTAGATGTTAATACACAGGGTGGTTAAAACACTGGTAGAGCTGTAGCTCAGTTCTGTATTGAAAAACCTGGTGAAATCCCAAATATGCTGCAGTTTTTGACCTCCCTGTTATGACTCGGAAATAAAAAACAAAAAGAGGAGTTCATTTTCTGTGCTAGGGAGAGAGTTTCTCACCTAAGCCATACCTCTTTGAAGGAGTAAAATAATGCATAGCATGTGTAAATGAACAGCTGCTGGAAACTCTGGTAATACAAATACAATTTTTTATTTCCACATATGTGAACAATCTTATATGTCTATAAAAAGACTTGAAAACAAATAATACAAAAAGTTATATTTGAGCCACCCTCTATGAAACCCTATGACAAAAAAAGCAGGTGCAAGATGAAGACCCCTGTTGTGGAATATAAATAATAGTTCAGGAACAATCAAGTGTTGTACCAGAATATTTTCACAAAAATGGAAGCACTTACAGTCTAAGTGACTATGTCTGATGCCTTCCACATCTTCAGCATGAATGAAGTGGTAACATCTCTTTCCTACGATATCTACAGGGGTCAGATCCATGTAATCACTAATCCTAAAAAGGAAAAACAATACAGCCGATAATTCAAGAAGGAAAAGAATACAAGAACTGCCAAATGACTCAGAAAGTCAAATCTGCTAAAAAGTTTTTTCACCACTATAGTAATTTGAACGGAACAGCTGTACAAACAAGACATAGCCTTAAAGAAAAAAAAAAAAAGAAAGAAAATGTTTTTTAAAGAAACCTTGAAATCATTTTATCCATTTAAATAAGTGGAAAGTTAAGTTCTAGTGCATATTGTCCCTGTAGCATAATACCAAGACAATATAATTCCATGAAATTGTAAAGCATTAGCAACAATCCAAAATACTCATTAAAAGACCAAGATGATTCAAGGTTACATAATAAAGTAAAAACATGTTATGTTTATACCAAATGATTAGAGACACATTTCATTTCAACAGATTGGTCTTCTATTGGGTATATTCATGAAAAAGCTCTTCAACCATTTCTTGGCACCAAGTCCAAACTGATATTTCAAGGGATATAATTTAAATGCTGAGACATACAGATGCCTCAGGGTGTTATCTTTTTTAGTCTAATTCATTTGGGAGCTCAGCTTTCACTCTGGGCCCTTTCAACTGGGACTTTGTTGTTTATTGCACATAGAAACTTTAAAATCTATTCTGCAGACCTTTGTGTGTGTGTGTGTGTGTGTGTGTGTGTGTCTGCGTGCTTATATCTGTGTGCACGTGTAAACTTCTGTCATGGAGTGTCAAGATGTCAATGTCTTTAAATGCAGTACTGAAAATAACAAAACAATTGGAAAATGCCTTGCTCAGGCAAGCATTTTAAACTATGTCTGTTTTCTAGAAATAGAATATTTTTTTAGGGTTTGAAATAGGCTGCAATGGTTGGGGTTAAGCACACTTTGCAATTGTAAGATAGAATTCCCATCCAATTAAGGGAGTTGTAAGAAACACCAAACATCTTGATATAACCAGATAGCTTAAACAACTGGGGTGTGATCCTCAGGGAGGCCAGTGGGGAGGCTAAACCAGAAACCAAACCGCATAGGTCTGAGGGGTTCCCAGCAGGCAGAGGGGGCGAACACAGTCACTGAGGCACTGACTAGCAGAGCTGTGTTTGTCTGGGTGTCTGAGGCAGGGAGAATGCATAGACCAGAAAGACTGAAGGAGAATGGAAGCATTAGACAGCACCACAGCAGCACTGGTGGTTTCTCCCAGTTGAAAAATACAAAACACGAAAAACATCACAGGTAAAGCAGGAGGGCTCAAATTTGCCAGTAAAAATTGTCAAATTAAGTTTAGCACAAAACACAACAGCCTTCTCCCACTTTCATGACAGAGCATGTTGAAGGATGTGCACTTTCAAACAACTGCCTACTAGTTATAGCACTTAACCAAATGAGGGATACCTGGCTGGGGATACCCGTCTAGTGCTTATCACAAACCACAGTTGAAAAGCACCTCTCCTACCTTCTCAGAGAGGAAACAATTCACCAAGATAAAGACAAGCCTGGAACTGTGGCAGTGGGACTTCCTATCCCTCCTGCTGAGTTCCTCCACCTTGCCTGCACAGTGAATTATGGGTTGGGAAACAAAGGACCTGGGATCTCTGCCCAGTGATAAGAAACCTCACCATAAGGAAGGGAGTCTGAGATTTAAAGGTTTCTGTCCCCTGGACTGTATATTATCTTTTTATACTAGACTAAGTGTATAAACAGTCCATGGAGCAGGAACCAGAACTCAAGTCTCTCCCCCTCTCATGTCTACACTCTCCTCACTGGCACACTTTGCTGTCTCTTCTCTGGCCCAAGAACTGCGTGTTTTCTGTTAGGAGGTGGCTCTGCTTCAAGGTCAGGGAGAAGAAATCCCACCCTGCCCAGCCTAGTTGAAAGGGGCAATCTCGAGGCAGGCCACGGCCCCGTGATGTACCCAGGCTGCGAGTGTTACAGTTCACAGGGCTAACATGGAAGATGATCATTCTGCTTCCCACTCTGGTAAATCTGACTCAGCTGTATTTTGTTTCTCTGCAGCAGCATGTTTGTGTAAAGTCTTCACAGATAAAAATGAACACAGCAAGGCAATTGTGGAAGCAGATTCACAATCCCTTAAGTTTAAGGTTGTGCCAGGGGAGGTTTAGATTGGATATTAGGAAAAACTTCTTCACTGAAGGGGTTATCAAGCACTGGAACGGTTGCCCAGGGAAGTGGTTGAGTCACCATCCCTGGAGATATTTAAAAGATGTGTAGATGTGGCACTTAAGGACGTGGTTTAGTGGTGGACTTGGCAGGTTTAGGTTTACAGTTGGACTTGATGATCTTAAAGGTCTTTTCCAACCTAAATGATTCTATGATTCTATAATATAAAGAAAAAGCTGTTTCAAACAGACATATGAAGGACGTAGGATTTTTTTTATGAAAAAAGTGGAAGAAGAAACAGAAAGAATATCCAGATGTAAGTGATGATCCCTGGCAAGCAATGACACCAAAACCAGAAGCAAAAGAAATTACGTCAAATTGGACACTCATGCTTATATCAAAGGTACCAAAGATGGAAAATAAATAATTTGCATGAAGAAAAGCAAGAAATATTACAGTATATCTTAGAGCACTACTTAGGAGACAGATCTTGTGGCTCCCAAGTCCTTTGACAAAATAAAACAGGTTGATGGGTAGAAACTTGGTTCTGCTGAATACACAGACCTGATCCTGTAAAGCATAAGCACAGACTTATGTTTGAGCAGATCAGTGGTTCCACTGGTTTACATGACTGTTAACAAGATTGAAATACAAAGGTAGGTATATGGTACAGTGCTTTGCTGAATTAGGACCAAATTGTGCACACATTTGTAGGCTTGAGGCTCTCTACACAAGGCTGTTTCTGTGTATCTGAAGGAACTATTGGCAACCACTGTCGTGGCCAACGGGCCAAACTTCTCCCATTTGGAAGATGCCATATTCACTGGGTTATTTCCTTTTGGGCATATATTAGCAGATATGGCTATAGCACTCCACATTAAATTGGGCTATAGGCTCTCTCCAGATGGTCTCCAATCACTAACAGTTGACACTGAAAATACAGACTGATGCTGTACTCTAGCAGCAGTCTTTTTATTTTTCTTTTAGTTATTTATCATTGTCTAAGATGATTTGTCCTCTGCAGATGCTTTTCTTATTCCACTGACTAATAAAGAAATTCTAGACTATTTTAGACTAGACGGTGAAGTTTAGATGACATGAAACACATATTTGGAAAACACACATGGATTAACATACCACATTTTAGGCAACAAAATTATACATCCCCATTTAACACTCTCAGAACAAAATATTAATTGCTAGAAATAGCCAGTGTACTAGCTAATGGATCTTGTCTCAAAGGGAAGGTAACTGTTGACTGGTTTGTGCACTGAGTCCAGGATTCTGATACAGATCTCTTCATTCAGAGGAAAGTAACAAGATGCACCCAAAGACTTGAGTAATGTCACTCCTGTTCCCTGCTGTGCAAGCAGGCAACCACTTGGAAAACTAGGAGTACTATTGATCTCACCCCTGCTGATCCAATGGTCCACTGTGAGCATTCATTTCAGTTAAGTAGCATGGCTTCTGCTTCATACTCCCTGCAGCTGCCAGCAACTCCCCATTGCTCCATAAATAGTGCTTACAGCTTCCCCAGCATGGATCCATTTTTCTCTGTTTTCATCAATGTTGTGCTTGCTTTACTGTGGCACCACAAAGAATTTCCCAGCTGCCCGCAAGTGCCACGAGTCAAGCCCATATATTCAGGATGGGATACATATCTCCTTTTCTATAGTCCCAGAAGAGAAATCCCAACTTCCCTGACTTGGAGAATGGCCTTGGCAAATGCCCAGATAATTCATCTGACAGCTTCAATCAGCTGTTCAGTTAATTTCTTCCCTTCTTCTGTCCTTCCCATTCCTCCAGCTTTTACAGTCATATTCTGCTTTGTACCTGCTATGAAATCCAAGTCCTGTCAATCTTACTCCACTTTCCATCAGTGGAAATCCCACTGCCTCAGTGAGCTAACATTCACCTCCCAGCCCCAGCAGAAGTGTTTCTACTATTTGAAACTCTTTTTATAAACTATTTTAAACACTGGCACAGGGGCTTAAAATGGACTATTGCAACATAAACTCAAGTACCATCGTATGCATTCTACCCTAGCATATGAGATAAAGTCCATCAAAACCAAGGAAAAGTTTCTTTATAATGTTGCCTTTACCTTAATGAATGAAAAACATTAGTAAGATCAACACTTTCTTGCATAAGTCAGCTGGCTTACCATAGTTTACTATGTGTTATCAGCTCTTTCTATGTTATTACCAATCAGCGCTCCACGTCTGATGCATTTTACGTTTTTTTCAGTGATGCCTTTCTCAGGCATTTGAAAATTTTATTACTACGTGAATGTAAAGAGAAGGTTTGAGAAAAATGTTTAGTTAAAAAAAAAACATATACAATTTAGGGCTCATAAAAATGCCAAACTGATGGCAGAGGAAGTATAAATCTTTCTAACACGGCCCACAAATTCATATCATAGTTGACCTGACGGAATAGTTCATTTTTCACATCCATTTGATTCCTGGCTTTTTTATTGAGGTTGCCAACGAAGGTAACAGTAAGTGCAGGTGATTTTGTTAAACGGAAATCTGTTCATTAGGAACTGGACAGATACCAGCAACTCATTTCACGGAGGCTATTGAAGAGCTCTGCAGTGGTAGCAGCTTTCCCTTATTACCTAGGTAGGTCACAGTCAAATCAAAGACTAAGGCAAAAGGTTTCTTCTAGATCACACTGCTAATCCCCAGAGCTCTTTCACCAGCTGCCAGATTATACAGAATCTAGATGCTTGTTGGGTAGAGTCACAGGCAAAAACTCAGCCCAAACTTTAATACTGTTACCAGCTTTCTCTGTGACCTTGTGCAAGCCACTTTCTACAGGGCAGTTTTTCCAAGCTTAAAAATGAGAATAATATATTCTCTTTAGATAATGCTTTGGAAGTTTAGATGAAGTGTTCTCTCTAATAGCCAAGCAATATTATTTTTAATACTATTGTGGCAGTTCAGTAACATGACAGCAAAGATAATCTCATAACTGAAATCCAAGATTATTTTAAATTGTTTAAGGCCCTGATTCAACAAAACATTTGAGTATATCCCTTTCGATAAAAGTTTATACTCATGTACTATCCTGATCATAGGTATTCCATTATGATTGAGCAATTAGGATTGCTCATATCAGTGAGCTTCCACTCTTAACTTATAATATGCCACAGCTGCTGTCACATGAAAAGCTTGTATTAGTCATCTTGTTTGTTCCACTTCTGGTGATAGGTCCCCTTGACAAAATTTATTTTGGCTGCATTACCTTCTTTCTTCCTTTCCAACCTTCCCCCCATACCTCAGACTTCCACCAATGGACCCAAACTTCTTTGTTACTTATATCTTCCTTCTCAGATATCTTCACCCTGCTCTAAATACCTGTTCCCTAGAATTTATTTTTATTTTTCAGGGCACTGAGGGCACCAATAAGCCTTAATGGTCCTGACCAGCCCCGTGGGCCTTCCCACACCTTGCCCACAGCCCAGGATCCCATTTCAACCCCTTAGGCTCCTCTCCCCCCACCCATGGCCCAGGACCCCACGTGGCCCCCCGGGGCCCTCAGCCCCTGCCCCAGCAATGCCGCAGCGGGGCCAGCCTCCAGCTCCCCACAGCCCGGCCCTGCCCAGCCATGGGCCCTGCTGAGCCAGGCCCAGCCCATGTCCCGGCCTGGCCTCGGCCCATCCCCAGGCAGGTGCCCGATGCCCAGGGCTGGGGCTGCCCCAGTGCCCCCAGCTACCCTGCTCCTGGCTGGGGGCTGGCACAGACCCTGACTGCCAGGCCTTGCCCCAACAGACCCTCATGGGGAGCCCTCGATGCTACCGGCACCCATCCCCCCAGGGAGCAGACAGCTGAATTTAAATTCTGTCTTCCACTTTCCTAGTCCACTTGTTGCTACCACATTGAACATAGCCCCCCTCAACCAGCTTCTCATCACCTGTTCCCATTTCACTGCTGTCTTTCTCAGTGTGCCCTTAACCAATTTTATTCTATGGTTTTCCCACCTCGTACTGCAACAGATCCCACCTCTCTAGCCTACTATCTAGGCCATCTGTGCTTCTGTTCCATTAAACACTAAGCGCAATGTGCTGTAATCTGCAAATCAGTGCAAAAATGGAAAACTTTAAAACTTCAGACAGAAAGACTTGTGGAAGGGAGGACGGGGGAGCATAAGGATGGCCATACAGGTCAGACCAACGTCTGTCTAGTCCCAAATCTTGCCTCTGAGAGGGATGGTGGGAGATTGTAAAAAGCAGGGAAAGCTTAGAGGAATCTTTCCTGGTCTATCCTCCTTTATTCCAGCAAGATATCCTGTAGTTTTTAATTTACCTTTATCCTCTAAAGATGTAATGAAAATGAAGGTGATGATCATGAGAGTGAATTCAATGCTCTCAAACAACACCAGGATGGCATTGCAAAAGTCATAAATTTCAAAACTTTTTGCCAAGCCCATGGAACAAAGAATACACACAGCTAAAACAAAGAAAAAAGGAGCTAAAAGCTGTACCTATTTTCACAGTAAATGATATTGAGGTCCATATTCACACGAGTGACAAACATGTGGCAGTCAATCCTGACTTCATTAATTGTAGGAGGTGGCAAAGCATGAGCAACGACAACAAGTCCCATGATTTGGCTGGGTACTGTCCGTCCGTGGGACAGTGACACTCTCAGACGTAACCGGCCTGTTATATGAATCACCTGGAAAATAAAAACAATAAAAGAAACCCCAGTGAATTCTGGATGCAACTGTGACATCACTTTCTTTTAAAGGATAGCATTACTGTTCCCTACTGACCACTTAACACAGCCAAAAATTGTACCAAGTAACTGCCAGTATTAGTGTTAAGCGTATTAATATTGGCTGTCAACATGTCCTATATGTCCTCATGGCAAAAAAGAAGACAAGAACATAACAGGCAAAAGCTTCACATTCATCAAATAAAAACCTCAGAACTCCTTGTGGTATTGATTTTTGTTGTGGTAGTTGTTACAGAAAGAAAGAAGAAAAAAACAAGCTAGAAATTCAACAAAAGAAAAGAGAGAGGGAGATAAAACTGAAATAATGAAGGTAGAAATTAATAAAATATTAATTTTTTAACATTTGGAAATTGTACATGAGACAAAGAGATCAGCAGTTTTGAAACTTTTCCAGAATGGATTTAATTGAATTGCTAGTCACCTACACCACGGAGAGACTGCTCACAGCCTTGAATTACTTCTTTGTGGTTGGCAATTTGAGAAGGAACAGCCGAGAAGTGATCAATGAGCTCAGCTGCAGGATGGTCTTCTTGCATTCACAGCAAGCTTTTTTTTTTTTTTCTTTTTTTTTTAACGTAGACACATAATGCCTTTGCCTAGTACACTATGTATGTATGGGGATCTCTGGGGGCAGATGGTTTCTTTCCCTATTCACAAGATAACACCAGAAGATGCCCAGGAGATGCAATTGCACCCCTGGAGAGTGAAATTCTAAGAATGCCGCCAGAAATGGAGTAAGTTGCAACTCTGGGAGAAGAACAATCCACTACTTCCAGTTTTACTCCTTCAGGAGTTCTGTGGATAAAGAAAGGGGTTGTTTTTTTCAATAAAAGAATATAAATACAGCACTGATGCCAGATATTAAACTGCAAATGGAAACCACAGTTCCTGTACTCATGGATAAGAGAGCTGTAAGAACTGGCCGTTGCGGGCTATACCAGATTTTCACCCTGAGTGTGTTACAACATCAACATGAAGAGAAAGCTTACAGGGGATGGGGGCCCCTTTCACTGTGATCCCTGACTCACTACCCAGAGGTCAACAGAGATGTTGGTTGGTACCAGGTGCACTGGAGGAGGTGACAGAGATGGGATGTAGTTATAAGTCCACTGATACTCATCGCACAAAGACAGCAGCCAAACACTTTGCTTCTGATCTGAGATTGATTGTTAATAGAAAGTGAAAGAAGAAAATCTTTCATTAATAAGACTGCAAACCACAAAGTGCATCCAAATTAAAATCTAATTCATGCTAGCAGATCCGTGATCTAAGCCTTGAAGTTTGTTTCTTTTTTTTAACCTAATCATTAAAATACCTCCTTTCTCCATTATTTTACATTTCGACTCCAGCCAGTGTAGTGAATCTGAATGAGGAAAGCGATTAGCTGCTGTGTTTGTCCATTTCAGTTGCAGGTTTCTGACCACCCACATGTTTAGTAATTATTGCCTAAACTCACACTTAATGCACCTTCCAAGGGCAAACTATTCTATGAATATTTGAAAAAGTTCCTAAAGGCAAAGATGCAAACCCACCATTTCAAACACACTTTTTTCTTTTTTTTTTTCTCAAGACCTCATTAACTAATGAAGAAATAGCTAAAAGAAATAGGATTAACTTCACAGGAGGGGCAGTAATAGTCCATTTTGCTCCTTCTAGCTAGGCTTGCATATACATCTGCTTTTTATCATTATCTGTCTCTTTTTATCATGCAGTTTCAGCTTACTGCAAAAAATCAAATCTGTAAATGCTTGGAAAAATGCTGATGGATAACTAGTAATAATGTGAAAAATCATCTCACACTGAACGTGCTATGCAAAAGTATTGTTGTTCTGTTGTTTTTTCATAAGAGTCCTTATGCTAATATGTTTGAAGTTGGCACTATCACTTGAGGGAATTTTTAAGATATATCATACTTAAAATCCGTTTATCTCTTCCTTGTATTTTTTGAAACCACCATGTCATTTGCAGCTAAATAACAACATGATTTGTTTTTGAACAACTCTCTATTCAGTCAGTACCTCACTTTTTTCTGATTTCTCATCTGAAATACACCTCGGATGTAGTATTACACCAAGAGACAGTTCCAAACCTGCTAGACCCACCCTATATTAACACTGTTGAATTTTAAGGGAGTTTGCTTCCAGATTCAAATTATTTAGCTTGTTCCTAGGTCTATCATGGATCAAAACATGTTCTAAATCCCCACGTGAATTCAAATTTTAGGGGTCAGCCCTCAATTGCATTCTGATTCTGTACACTGGGAAATGTACAACAAACTGCCCATCAGTTCCAGTGCCTGTGTGCCTCTAAAGAAACTGTATTTCCATGCCTGAAATCCCTTTCTATGACAACATTAGTCAAACGCACCAAGTGGGAAATCTAATTGGTAGTAAAAAACAATTCTAGCTGTCATGACCTTGTCTACACTGTGAGTATTGCCACTTTTAACACTGGTTCATTTGAACTGGGATTAGGGGTGATAGGAATTATAGGGTCAATTATCTCCAGTAGCTAAAATTAATCTCTTTATAATTCAATCCCACAGCACTAGTCTATCATACCCTAAAGCAGTATTATGACTTTAATGAAGCTAAATTGCAAGAATAAACTGTTTTATGAAGGACAATACTTGGATCCAGATGTAAATATTTAACAAAAATTTCCTAGGAATATTCTGAAAATCAAAAGTAAATGCAGCTCTTCTGTGCAGTTTTCTTTATAAATGCTTTCTTCTGAAAAGTATGCAACAGTCCAAATCCATCTTTAAACTATAATTGTCTTCTTTCTTTCTAATACTGCTATATGAATAGACTGGCACATTTAGATGTCACAGCAAGAGAAGACAGTGATACTGTTTTCTATCCATTATAAAAAGGTGGGTGAATGCTGTACACCTGATCACAGGCATCATCAGAAACTTTGTACGTCAAGAGCTGTACAGATTTCCCCAGCATTTCTCCATCTGCCTCCTAAATGCAATTAGTAGCAAGACTGCTTTTTTACTCTACTGGGAGCTGGACTGGGTTAACAGTTCAGAGACTTTTTTGCTTACAAACTGTTTATTGGCAGGTGTTGTAACTTGCATGTTGATTTTATCCTATAGAAGCAGAGGGAAATCTTATGGTCAAAATAAACCTTGTGATCTGATCTAGATCAGGATTTGACATAGGTCATTCTGACCTCTGTTCTTGCTTGTAGTGTAACCTAGTTGTATAACAGTTATACTTGGATAGACAGGTGGATGAACCAAAAAGCATTCTGTAAGAATAAATTTTTTAACACTGTGAAATGAAAATAACATACGCATGCTGAAGCAAAACAAATATTATGAAAATCTTCTGTACAGTTTAATTGCTTTGTTAAAAAAATTCTAAATCGACTTTGCCTTACACTCCAATATTGGGAGAAAAAAAATCATTATTTGGCTTTTATTTTTAGCTGATTAGAAAAGGGATTTGCAAAATATTGTAAGTACATGTAAACACAGTTTATGAGTGTGGGAGTGTTAACAAGCCACATTGCTTGGACAAATATATATTTCTTTTCTCTGCCATATGCTCTCTTTAGTCAGCAATAAGTGATAAGCCCTTAGATGTGGTCTACTAATGTCTACTCATTATAAACAAGCACATCACAAAGACCTTGATAAAACCTTCCCTCTGTCAATACTTAAGGAAAGGAAAGCCCAGCAATTGAAAAACACATCTGGAACCTGCTCACCATCCTTTAAAGCTAAATCTCACCTCTGGAGATGTAAATACTTTCTTTGTCAAAAGACATCTTTAAATATTACATCTGTTTTTTCACATACATGTGATGTCAGAGTAAGGACATGCATTACCAGAGGCTATAAAAACCTGCAAGCATGAAAAATCTGTGAATTTCACCTTTCAGATGTCTCTATGTTCTTCAAAACTTAAACTTCCATTAGAAAGAAATTTCTAAACTATTTCTTTTGTTCTCTGTGTAAATCACTATGCCAATTTATTATGAGACTGAAACCACAGCACTGGCAGAAGTGCTCCCTCCACATAATTTCTCTTAATGAGGTATTAAATTTGAAGCCTTAAAATTATTGCTTAGACCCAAATTTTGCGAAGACAGTCACATAGGAAAACATCCTAATTTAGTTTGTGCAACTAGATATTTATTTAGCCGTCTTATGAACAACTCACACATACATTTATCCCCCTTTGCAGAAACAACTGTGATTACAGGGATATATATATTTGTTTTGGTCTCTCAAAGATGTTATTTTATATTTCCAAAACCAAGACCTAGATATTTAAAACACAATTAATTTGAACTGCTAAAATTGGCTGAAGAAATATCTTACAAACTATAGCCATGTTCTTACATTTTTCTTCCAAAGAGTTGTGTGGTCCTTCACTCACAGATACCTGGACATGCATCTCAAAACCTGCCTGTGACACTAGTGAGAGTCCACTGTCACATCTGAGCTCACGCAGTGATATCTTAAAGGTTCTCCTTTTCTGACATCAAAATATATCCATGCCTATCAACCTAAACTTCCATATAGGTTTCTTTATCTACCACAGTTTTCTTCTTTCCTCCCTGTACCCCACTGTAGTCACGACAACATTTCTATTTGCTTATGTTTTCTCATGGTCAGAAGCCATTTATTTCTGGGGTTCCACAGCCCCATCCACATTGAGACCAAAGCCTGCTCTCCCAGTCTTCAGGAAAGCTTTAGGAAAATAGATCACTTGCCTATACTTATCATTCAGCAGCAGTTGGGATCAGAGAGGTCTAGCACAGCCTTGTGTTTGTAGTTCCAGTAATACTTGTATATCCCATTCTCAGACTTACTGCATTTTTATAAACACTTCAGTATTCCTAACAGGAGGCCCCATGGAGCATGACACTTTCATGTCGAAAAGGAGTGAGATGCTACAGCTGTAAAATGTTGGATCATCCCACATGTGCACCAAGTTTGATGTGTCCCACATGCATCCAACTCGCTGTACACACAGACATAATTTCTCCATCATGTGTACAGTTAGCTTAACATACAGAGAACACATTGGACTTGCAGCATGAGCCATGTAAAGTAGTTTGCACATGCCCAGCGGCCACGGTTGGGGATTCCTGCATGTCTGGAAACCTGATCAATCACCCCTCAGATAATGAAGTTGTGAAAGGTAAAGTTTGTAGATATACGCTCCTGTTGTATCAATGTTAGATTTACTATCTCTCTTCATCTATAAAATAACCATCATAACATCCTTTCCCTTGTTAACATCACCCATCTCCAACTTCATAAGTATCACCTACCATTTTTTCTCAGACAGCATAACACAACATGTCTACTTACAGTAACTGTTCTCAACTCTTATTTGATTCAGAAGTTTGCTGCTTCAGTTTTAGCCTTGAAAAAGTGCTTGTATGCTGAAAAACCTGTTTCTTTGCGTTTCTTCTGATTATAGTAGTCCATCTAATAAAAGATATTGCTTCTACACACAAACCTTGTCCTATTATATCAAGTCTGCACCAGAACAAAGAAAACTAGTAGCTACTGCAGCTGTTAGTGGGTCATTCTGAACCATGGTGGATAAAAAAAAAAGAGACTAGGCAGTAACCTATGACTCCTGAGAAACAGCTTTGTAAGTAAAATGCAGTCAGTCTTAATTCAGTTATGTTCTGAATGCTACCTGAATCACTGTTAAGAGTTGTGGTCTTGAGCACCCATTCAAAAAATACAAGTCTGATTTCAAGGAGGGCAAACATTATTCCTAACACATATGTAGTTTCAAGGTCAATAGCCTCTTTTCCATCTACAAGTACATTTCAAATCCCCTCAAATACACCTGCAAAAGGCAGTCTGAAAATGGAAATGGTATTTACATTTAAACAGCATATTTGGTGTCTGGACGTATTTTATTGTTAAAAAGTCAATACTAGTTGTTGGAGACACTCTAGGCTTTTCCCATCTTTCCTCTGGTATCACTCTCTCCAAATAATAAGATTCAAAAGCTATTTTGCTACTTAAAACAGTCAGAGGCAGAATTTAGGCTAATCCCAAGGGGTTTTAAAAAAGTATCCTTATGAGACCTCAAACTCATTGGGTGCTTAAAGACAAGCGTCACATGAGAAACACTCTGGCTTGGCAGGCTCAGTTCGTAGCTCTTGCTCAATCCCTAAAATGACCTGAACAGACTATTATTTATTGCATATGAGGAATGCTGAGACCAGCAGCAAGCACAATAGCCACAGTCACTTTCATTCAAGTACACCACAGGGAACAGCTGCTCTTCTGCGTAAAAGTTAGTGTTTTGAGCACTCGTGCAAAAAGCCGCTCATTCCTCAACCTCAGGTTGCATAACCTCTTATCTTCCCACTTGCCTCTCACTAGATAATAAACTAAAGGGAAGGGAATGGGGACAGCTTTCTAACTCTCCAAAAGAGTGAAGACAAAACAAGAACCTGACATTGCCCATGTTATGTCTATCATATGAAGCTCCCTGATCTGGATGTGGCTAGGTTAGGGTTATCTAAAGAATAAACTACAACATCTCATGGGAGTAATGGAAGACTGTTGTACGATAAACAATTCCCAAAGCTGCCATTTAAAAAAAAAAAAAAAAAAAAAAGGCAGCATTTTCAAGAGTGTACAATAGGTTGGTTTTCAAGAGTTGTAAAATCTTAATAGCCTGGGAAATGAACAGCAGACCAGAGGTTGCTCAAGAATAATTAATAAAAATATATTTGCTATCAACATTTTTAGATCCTTTACGTTAACATTATTAGACCCTCAATTTATGGCTGATTTTTCATTCTGTTACATAACAGCATTTCCATTTTTATTATTTGGGGTAATAGATTAGCAGTTATTGTTTACTATGGCATAGCACAGTGTCCTGCACCGTATATGGACACATATATATCTTTACCACCATGATGGCTCCCATGTCAGAATTCTGAGGTCCAGCCTTGCATTGGCATTCACTGCAGTAGTAAAAGTTGCATGATCAAGACCCTCCATTCAAAAGCACATTTGTACTGTAAAATATCTTCCTGTGTTGTGATTTTTTATTAATTGCAATGGATTAGCAAGCTGGTTTTCTCTAAATAAAAGATGTTGTAGAGCTGACACTCCTGAAATCATCCTCATAATATAAGCTCAAGAAATATTGTGCTGAGTCATTGCACATTATAATTTTTCATTTATTTTGCTTTATACAACTGCAAAGGTTTCCGTTTTCAGAATCAGTCCCTGCAATAAGAGCTCCAAACATTCTACTATTAAGTAGTATCCTTTAAATATATGCAGTGTTAGTAATTCAACATGCCAGGTTTTATTTTAATACCTTTGAACCCTTTTCCTTTTTAAGATGTCTTATTAACAATTCAATCTATCAACACCACATTATTTTTTCATAATCCCAAACTTACAAGCATTTGAAGAAGATCAACATTAAAAAAATGGAAAAAGAAGAAACTAAATGAAACCACCACACTGCAACCTGAAAAAGTAGCCATAAAAATTGGTTTTATAACAGAATACTTTTTGAAGTAATTGGCACAAAGACTGTTCTAGTGCAGATTGCTGCAAGAGCGCTCTTGGCAAGAACATCATAAGCACTAGCAAAACTTTAATATGCTCAAACAGCCAAATACAAACTGACACCAGGAACCCATGTGTGGCAACAAACAGGAAAAAATAAAGTATCTCAATTTAATACAAACCTACATACAAAAGGATCAATTTTTACAATTCGTGGTTTAGCATACAATACAGCTGTCCTCAGAGTGAATACAGAGTAGCTATACATAAGAAATTAGAATTATCAATTCGGGGGAATTTCTCAAGAGTCCTTTTGATATGTAATACAGCAAATATAATGACTAAGAAACCAGACATCAATGCATTAAATGAGATCAGGTTGAGATCTATTTAGAAAAGACAGGTTTAAGCTGGAAAAAGAATCTTTTTGATATGACCTCCAGAGCAGCCCATTTGCAGAAAGATTCAAGATGAGCAGATTTACCCTTGCATATCGGCTTGCTTCACAGCTGCTTTTAAATATAAACTCTTAAATATCTAATATTGAGTTATTGCAGAATTAAGTCTATATAGTAAAAAAGATTAAGAACCTGGGATTTTCTTATACTTCTAGCAAATGTAATAATGGATTTTGTATGTTGAATTTCGAGGAATAAATGAAACATAGTTAATTTAAAATCTAGCTAACATAACTAACTTAGTTCTAAATGATCTATTATAGAATCTGGCTACTGCTGGTCTAAGCTAGGAATATGGAATGCCTCAGAATTTTTGGTAGTCTGCATCCCTGATTTAAGGCCAATACTTTTTTAACCCTGGAACTCAAAAGATAGCTCCACTTTAACAGATTTTCCACTGCAAATCCCTTGGTGTTCAAATGTGTTGCATTTTTTTTTCCTCATGGAATGTTTGAAGTCCCCTTTAAAAATAACGCCTTGAGGTTATTTTTTCCTTAATACTATTTAAAGAAAGTTGAAAGCATTTAGCTATTGAAGTGTGCAGGGTTCTAATAAAGGAATTGTCATCCCTGCCCACGAGCAAACTCTCGCTGAGCTCACTATTCCAGAATTCTCGTGCTCCTGTCAGCAGTAAAAATTAAACCTGAAAAAGGACTTTTGTTGCATCAGTTCCAATGAGAGTATTGGGGGGTGGTGGAAACTGGCTACATCATTCTGCAACAGAAAGTCCGGAAGGGTTTTTTAAAAAAACTTAGCCTGAATCCTGTATGTCAGGGCAACCAAATCTTGTTGCACTAAAGACAACCAATCATAAGTAATCTTCAGATGTAGTGTCTTTATTTCTATCTTTGGAGAGAGAAATAAAGTTTTAATTATTTTTTTCTTTTTTTCCTACTGTTTTATTTGATATAGTTCTTAGCAGTCCAACAATTACCTTAGGTGATTCTCTGCACAGTGAGCAAGGACTAGATAAAACAAAATATCTGATATTAATGCATTTTTCCCACACACAGAGAAAAAATGTAGAAAATGCTGTTGTCTGTAAAGACAGAAATGGCTTCCCCAACCTGGCCTTGATTAAGACAGTAATGTTTACATTCTACTCAAGCTCTTCACCTGGGGTTGCAACCCCAGAATTCATTCTGAAGTTAGTCAAGAAAAGACATATAGGAAGTCATAAGAAGAGTGACTTCCTTATTTTGTGGCTAAATGGGTGGAAAGATCTGAGTTTTTCTCATACTAGAGCAGGGACACACCATGAAAAAGGCTGAGAACTATCTGAATGTCATTAATACCAAGGTTTCTCTGCTTGTGCTAATGGTGTCTGGTACAGGCTCTTACACAGAGAAGCAACCATTTTGTGTATTTTAATACTTGCATGGTTTCCCCTAGTATGGCCCGATTTCCACTGGCTGTGTACAAACACACAAGTTCTACTGAGAGATGTTGGACAACAGAATGTGTGAGCTTTCCTGCAGAATGCCACAACTGTGACAGAAGCAAAGGTGGAGATGGGAAAAAAAGATTAATTTCCTCTAATTATTAACATGCTTTCACCTTCTTCCCATCAATGTCACTTATATGAATCTAAACTACAAATTTTCAATTTACAAGGGGAAAACATACAGCAAAGTATATGAGCTGACTTTATGAAAAATACAACTGAGAATTTCAGAAAAGCTGCTGCAGGTGGCTAGTAATGCCTCCACATCCAGATGGCAAAAAGGAATGATCATAGGATGGGAGGCAAGAGTCTTCTGGCATGTCTGCCAACATCTAGTCTCAGTAGTTCTCTGACTGTTCTCAGCATTATATTTGAACAATTTTAAACAGTCTCACATGGTCCTGATAAAGAAAGTAGCTGGCATTCAAACAGCAAGCCCCAAGCCCTAAAGTGGCTTTACAGAGACTCTGGCTGTGGCAGAAGGCTAGGGTGCACCATGACAGCCCTTCCAGAGAAGCAGCTGTGTGTCCTTAACAGCAGCTGTAGCAGGTCAAACCAAAGGCCTGTCTAGATCAGCATCCTCAACATGTCACTCAGGCTGGCTAAGGGAGAGTATCAGACTAGGCAAGCATCTAATGGCATTTCCCTTGTGTATTCTCCCAGCACTTCCTGAGGTACAGGCATGTTCTTTGGTAAGCTTTTGGCATTCATAGTGCCCTGTGGCAATGAGTTTCACTGTTGAAATCTGGAATCGGTAGGTGCCTCCTTTTGCTTGTTCTGAATTTGTCATTTACTACTTTAATTTTGTTCCCCACGCTATGTATTGAGAGATTGCAGAAAATTATACCCCATTCACCTTCATACACTGATGTTTTCTATCATGTGCCTCCATAGTTATCTTTCTTCAAAGCTGAATCTCCTAGGTATATTTTAGCTGTTCCACAACATTGATCAATGTTGTCACTTTTTTGCTGTTCTACGATCTTCAGTTTGAGATGAGGTGAGATAACAAGTGCACAAGTATTCAAGATATAGGAAAAACATTGATTTATACAATGATACAATGACATTTTCTGTTTGATTTTTAATTTCTTTCCTAATAATTTCTTAGCACTCTGCGTTCTGACCACTACTGAGCACTAAGCTGTTCTTTTCATAAACCTCCCATTACAACTCCAAGGTACCTCCTCTGAGCAGTAACAGCTGGTTCAGAGCTCTTCGTTGTATATATACAGCCAGGATTGTATTTTGTGTATTACTTTACATTTACCTGAACTGAATTTTATCTGCTATTTTATTGCCCCTTCACACAGAATCATGAAGTTCTTGTGCTACTGTTCACGTTAGACTTACATTTTTACAATCCAATAAGCACTGCAACTTTCCTGTTCACCTTGGTTTCCATTTAATTTATGAATGTGTTGAGAACAAAGGCCCCAGGAACAGCAATCTCTATGAAAATCAGCACTGACTGCTTAAACTGAGAAAACTGACCATTCCTGGGTTTTGGTTTTTAAAGCACTTACTAATCCATGAGAGGATCCTCCCCTTCCACTGGGAGCTTAATTTCTTTCAGACTTTTGGTCAGGCATGGTGCTGGTTCCCATGCTGGAAATGCAGCTACTCTGTATCAAATGGAAATCCCCTGTACACACACTTGCCTGAGAAAGCTTTGCAAAAGTCTTTGACTTTTCCTTGACATACTGTATTTACTCAGATGTCTACCAATTCTGTTTTTATTTTAGTTTCAGTAGAAGTGTTCTAGGTTATGAACTCCCTTGTGCTAAGACACAAGGAAGGTGGTGCCTACTGTTTACACTAAGCACTGTAAATTAAGGTATATGAGAGGAACATGTCTACTAGGAGACGTCCTTCCTGAAACAAATCTCTGTATGACTTTCTGCAAAAAATGAGAATGAGTATACAGACTTATTCTGCACAATTCTGTGAAATGCAATGAAATAATACTGATAAATTAATGGAGACATACAAACTGTGTGTTCAGTGGCAGTGATACCAATAGGTCATAAATATTTGGATCTCAGGCTCAAGCTCCTTTCCATAGACATGTGACCTGTAAGCCTCTAGCAACAACCTAAGCCTCTCCTGAAACTTTTGAACAACGTGAAAATATATACTTTCAATCAAATAAAATAAAATTTTCCCAGAAATATTCAGTGATGAGATCCGTTTCATGTCAAATCACCCCAATTTTGCAGAAGACTGGTGACCCAAAATCAAGTTAATTTTGTGGAGAGGAGGGTTTTTGTGGGTATTTCAAGAAACTGTCCTGTCATTACTAGCTGAAGTCACCCAAACAAGGTATGTGATTTCTCTTTGAAGAAAAAACTTTTATTCCACTTGGAGATGGATGGTCTTTGCAAAGCTCTGACCTTCTCCTTGACAGCTACAAATGGACTACTATTTATGATTTGTTTCTATAATCCACTTAATGTAGCAAGCTAGATTATAGATAGCAATTTATTCATAAAAATCATAATAAAACAGCATTGTTTTAAATGCCAGATGTGGATAAATGGGGACCAAGAACTGATGAGACAAGATTCATGTTCTTGAATCTACACTGAAGAATTATGGCAGCTTCTTGCTTTATCTGCATTGGAATCAATTTAGTTACTTTTAATTCACTGATTTTCTGTTGTTTGCTTAACATTTATTAATTGATTGTCATACTCATGCAATTAATTCAAAAGTTGGCAAGTTTAACATGCAGAGATTAATTTTCTTTTACTAACCCACCACCTAGAATATGTTTTTTTTGAAAAACAGGTTACCAAGAAATTACCTCCACATCAATCATATTTATGAATGAGATACAGTAGGGGTGTTGTATGCCATCTGTCAATCCACACTGAACCTTTCCTTATATTTGACTAAGTTTTTCTATGTAATTTAATAAAATTACAAGAAAAAATTAGGACAGCTCTGTCTTTCACCCACTGCAGTCCTAACCAAAAGTCAGGTTGAACACCTAGGACTTATCCTCTGCAAGGCTGGGAATCTCTCATTGAAGAGTATGATGCCTCTCAGGTCGAACTGAAATAAATGGTACACCTGCCCCATCATCCGGGATCTTCACAACAACCTTCAGGTTGCTCAGCTGTCAACTGTTTCTCATCTGGAATGAGAGCCATTCATTTGCCCTTCATGTCACACTCATTTATGATGGCTGAAATGTTTATTCAGAAAGGGAGTAGAGATAATGAGCAAGGTTTCTTTGCTCTTGGTTACCAGGGGCTATTCTCAAGACTTCAGACTCGCTCACTGTGTTCCTCATTGCAACACAAAACAGCAGAGAGTGAGAGAAAAAATAGTGTTCCCAACTCTCATTATTTTATTATAACTTTCACCGTATTTGGTGTTTAACTGAAAGCCTCATTTTCTGTGTCTTTTCTCCTCTGTGTGTCACTCAGGCTTCTGCTGTAAACTGGTCAAATCGATAAAATAGACTTTATAAATTATAGAGAGGGGCAAGGAATATGCCTTAGACAATGAGTTTCTTTGTGGCCTATATAAGGCTAGAATGGACCCAAGCATTTTGACCTCAAAATGAGGATTTAATATCTCTCACAGACAGTACAGATGTTCAGATAAATCTGCAGAGTTAGGTACAAGAAGACACACAGAATGAATTCAGCACTCAATGCAGACTGTAAGATACATGAGTGTGCAAGCTGTGACGCATGGAAGTGCTGTAGGGCTTGTAGGAACCCAACCCAGACATTTATTTATTTTTGCACAGAAACCAAAACATGGCCTTGTTTCTCTCTCCTGTAATGTTGGGAAAACTATGTAGAAGAAAACTTCAGTCTTTTCAGCATTTGAATTAAAATCGGAAGTTAGCTCTTTATGTAACAACTAAGGGTAGAACATACATGTACATTCATATATGCTTTAATCACATGACAAGCCCACTGATTTAGTGGGACTAGATCCATGGTCTATTTGCAAAATAAGAGTCTAAATGATCTTGGCATCCACTAATAAGATTGAGAGAAATGTAGATAATATTTAACAAATCAAGATCAGTGGGTTCCTATAGAATGTAATAGAAATCTATAAAACAAATGTGAAAAGCCTTAGAACAGTATCTTTTTGATGGGTTTTAAAACCATCCCATGGTAATCTTTAGCAAGCACATAAATTCTCTGTTAAAATCTATGAGATCATTAAAGATACCTGGAAAAAAGATATCACATCATTCTTATTAACCTGGTAGAACTTTTCAGTAAAGAAAGGGAAATAGGCTAGGAACATATGTAAATTTTGGTGCCTTTTATATATTTTGACCTGGTGAGTCATTAGCAGCCCACTGCACATTGATCTACACCCCTGTGAAATCCAGTGGTGCCTGCTATTGCTTAGACCATGTAAAACAGCTCAGGATTTAGCTCGTTATCCTAAGTCACTTTATTATAATTTCTCTTGTTTTGTCATCCAATGATGCTGATCACCTTCCTTAAATCTCAGGTGATATCCACAGGACACTTTGTACAAACATGTGCTTCGAATAATTGACTGTCTAGTTTAGCTGCTAAATTTAAAGCAAGCCAGGGCTATGGCACTGTATATTTTGTTGGATATATTTTCTGGCTTTGTGGGGTATTGGCTGCACAATCTGATAAAAACTGAGGCTAAATGAACTCTACAATTTGTATTCCTACAGCCACAAGTTTATTGGCTTGTTTTTTCTTTTTTCTTTTTTTCCTTGGCTCTGTCTGTAAGGTTCATTACTTACAGTTACTGCAGAATCAATTTGAAATGGCCAAAATCAGTGATGGAATTTATAGCACAATAAACATACTGCCATACAAGTGCTGTTACACATGAAAGGGTCTCGGAATATTCTTTTCAGCAATCCTTCTATATAGCAGAGTGTTCTGTTTTTATCAATTTAACGGAATCATCACAGGCATATTCTGAGAGGTGTAATCCTGACAGCTACACAGCAGATTTTCTCTGAGGCAGATATTTTTACAGGAAAACAATATTATTGATAAAATCTTAGCATATCAGAACACAGAAAAGAAACTGAAGATATTTTTTTCATTCTCCACATCAGGCATTTGCAGTTCCATTCCCCCCGCCCCCCCGCCCAAACCAGAAAGAGTTTATGAAGAAAGCATTCTCACGCTCCTTGAGATATATATTAATTAGTTATCATTTTAGCAACCCTGAAATCTAGAGTAAGAGCACATGGTGGGCACTATGGTGTGTGGAAAATGTGGAGGGCACTTGAAGCTAAAACATGAAGTATAGCATGAGTAGTTGCCTGTTTATAAAGTTTATAAAGATTTACATTTCTACTTAGTCTATTTTTCTTTCCAAGTGTCTCTATTATAGACATCTCATATTTTACACCATTTTGAAGCACAGAAAGTTTTAACTTTAGCATGATGCATTGTGAAAAAAATACAGAAAAGACAGATGGCAGGCTGTCCTCCCCAAAACTTGATTTCATAATATGCATGTGATTGCTAATAGGCAGGCACTAAAAAACAATTTTCCTTGACGGAGAAGAGCTGATAAATTGTCAACATAAACTTCATCTGTGGTTGCTCCAGTGATCTAAAGCTCTTCTGTGAGTTTTGTACCATCAATGTCTGCATCTTACAACCATATCAAAATTTATGAATGCATATGACTATAAAGTGACTGAAAACAACCCATAATGCATGTTTGCATATTGTGAATCAGCTCCTTGCTTCCTCAGGAAAAACTGTGTCCAGTGCCCCGTTCCTAACCTCGGGCATGTGACTGTGGGAGAGCCAGACTGTGTTCAGTGATGCCCTGTGAGCTAATTAAAACAGAGCTCTGCATTTAGGTATCTCTTAAACACAGTGCTAGTTCTAGTGGTGGACTGACCTAACCAACATAGTCTTTGTAACAATACAACAATGTGAAGGATCACAAGAACTGAAAGCAGTTGATTAGTTAGGAAAAAAATATACATTTCTGAGCACTTGAGCAAGGAGAAATGAATGAAAAGACTAATAAGGTAATGATTTTCAAGAAGAGAAATGTTCATCTAATATTTCAGAGAAAAAACATGCCTGGACCTTCCAATATGTGTCAAAAGTGAAAGGGCTCATTGAGTTCACATGAAATAAAATTAAGCATTCCATTCATGCATGAACAAATTCTTGGGGAAAATGCCCAAACTATTTGTACATAGAATGAGACCCATTTACATTGAAAGTGCAGAGTTCATTTCAGATTTAAACATCTCACTGCAACTGGTAACTACTAATTTTGATTTTTTAAAGGCTTATAACTATTAAATATTTGCATGCCTGTATGAATTCAGGTCTTATTTCTGAGAATAACTGAGAAGCAGTAACTCAACAGCAGATGAGCTGTGACTGCTCTGTTATAAACATATTTACCTGGAACAAAATAATGTGATGATTCCACCACATATTTAACTGCAAAAGTTTCATAAAGTTTGATTGTGAAAAGACTATGAAACATTTTGATCTGGCTTTTTTTGTTATACAGAGGAGACGCTACTTGCAAGTACGTGACCAGTTCTGTAAAGTGAAGCCATGGGAAGAATCCATATTTCTTGAACTTTCTTTTAATTAGAGCAATACTGTAAATTTTAAAGGCACTGGACTTGCATCCTGTTGCTCTCATTGTTTCCAGTCTATATTACTCTTCATATGTCCCCTAAATAAAAAACAAAACAAAACAAAAAACCAGCAGTACACCAAGAATAGATCTCAAATTTAGGAAATATTGCCAAACTAGGCAGATATGCTCTTTTCCAAGTATATTTGGATAGAGTCACTGATGTGCTATATTGTTTGGTTTAGGATGGAAAATTATACAAAGACTAGAATTATAATTGAATACGTCTTGTACAAAGGAAAGGGGTATGGGAGCTTCTAATGTGCTATCACAAACAGAAGTGGAAAATATATTGTTTACAGCTGATGAAACAGACCTTGGCTATGTCCTTTTAATGGCAAGCAATTCACACAGCAATATGCACAAGAAGTTCAGAAAGAATAAAATACCTATCCATAAAAAGTGAAATAAAACTTGTAACCCCCTTCAGGGTAACCTCTTCAGAGCTCAGACCTCTTTATGCAATCCGTATGGATTCCCAGTAAAGGCTCTAGTATGAAGTTTGTAAGAAAATTACCACTTCTTGTAATACACTTACTGTTTTCATTTTTGGGGGGTCTTTTGTATGAATTTTAAGTAATGGAGAAAATTAAGATAATTGTGCTTTTCCAAGCTTGTTCTCAGATACTGATTATTTTCCTTTAAGCAGGCACAAAATTCTTGGTTCTAAGGAGGGACAGCCAAAAAATATAGCAGTAACAATTAAAATTTCTTATTTTGTACTGGTTATAGATGCATTAAGGTATATAAGCTCCAGGGTCAGTATAAGCCTTGCTCAGCTTTCTTTAAAAGCATTGGGAGTAATAAAGACTTCCATTTTATCTTCAGTGAAATAATACTGCTGAAATATCACCTCATTTTTGATGTCAGCAGTGATTTCTTTTTACCTCCATGATGTCAAATGGGAATTATTATTATTAGAAAGACGGCTTCCTAATGATGCTGTAAAAAGGAGAAACTGAAACTATTCCCACCAAACATCTATATTCTGCCTTCTCCATAGGGTAAAGCAGATGGGCTCAACCAAACACCATTCTTCAGCTAGCATCAGTGCATTAAACAGACAAATCAAGAGGCATGCTTAAACATTTAGAACAGAAGCATAGTGGCTTGTTTGGTTATAAAGTGGTGTACATGCACTCTGGACAATAGAGAAAAAGGACATTTATACTATAGGAATTCTCTGGGAAACATGGTCTGAAACACTCATGATCAATTTTCTGTTCTAGAAGCTAAAACCCGCAAATCAGTGTCCAGATCATTATCCAGAAGCCATTGCACCAGGTTAAGTCAACAAGTACAGGGAATGAAAGCCTCATATGATGGTCCTTGTTTGACTACTGGCTTCATGTGTGGTATACTGGTGATGGATACATCACTGAAATGCTCTGTGCCTTTGTTCTCCCATTCTGTCAAATGAGCAGGTACAGAGGAACCTTGCTTCATATGACAGCAAATTATACTAAAAAAACTTGGGTTTTGAGTAAATGATGGGCATTGAACCTTATGCAACCACCTATTCATGTAGAAAGTCAGTGAAGAGCAGCTGCAAAGTAGTACTATCTGCGTGAGTGAATGGGGCATTTTGGTTTGCTAATACTTTCACTTTGGTCCAAATATAAATAGCTACAGTGCATAATGATTCCCTACCATTTTTACATGTGCTTATTACATGTATTGCTTCACACTAGTTGATAAAGCATGGAGGTCTTTAGGGTGGAGAAATCTATGGTGGATATAAAAAAAAATTAATCAAATTGAAAAAAAAAAGTATCTATATAGAGTTTATTTGTTTTGAAATAAGAAAGACAAAGTTTGCAAGGAACCAAGCGAGCTGTCAGCTGAGGAGGTGGATGCCACCAGCGCTGCTCCTCTCCCACAACAAGGTGGCAGGAACAGCAGCCTCAGGGAGCTCCCCTGGACTAAATCCAAGTGGCAGGAAAATGTGTTTTTCTGCTAGTACTTTGCTTCTGTTTCTTTCTGAGGAAAAGAATTTTGGAGTAGCTCTTCTACAGCTAGTGGTAGCCCAGTTGAGAGCAGGAGTTCATATTTTTCTAGGTTTTCTGTGAAGGTTCTGCTAAATTTCACACTATCTGATCTGAGTACTTTTTTATTTAGCATCTCATTTTGCCTGTTCAGGGCAACCATCAAAACAAAGGAAGTACCAGCCTGAGAAAATGAAGTGTGATGTGCTGGAACACAGAGATGATTTGACAATATTCATGCGCTAGGAAGAAAGGCTGAGGATGAAGTACAGCATGTAATCACAGTTGGCTCTGACACAAATAGCCATTGTTATCTTTGGCAAGTTACTTGATCTCTTGGTGTGTCAGCACTTTCCAGCCTCAGAGGAGTGTTGCAATACATTCATTAATATAAATGACATTATAAGCAACAGGAAAAAGCCAATAAAACATAATGCTTTACACAGGTAAGAACCTGCACAAAAGGTAAAAGAAAATTTAAAAACCATGTGGGAATTACGGGTTAAAAAGTAAATGAGAAATAAAGATGTTTTTCCAAGTTCATGATGAGGTGAAATCATAATTCAGTGTTTATCTTATTGTTGCACAATGGAAATAAATTAATGCAGGTATTATATCACTAAGAAGATGTGAAGAGTAGGGAGCAGGAAAAAAAGGAACTTTTAAAAGGATTTGGCTTTAACAGGACAAAGGAACAGCCTGATCCTTATGAAATGTGGGCAGCTAACATTTCAGCATGTATTGAATACAATAATCAATGATGAAGGAAAAATTTCAGGGAAGTAATTCATAATGACAATACTTAAATAGCATTTTAAATTTTACAGCTGTTTGTAAAAGATATTTTCTCTAGTGTTTTTTAAATTTCAAAGAACATGTGATTGTAAAAGATTAATGAGACCCAACTTGTGTAGCTGGTATATAAAATGAGCTGTACAACCTTAGCTATTCAAGGGAACATGCATGGTGGCCTTCCTTTTGTGGAGTGGACATGGAGACGGGCAATAATCCACAGGTTTACCTCCTTGAGTGCAACAACTATGCTTTTTCCTGGTGTCTTTATTACTTACACATGAATGAACAAAGGAACTTCTGCTTGCCCACTAATACAGCCTGTGACAGATCACAGTGTAATGAAAGTAACGTCTGAGGTGTCTGTGGAACAACTTTATTCCTAGAAGGTATTCTTGTTTAGAATTTTCATGCAATTCTTCAAGAAAATATTTACTTGCAGAGGCAACAGTGAAAAATACTCTCTTGCAAAAATATATTCTTCTCCCTCTAGTTAACTCATCACAGTTCTACAAAAGCTAGATACACATATGTGTTCGCATAAGATATCAGGATTATACCCTTATGACTATCAATTCAAGACTTATATTTTCTATTCAACAGCTATTGATCTCATGTTACCAGATTCAGACAATGTGCAACAATGAGAAGCACAATGAGAAACAAACTTTCTTAAATGCAAAATTCACTGAAATGCAAGTTTAAGAACCTTCCATTCAGTTTCATCTTAGTTCTGAATTTTTTTGACTGTTTTACACTCAATAAAGTTTTACCAGTGGAAGGATGATCCTGCTTCTGCAAGTATCTGCTGAAGAGCAGGAAGATGCACTCATCTACATTAGCTTAATATTAGTTATGTTTTTTTAATGTATGAGTTTATTGTCTTTTCTAAGCATACTTTGGACAAAAACTGTGACCTGTTGAAAGTGTAGGGATAATTAAAATGGGTATTAGTGTTTGCATTTGCACATCTAAGACAATGTTTACATTATGAAAAGGAGGTGGGCCAAAATATCCACTGGCAGCAGTTACAAAACAGCCAAGTGGAGCAGAGATGTTGGCAGCAGCATCAGCCTGTCCTAGAGCAAATTCTGGCTCGTGATTCTTCACAGTGCGGTTTTCTTTGCTACTACATAAGGCATACTCCCAATCATTAACTATAAGCAATGGCAGACAACATTGGTGGATAACTTAAGAAAACTCTGTGGACTGAAGATCTCTCATTTTCAGTAGGCATTCCCACCTGGGAGCACGACACCTTTCTTGCAGCGTGTAATAGGAGGTATTTTCTGGTTCCGACTCTGGTGAGATCTCATTATTCTCATCCCACTCACTGATCTCTGTTTATTAACACTGCAACGGGTCTCACACTGCACTACTAGTTCACACATCTAGATAATTAGTGCTACTTATGAAAGTGAGACAAACGTTTTGTTTCTCTACGACTCAATAAAACTTGGTTCTTGAAAGAATACCAGATTTGGCTTGGAGCTGATCTCTGTCCATTTTGAATATTGTATTATGTATCAGAGTAAATCTTGATCTCATAATTTTCTTTCACTGTTATATCCACTGACTTTTAAGAAAGGTAGCTTCAGAATTATACTGCCTAAAGATCAGAATCAAAGGCAATTGCTGCTAATTTGGTGATATTATTAACTTTTCATATCACTTATTCTTTGAAAACAGAATTTATGAAAATAGAACATCTCCCAGAAAGCAATCTGTGTTTGCTCAATTTTATGTTTTCTTCTCTTTCAGAACCCAGTTTGTGATTTCCCATTTACAGAGTCTGGAACACACTGCAACAAAATCACAACTCCGAAGCCATATGACCATTTAAGACAATATCTGAGGAGAAACACATCCTGATACAGGTGTCAGGAATACTACAGCTGCAGTCATCATGAGAAACGATGAAAGCTTGAGTCTTTCTTTTCAAGAAGACTGCTATTAAAAAGGCCTTTTATATAATACTAACTAGTTAGTTTCATTAGTGCTACTGCAAAAATGAATGCCTAACATACATTTATGTCTCCAGATGGTAGAACAGTGCTATAAATCCCATTTAAAAGATGCTCAGCCCTGAAAATGTTTTTTGAGAAGGTAGAGTTAGAAGCTGCTGAACACTTTTAAAAAAGCGGTTAATGTATTTAGATGCTATGTGTGAATCAAGCTTTTCCAGACAGCTCTCCTAATAGAATCTCACAGCTCTATAGCAAGGCATAAAATGAACTCTAGTCTTCTTAATCCTGTTGCAGACCATCTTTTCTTGAACCGTATCTTTATATCTACAAGTAGATACTTCATAAGACTCAGATTGGCCCATTAGTATTTTGTTCTTTTATAAGTAATGCTGCATCTTTACTAGCTAAGAGACTTCCTTTTGACTAAAAGGTCATCGATTTACATGGGTGAATTCTCGATCAGTTCTTTCTCTCTGACAAATTACCTTTAAGTCTTCCCAGTGCTGAAAAGTCTGGGGAATGCATGTGCTGACATTTAGAAAACTCTTCACATAATGCTTCCTGATGTTGGTTTCTTATTCCTTCTTCACTCAATTAAGGAGGTGTGGCAGTAGCCATGTGATGAAATACTAAATTCTGCAGTTTTCTTTCTTCCTACAGAGAAAGGTCAGGATACCTTTCTGGGACAGAGCAAAATGCTTGACAGAAAAGATTTCAAGGGGGAAAAATAATAGAAGAGGAGAAAAGAATTTAGGCCAAGCTGGAATGTGGGGTATGTGAATTCCCTCAGGCTGAGGAGGGAATTAAATCTGACTCTAACACAGCCCACATCTGAGAAATGTACTAATCATTAGACTGTTATGCAAAAAAACAGCTGCCTTCTCTTTCTTCCTCCTTCCTATTCCTATGAAATGGAAGATGGTTTTCTGCTGTGTTCTTAACTAGTCCATGATATATTCGGTCCTTAAAGGGATTTTGGAATAGGGACATCTTCTTTCTGAATTCCAGGTGAATCTTTCACTTAGATGGGAAACAATAATTTCAATTTTGGATTGAATCAAGAAAATGGTATCACAAGGCAAGTGCAATGGCATAGTTTTGTCTCTCTAACAGAGTTTTTGGCTCTCTTGCCCTCTTGGATTACTGAATCTAAATTCTGCCAAAAACTGCATTTACTTCATATGCATAACTGAGATTTACAAATCTTGCCCAACTCTTCAAGTTCTTCTAAAAAAAGAAATAATAAAAAAATATTAATTTTAAATTGTGAATAAAGGCAGGAATTATGTGAAAAAGGCTGATAATAGAACTGCCATGGACATAAAATTTCAACAAGAAATTTAGATTCCATCTTCAAAAATTGGCACTTAAAGAATTCTAACTTTAGGATTTTAAATGCAAAATCTGAGAGCACAGTCTCAGAAAATGTTTAATTTTAAACAAGTTGATAGAAAGGTACCATTGCACAAAACAAAAAATTGAATTCATGTAGACTACGAAGACTAATTTGTGAAAACACTTTTATGGGGTTTTAAATATTTAAAATATTTTGATATAGAGCAACTGATGTATGAGGCACAGCTAACCAAATTTGAATCCTCCATTATTGAAATGCAGACATTAGATGTGCAACAAAACATCAAAATTTCTAAATGAAACTTGCTAAACCAAATTTTTTATAGAGTAATTTACTTATTTTTATGCAGTATGTCCACCAGTACTTCAGATTATGCTGCTAGGTTTAACAGTCCTCTGTGATTTAGTAAGTAATGAAGATAACTTTGCTCCCTTCATTGCAATTTGGTCAGTTTGTTTAAGCTTGCTTACTTTCCACAATTCTCTTGCACATGAAGAATGCCAGAGAGAAAACCAGGTGTAAATACCTGCTCTTGGCATTGATAAGAGCTGTGATTCTGTAAAGCAGCAATGCAGGGCTTACCACCTGTAGCCAGTGCTAACATTTCTGTGCCATATTAAAGGATTTCAGAACTCCTGAATGTGATATACAAATAGCTGAAACAAAGTCCATTCCATTCATCTCCAAAGACTATGTATGTGCTTTTCCATAATCCCAAGACTCTTTTCAAAGACACCAAGGCCTCACTTCAAGGCAGAATTATCTGAGTAATCTAGCAAATATTTCTTTTCTCAATAATACAGGCTCAAAAGTCTAAGGTTGTAAGATTTTGATCAGCATATGATAGCTGCTCTATTTACTTCCAGTTACTGAAGAGTCTGCAGTAGACTCATTGCCTTGTGACCTCAATGACTTTGATATTTTAATGACATGGAGACTGTTTCTTGTTGACACTGAATGGGCCAAAGCAGGCATCTAGGTAACACAGCAGATAGAAAGTACCACTCCAAGTAGGAAGGTACAGTCTGAAGGATTTTTAAGATGCCCTTAAGTCTGCTGATGGATCGCCATGAAGGTTGATTGCCAGCTTCTTGGGAGATTGAGAGGCAACAGATGTTGGTTATACCAAATTCAGAGATTGCCACAGCGACAGTAAAAGTACAAGGCAATCTCTTCATGTTTGCTTATCCACCTCTGTAATAGCTTATCATGAAAGAGCTACTCCATAAAACAGTAGAGGAATATGTATGGATATATACTAACATATCTGATGAGCTGATGAACTGGAAACTACTGGCAACTACTGGCTCTGATGATGTTTGATGCTTTGACTACTTTTTCATCCCATTAGTTATGCTTTGTTCAAGAGACCAGTATCAGGCTCTAAAGGTTTGAACACAAAAAATTCTAGCACAATCTGACATGAAAGTAAATGTGACAAAACAATAATGGGATACTATAGGGGAGTAGGAAAAGTATCACTGGACTTGAACGAAGTAGTTTTCAATTAAAATTTGCTTTGAGATATGCCTGACAATAGAAACATTGAAGGTGGGATAATTGTTTAGTGGACAGAATTGTGACCCTCAAATGGAGGAAAACAAATGGAAAAGGAGATAAAATGGAGACAACAAAAATCCAAATTAAATACAAAATTACCTTTTATTGATGAAAAAAGTTGAAAAAAGGATGATGTGATACATTTTCAGCAGAGAAAAACAGTAAGTCTCTGCATTATGTATCTTAGACAACAGCTGTAATGGTAATACATTCTGAGTTTTGCAGCGAATGGAATTATTTTTTTCTTTTTATTTATTTTCAATGTGTTTTATCAGATTTCTACATTTTATTTGACTTTTTTTTTTTTAAGATTGTAGATTTACTCACTGAAAACTGAATAGCTCTCTAGCACTATATGTAAACTCTTTTCCTACAAGCTCTGAGCCTAAGAATATTAAGAATGGGAAAATCCAATTCAAGGGGGGTGGTAGGGAACAACGAAAGGGAAGGAGAGAGGGAGGATTAATCATGTAACCACTTTCCCATTTCAGACTTTTAAGGTAACATAATTCATGGAAAAAGTCCATTACCTCCATCTTTACGTATAACTCAGGACTAATTAAATCAGTCCAGGAAAGGACTATAAACAGGGTTCATCTCATGTCAGAATGGTCTGGAACAAGGTCTCTTTGAGGTATACATAAGTGTAAGTCTATCAGTGTGATTTTTGTTCCAACATTTCTTTTGATAGAAAATTAGTCCTGACTAGATCAACCCAAATGATTAATCAATCTCATTCTCTGACTGTTTTCAATTTTATGTGATTTTCCTGAGGCAGGGATCACTTGTTCTGAAAATTGGCTAAGCATCTTGTGGACCACCTCAATCATTTGCTATCTAAAGAAAACATTCATCAGCAGTCCTCAAAGCAAGGAAAAAATGGAGATGTGGTTCTGCGCTCAGTAAGAGTTTGGAACAAGACACAGCCACTTCACAAAGATGAAAAATTTTGTCGCTGCTGGAGCATTGAATCCACAGGGAGCTGAATATCTTTGATAGAGGTAAAACCTGACTCACATAAGATACACAGTTCACAGCACACTTCTCCTGATGAATGTTTGTATGCTGATTCAGGAGGGTTACCCACTCACAATGACACAAGAGCTCAAGGGAAGCTGTTAGCCAGGAGCCCTTGCTTTTTGCAGAGGGAAAATTCAGTGCTCTGTTGTATTCTGAAGGTGTGAGACAGTGGCTCCCAAGTCAGCCAGCTCTACCAGGATTTCCCACAGGAACTCTGCTGCACATGACCCCAGCTGGCATAGTGTTTCCTGAGTAAGTGCTGAAGGTCTTCCAGGGACCTCTGATGCAGAACTTAGCCAGCTCTTCCCATGAGCTTTGTCATTATTATGTAACTGTTCTTTCCTTTGATAATTTCTTATAGCTGTACATCCATAAGCCTCATGGATCTTTCTTAATTTTAATAAAATATATACCTGAATGAATTCAAGAAGCCTTAAGTTTGTTCTGGCACTGGACTTTTAGAAATCAGTGAATAAATTGCTAACATTCCTGAAAGTGTTCCTAACATTCACTATAGCGGTTCAGTTTTATTATGCTTGTCTAATACACCAACTGAGAGTGACATTTAAACAAAGCAGTTCTTAACATTCAGTTAAAAACATTCACGTGATCCAACTCTTCTAAAATGAATACACAATTTTTCTGGGTCTCACTGAGGCTGTGGATAATTCTCCTTCCATTGAACACAGAGTGGCAATAACCATGCTTTTGAAAAACTGACAAAATACAATTAATATGGCTGGACACAGCTGAATTCAGCCAAACACTGTCAGTTACAAAATCCTTGAAAACATCAAAAAGCAGAGGAACTACACCTCTATATTTACACCTGCTTAGGACTCACATACTGTTTATGAAATTTTACTCATGCTGACTTGCTGATGCCTCATGGAAAAATTTGGAAAAAAACAAATGTTTTATTTACAGACAGTTTTTTCAACTATTATACCTTTTCTTTTTATCCATTCTTTGTGTCTAGGAAAAGCTAGCTAAAAAATTATATCTGATCTTTCAAAATTCATTCTGCTCTACCTGTGACATCTCGGTTATGGTTTTCAGTGTTTCCAGGAGGCATTAGCAGGTCTAAGAGAAATGAAATAGTATTTATATGATAGACATTACTCAGTCTTTTTTTTGAGTAAAGGGTCTACTGTGAATTTCAAAAACTGTATTGTAATGAGTAAAAACCCCACCTTGTGAAGCCAGCCCATTCTAGATATGTCCTATTCTGGTGCTGGACTAACATTAGATTGTCAGGAGTCCAAGAAGAAAGAACGACCAAGTCATTCACATGTCTTCCTTTTGTTCTCATCTACTTCTGGCAAAAAATGTCAGACTACAAAATCCAGAGATGAATTCTCTATTTTTTCCCATTACTATCGGAGGGAAAATATCTCCCCAAATGCAAGTTCTCTGCCAATCTAACTTTGGCCTAGACTGGATGGACCATGCCTAATCATAAAAATTAGTATAACTTCAATGACCTGCCCATTTATTCATTTATTTGCCTTCCTCCTCCTGAGACTGCCAGTACACTTCCTGGTCTTGATGTCTTCTGAGACTTGTAAACTGGTCAGCATGAACAAGCACTGAGTGCATTCTTTCAGGTGTTGACAATTAAGCAGCACACAGATCAAAATTTGTGGTGCCTTAAGGAACCACTGATTTGGACCTAAACTTCCATCAGCAACTACTTTAATCATCTTGACCCAGAAACCATCCAACACAAGGACTCCCAGTCATTTGCTTGCAAAGAAGACATTTCTACCAGATTTTTACTGCGCAGGTAGACTACCTCGATGCTATATTCACAGAGAATTTTTTGGGAAAAATGAGCTGGGGAATTTTAATTCAAAGCTCCTCTAAATCTTCCTCTGAAAACTGAAAAAAAATGCTCGTGAAAGTTTTAAAATTAACATTGACAAGCAACTTCTTTAAATACACACACATTCTCAGACTTACTTTCTTGCATCACTCTTTTATCTTGTATAATACTTAATGGATGACATGTTTCATTCCGCAAGTTGACAATGTTAAAAATGTGCTATTCCTTCTAGTTTTAGTATACTGCAAAGCCACTGATAGCTACCGGCACTATGAGCGGTATATGACTGAAGAAAAATGAGATTACTGCTGATAAGGAACAAGAGACTTTCATATCTTAAAAGAGTCTGATATCCAGCAAATATGATCCCCAGCAGCAGATGCCCCTCAGACAGACAATGAAAGAAAAATGGTGGAAAAGTACATGTTGTGTCTTGTTTCCTTCAGCCAGAATGGTAGTGAAATTAAATAGCTCCAGCATACTGTCTGCATGAAGAAATCCTACCTCTCTGGGAAAAACATAACCCAAAGATGACTAAAAGCCTAACAAAATGAGCAGTGATTTTCCACTATGGAAAAAGTGATGTTACTCTGACTCACCTTTGGTAAAATATACCTTTACTCTGGAAGTGTTGCTCTTTTGAAGGCTATCATGCTGTTATCATCAATGTTTATCATCATAATGATCCATTTAATGGAGGTGTAGTACCAAAGCCAAACCTCAGGCTGGAAATATTGCATTAATGATTCTTTAACAAAAGGAATGAGACATATGCAAATGCGAAATAGCTCCTTTCTCTGTCTGTTAATGTGTCCCTGGAATATGAATGAACATAATTTAAAGATGTCAATATTTCATGCTACAGTGCAGCCCTTACCTTGTATCCTGACGATTTGATGTGCACGCCTCGCTTGGTCAGTGTAGATTTCATTCGGATGAAAAAAGAGCGCTCTAGAGTGTTGTCAGTGGTTAGTAAACTGGGGCTTGTAGATTCCACTAGGGAACAGAAAAAATACATATACACATAATTTAGATTTTATACATCCCCTCTAAGCTATTTTTCAGGTGCAATCCTTGAACTCACTAAAAATAAATGACTGATGGATGCTAAGAGTGTTGTAATCAATTTACCTCGTTTAGAAAACGTTTACTTAGCAAAAAAAAAAAATTTGAAAAATATATGTATACTCAGTAAGTCTCATTTTCAAGTTATTTTTCCCCATAGAATTTTTAACAGAGATTTGCCTCATTAACTCTTTCTTGCACAATTTTATTATGACTGGAGTTATTTCGTTAGGGTTTGACATTGTTTTAAAAACTGGGGAGTTCTTCAGATTCTGTCTGCTGAAATAGGCTGCAAATTCTGCAGGCTTTTATTCCCTAGTCTCCACTTCTCACTTACAGTGATACCTAGGGTGACTCACTGCTGGTTTTGAGTGCCTTGGTTTCCCCATTACTGAGGGTTAATTATTATCAATAAAGCACTGAGCAACCTGAAAGCAAAAATGCTCAAGTAAATGACACATATTATTATTATAGTCATCATCACCATCATCGTTAATTATTGGTGACTAATTAGTCACTAATGAAATATCTTTGTAGTCCAGTTGAAGAGATACTTCCTGCTTGAAACTATAGCTCTCACCTGTGCTTCTCACTCCCTCAACTGCAACCACTTAAAATAGTAAATAAATACTCTTAGTATAACCCATGATAAAATAGTGGGTACAACTCAAGTCAGTACTGAGATATTCTTTATACAAACTTTATTATTGCTATTTTTAGCTCTGGCAACCAACCTCTTCCCAAAATATTGTTCATGGGAAAATTCTGGAGCAGCTTACAATAAGCAAGAATTATTGGAGATTAACTAAGTTTCAGTGAGTAATTAACACTGAATAAAAAAGTTATTTTGAATTTATTCTGCTATTGTTTTGGAGAATTGACCAAACTACTACTAGTAGAAAGTATTTGAGTATTTAAAAAGCATTTGTTATACAGTCAATAGAAACACAGAAACTTCCTTGTGAGCTAAGGATTATAGCGAATTGTCCTTGATTTGATGTGGTCACGTTGTCCTGCGTTTGTGACATTTCAGCTCTATTGTGATGAAATAACTGTCAACAGTGCCCCTTTCTTTAGTGTTTCTCTTAAGACTTTTTTGTTTTAGAGAGCATGAATTCGATGTCATTTTAAATGTACAGCTCTTTATCACTCGAGGGAAAAGCAGAGCCATGTTATATTTAGTACTTTCATTTCTTCTGATTAAATATGAATTACTATGAAATTTTTCTCATCATCTAACACGCCATAATATGCCAACAGCTTTTTAATACACTATATAAGCACAAACTTCTGCTCTAAGAGTTTAATTTGCCCCTCTAATCCAATCACATCAACCTTATTTCTCTTATCAGAGATTCCCATTTTGAATTAAATGAGCTCATTAGTTTTAATCAAAAGCAGAGAGATCAAAACTTAAACGTAAATGCTTTAGATCAGAACTGTCAGTCAGCCGTGCAGTTCTATTTTACTAAAACACAAGATCAGAGACCCTTAGAACCAATTTTTTCTTGTAAGGGATGCCAAGAGCTTGAAGATGCTATATCCTTTTTTTTTTTTTTGCTCCCAAGGACAGATTATACATTTAAGGTTAGACTTAATTTAAAGCATTTTTTTTCATCCTGGTGGAAATAGGAAAGTATGCCATTCTGCTGTTGTCTCTTTCACTTTTATTGGTGCTGGTCCTTGGAGACCTGAACAAATGTGAAGCCATCACAATCCATGCAACAAACCTGTCCTCAAAAAATTCAGCTCTGTTCAGCAATATAATCTAAGAAATAAAACTCCTAAAGGCAAGATATGTGTTTCAGGGTACAGGATAGTGGAACCCTGAAACAGCAACCAGGGTCACTGGATAGCAGCAGTAGTGGTAAGATGAGGATCATAATTAATTATTATTTTTATTGTACAGTACTCAACAGTGCAGTAGTTAAAGAGAACATTAAGAAACCACAGCATGGGTGCTTCCTGCTGTGTGAAGAAATGCTAAAATCAGCTTAACAAGTGTAGTTGTTGTAGTCCAGCACATTATGCTCTAGCACAGGCAATAAGTACAATATGTCCTCATGTGTTCTAATGGTAATTACCTAAACACACAGAAGTAATGTTAATTAAACACACAATACCTCGCGCTCGAAAAATGATCAGGCTGTAATACATACGTACCATTCCTAAGCAATTGAAATCAAAATTTCTCTTTCATACACAGTTTTATGAAAGAAAGGAAACCATCTGACATACAGTACAGTGTACTTTTCATTGACATTTTCTGGGCTCATTTCACCTTATATCATAAGCTTAACATTATTCTGCTGTTACTATAGTATATACAAACCTATACGTCTCTGTAAGTGAATATTGTAAAATGCATATAATTTATCCAACAGACTGGAACAGTGTCTGTCATATAAATATGTATTCTAAATTGTTTGATTTTCTTTAACAAAAAGTACCTGAGAGCGTATGTGTGAGATGGGATTAGTTACCTAAAAGTCCAGAACAGCTTATGAACAGCTTTCTGAATTTCTCTCAGGAGAGAACCATTACGGCTGCTAGTACAAATCTGCATTCAGAGTTGTACCCACCCACGGCAGATACTGTAACAATGCTAACGGTGATTATGCATGCAGGATTTTAAAGGTAGGATGTGTACAGAACACATCCATTGATGTCAGTGAGATTTGCACAGGAATATGTGGAATAGGGACCATTATGAGTTCTCAGGAGTTGATTTTAAATGCCTATCACTCAGTCTTTTCAATTTTTTTCCAATTATGTCAAAGGAGGCTAGCAATCTGAGGAACATCAGAATGAAACTCTGTAGCAATTCATTTTTGAGTTTTTTTTTTTTTTTTTTTTTTAATTTGCAATCTAAGACCTTTAAAAAAGCCTGAAATAAGCAAGGTCTGCTTGGCTTGGTACTGTAGTAACTAAAGATGTCTTTTACACTGAAAAATAGTGCTCCTGGGCTGAATTTACTGAGTCTAAACCTACTGTTGAGTTATAAACCTCTGAAACTGTGAGTTTAGAATGCTAATAATATGATAAAAGTCAATGCTCACTGTGTGTGAATGAAAGCACTACACACTGTCAGGCTTAGAAGTATAAAAACTAAGTCTGGACTGCCTTTGCAAAACAGATAACTGTGTACTCTGTTAGGAAAGCACTCGCCTTTGTGTGTCCTTAAATTTCTTCAGCAGATACTACTAAAGGAATAAAACTCTTCTCTTTCCATTCCCAAAGCTGCTAATGCAGGATGAGATTTCTGGACACAAGGAATGCATTGTCCATTTCAAAGGGCATGAATCTGCAACCCAGTATACCCACACAAAAGTGTCATAAATGTTAAAATGTTAACTAAGAGCCACAGAGCCAAATGGGAAGATAGTATGAACTAGTAGCCAATTCACAAAATTATTTAGTTATCTCCTCCCAAGCATTTCTTTGTGAACAAGCCTTATAGCTCTGATCCTTCAATGGACTTTGCCTTGGGAATAATCTTGGGTCCAGACCCCACAAACCAGTCACGCACTGTTTAACTTCACATACTGGAAGAGTTCTTCTGATGTTAGTGGAATGTGTACTGGTAGATAAACATGCACATAACTGGAGGACTGAGGTCCATGGCTGTGATCCTGCAGTGATCAGCAGATGTACTGTGCATCTGTGTGCAGCCTGACTACCTTAATGCTATAGAGCAAAACAATGTAAACCAATGCAAATAATTGCTATTACACAGCAATAGCACAAGCACTATCCCCATGACTGATTCACAAGCACATTCGAATTCAGATAAACAATTTGTCCCCCAGGAAAAAGGAAGTTCCAAATTTGATTTATGTCTTAAATAACGAAATGCTGCCAAATCAGCCTGAATAAATATTCACCAACTTCTGGGTTTTTTTTCCCTCACATGCATTAAAAATAATTGAGAGGAAAAAAATGCATTTTCACATGCCTAACAGATAAAAGACAGGCTTCTCATTTTTAGGAGGACCAGAAGCTACACAGGGAAAACCAAACACCAACAAGGAATCGGAGGGGGTTGGTGGGAAAAAGATTATGGTTTAACGTACAGAAAATTCTGGATTTGGTAGCATTTCACGAAGTTTTCACCTGGCTTTCATTTGTCTTCCTTGAAAACAGGTGTCTATACAGCTTTTAAGAGACATTCTCAAACACCAACTATACAGCTCTTAGAGAAACAAAGTAAAAGAACATATAAAATAGTAAGAAGAAGGGAGCTCCCTTCTCATGTTATCTTCTACACTTGCAAACTTCTTCCCATATTTTCTTAAAGTCTTATAATCCTTTGCATAAGCATCTGAGAATCATTATGTTCAGATGAATAATTAGGTAACATAAATCTATCATTTTCAGTTGGACTAGATGTATCTTTGTAAATGTTTCTATTTCTTCTGTGCAGTTTATTGTCTGTAAACAGGCATTCAAAGACTTTCTAGGAAAATTTAACCTTGAGTAGTTAATTGTCCTGTTTTTTCTCATATTATTGCCCCTTAAAGTGTGTTTTTAATCAGAAAAGTGACTCTCAAAAAAGCACTGTTGCCAAGGTCATTATCTCTCAGTAGCTTACAGATCAAATTTGATCATTTTATAAGCTAAAAGATAGATTTTTCTAACTACTAGCCCAGCAAATACAACTCAAAACTTCAAGTTAAGACAAATTATTTCCAATAAGTGAAAGTTACTATGAAATTACACTTCGCACTTCTGCAAATGCATGGTTTTAAGTGAAGTGAGTTCAGTCTGATTGCAGGCTGAACATGGGCAAGTACTGGAAGCTAAAGCTTGGTCTAGGAAGATGCTGAAGATTCTTGGACTATTCAGATGAACCACTTAGGTATATCTTTGCACATGGGCAGTCTGCCTGGAGATCAACTGGTGAGAACAGAGCTAGCAATTTCTATGGGTGCTCTCTTCGTCTCGCTGGCGTGCTCAGCATCTTGCAAAATCAAGGACAATCTGAATTATTTAGTTAACATTGTGGGTGGCAAAGAAGCAGCTAGTTCATTCTTCCAAGGCAATAATATCTCTAGAAGGAGCTGTAGGAATAGTATTTTTGCTGTGAGCTGTCCCAGTTATAAGCAGGAACTTGAATTCCTGAATAACTAGATTTGGATCTGAAATTCATGGTGCTTTTATCTAACTTGGTAAGACTCTTAAAATTTCTGCTTTGCTATTTACTGAAAAGCTGAAGAAGTTAAGAATTGGACTGCAGGCTTTTGGTGACTTAGTTCCCTTCTTTCTTTTACACAGAGGGAATAATGCTGGGTTCTGGCCAAGGCCTCACTGAAAAGGGGAAGGCTCAGGGCAGCACTTCCAAAAGAAATGGAAAGAAGGATGACTTCCTCTAAAGAATTTATTGCTAGGTAATGTTTTCAGACAAGATAATAAACTGTTCTTTCTTGTCATTCTACCTCCAAGATGAAGACAATTCACTTTTCATGACCTATAAGCCTATTAGAAATTCAAAGGCATAAAAACTTTAAATCCTATCAGACTTCTGTTGAAAGCTGGTTCTTTTAATATCTCTTTTTTTGTTTGTTTGTTTGGTTTTTTTCTCTCTCATCCCTCCAAATTTTCCAGATCCAACAATTGATGAGATGGGCTGGCATCTCAGATTGTTTCAGTTAGGTTGTCATTATATAAAATCTTTAATTTTTTACAATTAATTTGACACTGAACACTTACATATATTTTTATTTCATATTTTTTCATAATATTAAAATTATATTATATATATTTACATATAGAGATATGACTATTTTTATAATCAAAATCTGTAACTACTGGGCTATGGTCCACATGTGATGGTGCATAATGTTAAGCATAGATGTTTGAAACTGGGAGAACAAGTGACTAACTCAGATATATACAGTGTATCTTTTTAATGTGGTAAAAGTCCCTGCATTCAGGCAAAAGTCAAGTCAGTGCAGTAGCAGTGAATTTAGATACAACAGCCAGAAAAGTGGGAGAACATGTTTAATATTCGATCCGCCTTATACACTGTGGGTTTACAAGAACTTGGATATTACACAGGAATCTGTTGATGTGACCTGTTTGGCCACAATACAGTGTAGTTAATATTTTTAATTTGTACAGTTAATCCTGACTTTTTGATTTGTTGAAAATTGCCTCCAAAGGAAGTAGTGAAAACCCCAATGCTTAACTATACAAAATTTAATGGGCCAAACTATTAGAAGTGCATTAAGAAGAACAGTTCCTTCATTTCAGGGGTGAATTCTAAGTGACTGTTGTGGTTTAACCCCAGCCAGCAACTAGGCACCACACAGCCGCTTGCTTACTCCTCCCGACCCAGTGGGATGGGGAGGAGAATCGGGAAACAAAAAAGTAAAACTCATGGGTTGAGATAAGAACACTTCAATAACTAAAGTAAAATACAATGTAATACTAATACTGATATTAAATATATTAATAATAATTGTAAAGAAAAGAAAAGAAAAGAAAAGAAATAAAATAAAAATAATTAAAAAAACAACCAAGAAGATGACAAGTGATGCACAATGCAGTTGCTCACCACCTGCTGACCGATGCCCAAGCAGTGAACCGACCCTCCTGGCCAACCCCCCCCAGTTTATATACTGAGCATGACATTCTATGGTATGGAATATCCCCTTGGCTAGTTCAGGTCAGCTGTCCTGGCTATGCTCCCTCCCAGCTTCTTGTACACCTGCTTGCTGGCAGAGCATGGGAAACTGAAAAATCCTTAACTTATCCTAAGTGCTACTTAGCAACAACTAAAACATCAGTGTGTTATCAACATTCTTCTCACACTAAATCCAAAACACACTGTACAGCTTCTAAGAAGAAAATTAACTCTATCCCAGCCGAAAGCAGGACAGTGACTGAAGGCTTAATTCAGTTGCCCACACACAGGTCTACAGCGTTCTTGTGAGCTGCCCCACAGCGTCTGAGATGTGTACAGGAGTGGCAGTTTCACACGGGACCTGCAGAAGACCCAAGTCTTTCTGGAGTGGCTGATGGATGCCAGCTGTGTCTCAAGGAGCACAAGTTCCCTATCTCTGGGAAACTTAAGCTGCTAGAGCCTGGTCCCATTTAAGTAAGTAGGAATACTATGAAAAGACTTGGATTAAGTTCCTGATTATTATTTTATCATTTCTAGCATCCTGTGCAGCCTGTTGCTTAGGGCTTTGGTTGCACATGCCAACATTCATTCTGGTGTATGTGGTTACACCAGCCATGGAAATGTACTTGTGTTATTCCCCAAAATACACCAGACTTAACATTAACCACAGGCAAAACTAAGCCAGACTTCTTTAAAGGAGCTTAATGCTGATTTATCAATGGATAACCAAAACTCCGCATGCAATTACTGGCAGAATAAGTTATAGTTTCACATAACTACCATACATTTACAAACAACACAACTTTAATGTGCAACCTATATTTGTCTGTGATTGTTAATGCTCAGTTTGCAGGTCTTACAAGTGCAAACACTACTATGTGCATACTACATTTGGGCACCCAGAAGACTACCACCTGCAGAGAAATAAGCCATGCCTTGAAAACTTATCCTGTAGTGTTACAAATAATGAGCTTACCCTGTTTGTTTTTTAATCCAGACTAGGCCCATTAGTTGTGTAAGAAAGACAAACTAAAGTACAAACTCATTGATAGGCTTTCCCTATTATTATACAGAGAAATTTTTGAATGTTCTATTATCCTTGTGGAACCAAAGTAATCTGAACTACTCTTTACTGGACTAAGAAGTATTACTTTATTTAATGCCTCTCAAAACTTCCTTTCTTCTGCTTCTGCAACTCCTTCTATTTCTTCTTCTTCTAGTCTAGAAACATGTCTTATCAGGCTATTAATTCCTGACATATGCAATTTACGTCCCATGTAAACTTTATCCCACAGAATTCTTTGTATATCTGGTAAAATATAGAATGATTTATATGCTAGGATACAGCTATAAATAAAGTGTTGCCAGGATGAAGCTATGAATAAGATTTTTGTTACTCCTGTAACATTGCAAGACGGATTTTACAACAAATTTTGGTAGGTCAGTGATCTATGAAATACATAGAGCTTTTTTGCCTGTTTGAAAACAACATAATAAAGATTTGCTATTAACAGAACTAATCATGGTAGGAAACTTAACTCTGAAAAAGCCTTTGGAAATGTTACAGTCTACTGGGCTTCAATCCATTATCTAAACACTCACAAATGTATCCACATTCATCCAATAGACCGGAACGACTCTGGAAGAGCTGTTATGGTCTAGTGAGTGAGTGGTACATAAACCATACTGCATATGATGCTCAAACTTCCTTCTATGTTTTTACATTTAAAGTTAATTTATTTTAAGCAACGGAATAAATAATCTGACCTGACCTGTTGGCTTGGTCTCATGTGAGGTCAGCAAAACTCATAAATTTTTAAGATTCAGTGACAGTCCCAAAGAAAATTAGCACAGTAGTATCGTTTCCTTACTGTTTACTTGCACTGCAGCAATTTTAATAAAGTTTGAAACAGAACACATCCAATGGCTAGCAGAGGTCCTGATGTTAGGAGAGTAGAGGATCGTAAGTAACAGCACATCTATCCTCTGTTAGGGAACGGGAGAGAAAAGAAACTGGGAAATGAGGAAACAGCAAAGGAAAAATGGACCCTGACTAGTTTTGAGGGTAAAAACTTCACTGAATTCCCCAAGAGCTTTATGGGCTTGTAAGGAATACAGGACTAGATGTTAAATCTCCTTTGAGATGTGGCTGGTTTCCACAGCCTAAATGATCATTATCCTTACTGAGCAACTTCTTATAAACAATTTTGAGCATTTTGTTTCAGCACAATTAAATGCTGTTGCTGTCTCCCCTCTTTCATGCCCTAGAAGGATCAACTGAGGGTATTTTTTCTTTCTTGCTAGTTTTCTGCTCTTGCCTAGTAACTTGTGAATCATTAACTGACACTCCAGAGCATAGCTGTGAAAATAACTGTGGTTCAGAGCTGCCAATAATGGCCCACTAAAGTTCCTTCCCAGCACATGGTATAAATCCGTCCCCCCCCAACAAACATTAAAAAGTCCCTTCTGATGTTGCTTAACATTGCCAGCCTGCTTGGGCTTAAAAAGCACAATAAAGAGGTTGCTTTCCAGATTTTCATATGCCAAATGGGAGGTGTTTTTTGGTGAAGCTTTTCCCTGAGGGAAAGAAGAACAGCCGAGTTACCTCATGCTGCTCAGTCAATGTTTGGATGATCCCACTCCGGGGAAACATACACAAGTGTCAAAGTCAAGCTGCTGCTAGTGGATGTTTCTGTACTCAGCAACTAAGCAGTAGGAAAGTTCAAGAGAAAAAACGGAGTATCATAAAGATAGTCTTTGAGAGCACATGACATTCAGCAAAAGCTATTATGCAGCAGCCTGCGTATGCCAAGGAACACACAGTATGAATGCAAAAAGTGAGTGTTTTAAATCTTAGTGGAATACCCCCTTAAATATAGCCACTTGAGGAATCTATTTCTTCAGAAAATACCTTTTGTGCTGCTTGGATATTTGGGGGATTCTATTTTCAATACCTGTGTTCTGGATCTAGTGGAGCAATGCTTTTATCATGACTATAAAATGGTTACGAGCCAATTCCTCATATAAAACAGTCAGTAACAGTGGGGCTTTTTTATGACAAACATGATGTCAGAAAAAGGGCATCAGGACTTAGTCTTTGTACTACAATACAAAATAACAATACATAAACACCTTTGCGAAAGCAGCTTGAAACCCCATGTTTTCTATTAAAAAGTCATGTTCAATCTTCACTGTTGATAGAACAGAATAGCTAACACAGAGAACATTGTATATCAGAAAGGTCAATAGTTATTATGAGCTACAAATATATTTTTTTCCATCCTTCAGGCTGTTTAGCGCATATCACAGCATGAGCAGCTGTCTTCTTTAATGCTTTTAAAATTAGAATCCCAAAGAGGAAGAAAAAATTACATTTGCAATGATTGCTCTTTGCTTTTGTAAGTTTATTAAAGTAAAATACACTATTTTATATACATGAATCTTCCATGCAGCCTAACCAAGGGGCAGTAACTGGTTGCTAGTATCTGCTGGATTGCTATATCAATGTGTATAGAATCCTGCCAAAAAATCACTTTGCACAAATCGTGTAACCTTGCTGAATAACCTTTCTAGAAAAGTACGTAGCTACTGTGCATATGTTTAAACCAAGCAAGCATATATGTGCAAACACAGACTGATCATTACTAATGGCGAACGCTTACTGGTTTAGCAGCAATAAACATAGAGGACCATCTGACGAACCACTTTCTGTTCACTCACTGAAAATGGCAAAGAAGGGTGGTAAGATTGTGGCATCATTTGACCTCTTATTTTTTTTCAAACATGGCAAGTATCTGCGTTCATCTTTGCTAACAGCGAACTACTTAAAACTGCAAACAGGTTTCCATTCTGTTCTTTGGATTTCAGTCATATGGACTCTACTGAACTGTTCCCTTTTCCAAATTTGAACCTTATCTGGATGTGTATTCATGTGTGAAATGCAAACTGGTATTTTATAAATATTTTGAAGTATGGAAGGCCGGAAATAATTTTCTTTGTGAAACAACATTTTAGCTAATTTAGAATGGTTCAATAATAAAAAAACCGAGTTGGAGTTAAAAGCCATATGTTGTCAAGGGAAAATGAATATAATTGGCAAGAAGAACATTTTCCCCATAGGGTTTAAAGTTTGGCTCACAGATAACTTCATTACTGGACAGTGGCAATAGGTATGGTGCCAAGCATCATGACAATATGCAGATTCTTTGGGGGGATAAAGGGAAATGCTGCAGATTTTGCAGGATGTGTAGAAAGGCTTGGTCTAATGTATCTTAGGAATAACTTTCTCCAGCTGCATGGCTTCATAGTTCAGAAGACAGTCAAGAAACACTTTTAAAATGTCAGAAAACATGTAATGTCATACGCAGACAGAATCTACTTATCCATGTCAAAAACCAGTGTAACACTGTTATTTTTAAAAGAAAAAACTAAGCAATATAGGCTTTCCCATCCCTTGCCCCAAACAAGTAACACTTAAAAATATCCTGTGAATAGAACTATTACTTAAACATGAAAATACTTATGTCCTCAGCACTGTGCATCCAAATTTGTTTCAGAATGCTATTAACATTTCCATCATCACAAGATTTGCTGTGCAACTGTTCCCTCTCATCTGTCATACAGAAACTCCATGACCCAGTCCAGCCTAGGCAGAACCAGGCAGGCTGCTAATCCTGCTGCTGCTGAGGAACTTGCTAGCACAGCTGGCATAGCAGGCAGCTGATGCTATTGGGATGTACTGCTCAGTTGGTAGCGCTTCCAGCAGCAGCCTTCACCCCCAACACTCAGGTACCCAGCTGCAGAAGGGGTAAGAAGCCCAACTATCCAGGTCTCTCTATAGCTTTGCCCCTTATTAGTACCCTTCCCTGTTCCCATTACAGTATTTTCTCCTCAGGGTAACATATTAAATTAAAATAGGCAACAATATTCCTAAGATACACCAAGAGAATTCTTATACAGGTAAGTTAGCATTTATAGATTTCTTTGCTTATGCAGAATTTACAAAAAAGCCTAAGATAATGACAAGCACTATGGCATTGAAATTCAAAGAGAGTTGAGAATGGGTATCTCCAAAAATACCCGAGGCTGCTGAAAACCCGAGCAGACCCGAGGCTGCTGAAAACAAATACTTAACAGAAGTTCCAGTGGGCTGCAGCCATGCATTATTCTTAGGATACAACTCAAATTATTTGGTGAAAACAAATGTCAAATGAACCGGACATCTTTTATTCTATTTTTTCTCCTTTATTTATGTATTTTGCACTGTGGAGTTAAGAAGGTTTTTGACAGACACAGTCAGAATCTGTCATATTACGCAGGAAACAGCATTTTAAAAATCAGCCCACAGTGCAGGTATTTTGGCAGATTTATCATAAGGCTTGAACGGTAAACACTTAACTGAAGGAATTCTGTTTATTTGCTTTATTTTAACAATGGGAACAATGACTTCTTTTTCCCATAATGCCCCTTCAACTCAAGCTTTAAGCAAAATAAAGCCAAAACCAAGGTAATAGGAATAAGATAATCAATAATAATTGCTCTTCCTTTTTTTTGTTAGCCCATTTTTCTCTCTCTAGTGTTTCCAAACTGGGTAACTTGGAGAATGATCATTTAGACACAGGCAGAACACAGTATGATTGGTGAAATTTCCATGGTACAGTATTTCCTGAGTTTTTCTGAGTTAAAAATTTTCTACATTGTATTTTCACAACCCCGGAGCTTGCACTGTTTCTTTTTCCTCCAAGTCTGAAGATCACCCCATGGATTAACAAATGATTGAGGATTCTCTCTTAAAAGACTCTTTAAAAAACTGTCAGAATCAGCCTGAGACAAAGATTTATTATGAACTATTTAAAGGGCTTAATATATGTATCCCCAAAGAGCCCTTGGAGCAAACTAAAAAGGAAGAATGGAATTCTCAAAGAATGGGAAAAATCTCCAATGCCCCACTTTCTTCACACCATGATTACTGTTTACTCAAAGGATAAAATGCCTAACCTGTCACATGAAGTCTTCAGAAGCCATATTACTGCTGATGTACAGTAAAAAAAACCAAAACAATGAGCCCCGATAGTAATATGCCTAAGAAAGGCAGCTGTAATTTGCTTTCTAACCTGTTCACTAACACACTAATGTGGCTACATCTTGTAGAAAGAGCTGATCTCCTGACCCAGACAGCAATCAAACAACTGCCAGAGTGATGCTGTCACACAAGCTGTGACCATTACCTTAATTATACGTTACCATATAACAAACCTTCCCTAATGAGCAAGTCTTCTCCCACCTGTGTGCCAGCTAACCCTTCTGTCCTTGAAGAGTAGTACTGCAGATGATTTCAATTTGAAATTTGAAAAGCATATTCATATGTATTCCTTCCAACAGGTAAAAATATTATGTATCTTAACAAGGTTAGTTGCTTTACTAGAGTTCCAAGACAGTAAAAAATACAGGCTTATACTAAAGAAAGGAAATTAGAAAGAAACATACCATAGTACTGGTAAATTTTAAGCAAAGCTGGATCTGACCTTTGACTTTATGTTCATATATAGGTATATCCATATTTACGTATTCTTTTGTGTTTACAGAAGTATATAAACTACTTTTACATTGACATTTTTCACTTTGTGCCTAAAACCAGGAATTATACCTGGGTTCATGGTTTACACAAATGCTTGCTTTCCCTCTCTGATACCAACTTCCAGCAGGTTACATTTCTTCTTCTCTTCTAGTTTTTATCTCTTTTTACAGCATGTTATGTTCTTTTATTGTCTGATATTTAGGACATTTCCATTCACATTACAGTTACAGGACACCATATCCTTATGAACAAATAAAAGACAACTTCCCTCTCCACAGAAGTTATCCATGTTCTACCTCAGATGCAGTACTGGGAAAAAGAGGGAAAGAGTGAGGCATAGGAATCTGGGTTTGGCCTATCTGGGTTATTAGCCTCTCTTCTTATGGGACAGTTTTAACATTTTACCTGTTCATGCTAAATACATACCTAAACTAAGCAAATCAGTGGAAAGCATCTGCAGACTTCCCATCTGCTATGCGTTTTACTTGAACAGTGAGCATCGGTGTAGAAAGTCTTAAAAATGCAGCTATTATGTCAAAAGAAGATCAGGAGGAACATGAGAGGGACCTAAATAGCAACCAGAGCAGACAATTGAACAACAGAGTAATAGATGAAATTTCATGCTAACAAGTGCAAGATGTAGTACCCTTTCGAAGAAACTACTCCTGTATACTGAGGAATTTTAAATAACTATAACAAGGCAATAAAAGGAAATGGAAATATCTCAGTGAAAACATCTGCTCTGTATGAAGACCGTTATGACTAAAAAGTTAAATGAGATTTTAGAACACAATAAAAATGAATCTAAAATTAATAAATTAGTAAAGAAAATATTAAAATGCTATTATGTAAATTTATAGTCCAAGTTTTACACTGAGTATTGTGTTCAGTTCCAGTCATCTTCTATTAAAAAAGAGAATAATGGAAACAGAAAAACGCTAGTAGAAGGACATCTGAAGAGAGATTAATGAGATTATAAATATTTAGCTTTGAGAGCAGATAAATAAGAAGTGATGTGACAAAAGGTACATAAAATAATGAACGATACATAGAAGATAATATGGGAACAAGGAGATTTCCAATAAATTGAAGGGAAAGCACATTTTGAGCTGATAAAAACAAAAACATAAAAAGAAATAATTTTTCCTGCCCAACATGTAATCTACACAATTCACAATCTATATATATATAAAAGATTTTTGAAAGAAGGACTAAATATCTATGAGGCTAACAAGAATAACCATGCTACGCTGTGTATAACAAAATTTACATGAGATATCAAATGTCATGCTTCAACTTATACGGTACAGTTAACATTCTGTAGATTTTACATGTGCTTTGGAAATATTTGGTACCAGCTACTCTAAAAGACAAGCTAGTGGGCTAGATTGACAATGTTCACTCATATATTATATGAATTCCTGCGTTCCTAAGAAATTCCTCTTCCATATAAAGAAGCAGGAGATGCTTCTCTTGTTTACTCATCCACCACCAGGTTTAAAATTCTCCAGTGGTTTCTAAGCAATCAGCAGCACAGAAAAAAATGGAGTCTCTCCAGAAGGAATGCACAACTCCTTCACTTTCTCTTTCCTTCATTTGCTGGCTTTGAACTGGAACATTCTGATGCACTTTCTCTAGAAGTTAAAAGCAGCAATGTAAAGCTGATTTGTGTTAAGGTAGGAGTAATATGTGGTGAACCTCTTGCCAGTGGTTCTCCTCCTTGACTATTGAAAAATTCAAGTACTTTCAGCTGAAGTCATTACAGGAACTTCAATGGACTTAACATTAAGTGCAACATCTCTTCATAACTGAGAAGATCCATCCTCCAGCTGGCCTAAGATGTCTGCCTTTGCTGAATACACATTAGATATTCAAAATGTTCTCTAAGTTTTCCCCGCTCTACTACATACATGGCAGAAAGCAGCTTGCAAAGCTTGCCTATTACCATTATGGGATTGTTCATGAAGACTCTGTGCTGAACTCCATTTCCTCAATCTTTACAGCTAATTTTTAAAGTTAAAAGATTCTTATTACATAGCTTGTATAAGAATGAAGACTTTATAGAGAATAATAATCAGACTGTTTTCAAAGAAATTATAATAGAGATGCAGCATATTATATGTTGCAGAGAGTTTTGCTGTCAGATTATATTCTGTATATTAAAAATATTATTATCATAATTTTAATTTAATCCTGGTACATTTTTAATGGACAGTTATAAGGTAATCAGGGAAGACTATAAATCTTACATGCAAATATATTCTACAATAAATGTGTGTCTTGCCACAAAAACCCCAAATCGTAACAGTGAAACAAACATGTTTTAATGAAATATTGCATAAGTAAGTTCTTGTATACTGCAAAATATGACTTGTAATGTGAAATTACTTTTCAAAGCCAAAAGGTGATACAAGACCAACAGCGACCCACATTATCTTTGTACTCTCTTACTGGCTTAGTCACGACATAGCTCATTATATGTTTCAATGTTCTATGGAAAAGTTTCCTATGCCAAGTAATTTAATTTCAGAATGACTTTGATTAAGTTATACTTATATTGCAATACAAAAGAAAACCCATCTCTCTAAAAAGCTTTTGTTAAAAAATATTCATATTTTCCTATTTAGGCACCCCAAGTTCTCCTAGAAAATCCCAGTACAGTGCAAATAGTGATTTCATATAAAAAATGTTAGTAGCTGCTTAATACAATCAGGTGTTAGAATAATGATGATTACTTCATCATATTGGTAATTTTTGCATTCTGTTAGCAAATTTTGCTTTTGCTAACATGAAGCAAAAGTTGTTAATATAATGAGTCTCATTGTATTAGCAACTTTCTATCACATTAACAAAGATTAAATTTGCTAATGTAATATGACAGTCACTAACATAAGATTAGTGCAAACAGAGACCAAAATCTCTGTAGACCTCCTAAAGGTAATGCTGAACATGTAAGCAATACTCATTTGTTTTTCCTTTGTTAGCTATACTTTGAGTACCTTAAGGATCACATCCATCTACACTCACTGAATGTTCTCCAGGAAGGTCCATTTTATCGAACACTAATGGAGCCATAAGACAATGATTAACTTTTGATGTAAAATCATGAACCATAAAGTTTCCTTGTTAGAAGATAAGTGACTCATGCAAATGGATCAACTGATATTTATACAACATAGAGATATGTGTTCATAAAAAGACATAAAAAGTATTGCTGATCAATTTATATAGGACCGTCCATGATGAGCATAATGATGTCTACACAAATATCAAACAGATACAGCAAATACCCTTGCACTACATTGTTTGTGGGGGTTTCCCAAAAGAGAGTTCACAAGTTAGAAAGAGTTTATGGCATAAATGCCACAACATTAATAAATGACAAACAGCAGAACTCAGCCTGAATACAATGATTGTGTTTGTCTGTGCTTGTATACTGCAATGTCAAAATGGCTGCACAGTCCCATCCACACCTGCACAAGTGACTTGGGAAGTAAGATATGCTTAGGCATGCATGTATCAAGGACGATTAAGAGGCTTTAGCCATGTCAATGCTCCCTGAGTCCTGCTGCAGCACTGGCACCATTCACATTCCTGGGGTTAATGCTTCTACTTGCTTTCAGCTCCCTGTCCCAGACTTCAAACATGAGGAGGCAAAGAGAAGCTGCAGCATTATGTGAGAATACAAGTATAGGTTCCTGTTCTCAGAGAATGCCTAACCTTGCCATTTAGGCAAGCTGAGTCACATGCTAAGTTAAAGAAGAATTGTGGCGGACTGTTACTACAAGAGGGCTTTAGAAGTGGACCTTGCTCTCACCTTCCATTTTGAGTGTCTTAGGTCAAGCCACATACCAAATCCTACAGTCTGAGAGGTATTATCCTTCTTATGTCCTGTCTCAGAATAACCTACAAAATAAAAGTACTCCTTCTCCAAGTCTGCAGGCATCCAGTATTGGGATTTAACATACTACAACATGAGGGTGCCTGAATGCAATTCTGGTTTGACAAGAGTGAAAATGAAATGCAACAGTTAGTCAACATAACAACTATTTACAGTAGCAAGCGATCAAACACCACTAAAATATTCTGAGGAGAAAGAACAGCTGCTTGTCTACAGTCTGGGGTAGAAAACCATGGTATCAGAAAGATAGTAGACATAGGCTTTCAGTGAATAACCTCAGCACAGCCTCATGCAAAGAATGACAAACGTTTGGTATGTAGTCTGTTTTCCTTTCAGGAAAATCACCAGTAAATTCAGCCCATAAAATGTAGTCATGGAAGGAAAAGGGGGAAAGTAAAAACAAGCAGGATTCTTGCGGAACAGAGCTGCTGAGTAAACTGGGAACCCAGTAAGTAGACTTGGGAACTGCACAGATAAATAAGACGTGCTCCAAGTTTCGATTTGCTTTGTGCTTGATTTGCTTTTATAGCCAGTGAATAGGTTTTGTGGTCAAGAGAGTTAAAAAGTTAGAATTAGCACATAAGAATTGTCTAAGCTGCGAAGCCCCAGATACAGTGGCACAACCACAGGTACCATAATCAGGTCTGTAAGTAAAGGAAGGGGCTGAAGAGGGAGCTAGATATTTAACAAGGCTCATCTGAAGAGTATGAAGGACCTTTTGACATCAGAAGAATTTTAAACTGGATTCATAGCTTTATGTTAATATGTAATTTTCTTTTACTATAAACAGCAGGCTGAACTGAAGAAAAATCTAGTTTTGTGATAAACTGTATTTCAGTTCATAGTACTAAAATATAAAAAGGAACAATCATGAGTTTTCCATTTCTTTTCCTTCAGTTCTTGGGATGTGATTTCTGTGAACAATTGTTTAATTAGAAGACCCATTTCTTTCAGGGGAAGTGTATAAGTAAAGCCCTAACCACTTATTGTTATGAACAGCATGCAGCTTTTTTTCTTGGCTAGAGCAGTATTTCTGGAGCTGATTTGTGACTGAATTCTAATATGGCAAACTGTATTCTGCTGATCTAAATTTCACTGGCACAGTTTTTTTTTCTTGCAGGAATCCTATTCTGCCTTGCCCAGTTTTATTTGACTCTGACAGTTCACAGCTGAGCAGTTCAGAGGAATACACAGCTTCCTTAATTCACCTCACTTGACAATACCAGGACCTGATCCTGCAAGTCAACTTTAAAATTGCACTTGGAACCTGTCATGGAAATCTCGTGAGAGATGAATTGGTTCTCACCGTTTCTGAAAATTAGGTCACTTATTTAGGACATTAAAAAGAACTTAGGAGTTATGACTTGAGGCACACATTACATTTTTTTGCCAGTGTAGTCCTCTTACCTAGTGCACAGAAATAGATTAATAATAATGTAATTCTAATAAGCCAATCTGTCTTAAAAGGTTCCTTTACAGACATATTTCTTTATACATCTCTTTATGTTTATGTTGAACTGTATGAATGAAGATGGGCCTTTTTTCACAAAGCTTCCATAGTGCCAAAGATCTTTGGATTGTGCACAAGAAAATTTAGGTCATACAGGGATAGCACCATGAAGCAACAAAAGCCAAAACCAGGGCAGAAACCCTAATGACATGCAGCATGGCAACAGGGGCAGGTGTTTGAGGAATATATTGTATTCTCCTAAGGCACAGAGGCAGAGCGGGGCAAGTGACATGAAGAACAAGAGAAACAAAGTAATTTGATGGGTTCCCCTCCTACCCCCCCGCCGTGTGTTTCGTATCACATCATTGCTGAATGCATAGCTCACAACTCTACTCTGCCATTTTCAACCACAGTTTAGCCTGTTTGTGTAATTTCCCTATGCCAGTGACAACCCCCATGCAGCTCCATGGATTAGTAGAGGATTGCGTAGAGTAGATGCTCAGGTCCTTCTGCTCGAGTGCCACATATTGCTGCACACTTGTGCCACTGGAGAATCTCTGTCAGGGGCAGTAGTGCCAGAACTGATGCCATCTGCAGCCCAGCCACTAGAAGTCAGCAGTCACATACAATCTTACAAAGAGCTCACACAAAAAAAAGTCCGTACAAAAAGCCTCTTGCTAACCACAGTCTACATACAGATTCCTCAGGCCTGCTAGAGCACCTCAGAGTGCAGAGAGTTGCCCAAACATACACGCCTCTAAGCTTGTGTAAGGCATGTGTTCCCAAGAGGTTATATCTAACAACTGCATAGCAGCATATAGAGATGCGGGCACTGCTTTTGTGCAGACAACAGAGCTGCCATTTAAGCAGCTTTCTGGGGTTCCCTGTGTCTGGAAGGGAAGTACAGTTTGGGGGGAGGAAGGAATGAACGGTGCACAGGCCTGTGTGATTAGAAGAGCACCAAGCATATGAAGAAGCTACCATAAAGGCTGTTGGGGTTGGATACTTCCGAATATAAGGCATAGCATTACCATCCTGTCCTTAGACAACACATTATTATGTTTAGTGTCATGTGCTGTGTTACATTGTCTGATAAAAGTAAAGTACAAGAATTTGCCAGATGAGTTGATTTCTGCCCTTGTCAGATTATTTTGCTTAGTTCCTGATGAAAACGCAAGACAAGCTCTGCAAAATTATTTTTGTGGATTTTCTCTTCAGCTTCTTTTCCCTTCCTATTGCCACATCTAATCTATTTATCTATGGCTCATTTATTGATTTATGTTGACTGGGATGTAGATACATATCCTGTAAGTGATACCAGCTTATTTTTGTTACATTATATATAGTGAACAGATACTCTGAATTGTATCTGTTCATAAAAGCATCACAAATTGTTATTAATTATGCACTAAGAAAGATGTATTCCACTGTTGAACTTTCCAGAAAAGGCAAAGTATAATAATTCTTCTCTTCACTGAACAATTTTTTCCTTTGTTATGGGACAGCTGATGAACACAATATTGCTTTTACTATGCAGTCCTGAAAGTGCCTGTTGGGGGAAAACATATTTTTCAGTACTTAAAATAAAAATCCCCCAAAGTTACAATAGCCTGCATGGAAGCTCCATGTATGTCCGCTTAACAAAAACAGCCTTTGAACTGCAAAGACATTTGGTGATGATTACTGTTCACTGAAAAAATAATTACAAAATGTTATTCATCTATTTCTTTTCCTGTCCATGTGTTTATCTATCATTTTGCAGTTTTCAGTGGAGCAGATGTGCTATGACAGAAACAGCAGCTACAGTATTTGCTTCACATATAGAAACAACAAGCAAATGTGACTCATATCCTGGATTACATTAAACAAAATGGAAGAGTGACAAAAAAAATCTGTTAGTCTAACAACAGATTTTAATTGCAAACTAAATTGAAATTCATTTGTTTAAAAAAGTGTTTTCAAATGTTAACTCGCAGATTTGTACTGTAGTATTTGCCAAAAATGTTAATGTTCTGAGGTGAAATCCTGTTTCTAATGAGGTCACTAGAGCTTTGCCACTGCATCTGGGGGGCAAGAGTCCATCTTGGTCCTTTATTTGGTTCCCCCTGGATAATTTACACATTTTATGTACACCACATAAGCACTAAGCTTTAACTTGTCTTTTTAAAAAAAACATCTTTAAGGCTGCAAATGATCAAACGCAATTAAGGATTTGTCCATAAAAGATTTAATCAATAATTATCATTCAATGATCAGCTGCAGAGACCCAGGCTTGAAATATGAGCTATTTGTCAAAGGGCAAACTGAAATGTCTTCTACTTTAACACAGGCAGGTCCTCTGCTCTTGACCTATTAAAACTTTGTTTGCTATTATACTTGCTGGTGAACGAGTCATGCGGAAAGGTGTTGAGGAAATGAGCCAGCGTGTTCCCCAGGTGATATAAATGCTTTATCAAACTGATCCCTGCCTTGTTATGTAAACTATACCAGGTACCGTTCGTTTTAAACAGAGAGATAAACAGATCTAATATGCTTCAGGGCGTCATGCTTTATGCATGAACTACTTTTTATTTTTATATTAAAGATTTTCTTGACACAACCCTTTGCAATGAAGGAAAGCTCCAATATAACGTCTTAACTACAACCACTGCAGCACCTGCAAGTTCAAAGTACTGAGACTGATATTCCCTGATCAGATAGTCCCATGCTAACCTATTTAATTAATTCTTAATAAACAATTAATTTTTTAGTGAAATACCTCTTGTAATGAGAAAGTCTCTCTCAAAAGATAAATGAAGTAATCCTCTGAGATGGAATTTATAAAAAAATAACTTGGTCTATCCATCTATTTACAATATTTAGCTACCTACTCTTTGCTTTCAGTTGTCTGATCTGTCACTTGTTTTCTTATTTATTATACAGTTTTCAGTCTGAAACGGTATCAGATAGAATGTTTTTAACCTTCCCAGGAGTAATATCCAGTTTCTTTTTATAGCAATGGGATTAAATTCTATTTTCAGTTTTCATGGGAGCAAATGCAGACTATCACCAAAGATTTCAGTATAGTTACTTAAGATTTATATCCATAAACAAGACAGAATTTAATTAGCTGTCTTAAATTTGAGACATACAGGATGAAAGTGAACACATTTATGCCCTCATTTAAAAAAATGGACCTACAGAGTATTACAATTACATGGATCCACTTTGAGAACTGTGTACACTTTTAGCCTAAAATATTATTAAAAATTGCTTGTTCTTGGTTTAATATTCAATATCATCCTCTGAAATTTTAGGGACAGCTATAGACCCTATTTTCTTAGAACTGCATAAGAAGAAAGAGGAAAAAAGTCTTATGTATATTGTAATATATACAGAAATATTTATTTATCCCACCTAAACCAAGATTTTAAGTGCACTTCCCAGTCTCAGTGCAGTCTTAATTATGGAGTCACTAGTGACACCCTTGTTATTTATCTGCTTCTACAGATAGATTTGTACGAATGCGTGTATGTGCATGCTAGTGCAGATATACATGTGTGTATTCAAACAGCTTTTGCTTATCCTCCTGCTAAGTTTCAGTAGTGTTTCCAATGCCTAATTAACTAAAAATCATTGGTCAAAATGGTTTATAGAGCGTTATTTGTATTATAGTCAAGACAACAAGTGTAATTATTCTCAGGCTGATGAGAGTAGTAGGCTTAGTCTGCCTTAGTTCACATTTTCTAGGCCGAAAAAATTGACTACTTGATAAAAGCCTTTGTTTTGGCAAACACATATGCACAGAGATAGCACAAATAGCATGGGTTTAATGCTGAAGGTATCAGATTGACAAGTGGAAACGAGATAATATAACATTCTTCACTAAAAGTTTGGATTGTTTGTATTCATAATGTAATGCTTACTTCAGGACATATTTTCTGGAGACATGATGCCTTCCTTCCCTTTATGCACAACTCAAAATAGAAAAACTAATGAAATTTAACTATCCATAAGTCTTTGTTGTGGATGGACTGAATTATAACTTTTTAATTTAGTCAAGTAAAGAATTATTACAGTAGGACTCTAGGGCAGGAATGTGTTAATAAAATCATACTCTCTGCCTTTTCATTTAAAATAATCCCCTTGAGCTGATTAAATGAAATATCACTTGTTTAATAACTGACAGAACATTATTTTTAAGCAGAAATGTTTTGCATATCTTCCTATCCTGTTTTTAATTCCAGGCACAAAGTAGTGAAGGCACTGACATCACACAAAGGGAGTAGAGTTTAGCACTTGGATATAGTTTGTCCTGTCATAGTGGCATCTATAATTTAGTGTGAAGCAGTGAGGTAGACAGAGCATTATCATTAGAAATCATCCTGAACAGGGATATAAAACACAGTCGCAATAACACTTGTCAGAAAGGTGACTGTAGTCAAAACTAATATCCAAGAGTTTCAAGATAAATGCTGACACTGCAGCCATCTTACAAAGACTATTACTGCTCAAAAAAAACCCCGAAAAAACAAAACCAAACTGTGAACCTTACCCAGAGTGAACAAGTTAGTGTGAAGTTTGTATCTGGGGTGGCATAAACTTTGTGAGATTTACAGTAAGTAAAGCCCTTCTTTACCTGAATAAGGTACTTTATGTTGCTACAGAGAAGGAATCAGATAGTCTTTCTGGCTTAATGACTTTAAGCTACTCTAAATTCCTCCCTCTACCCTCTCCCCATTATCTGGAATGTATGAGTGCAATCCTTAGAACAGGCAGCTAACTGTGCTGCTTCCAGGTTCAGTCCCACTTCCCCAACCTGTATTCCTCAAACAACACTCGATTTTCCTAGTCTTTATGTTTAGATTCATCTCGGGCTTGGAATGTAGCTGTGATTTTATAGCTTTTTACCACTGATTTTGTAAACTGTAAAGCCTCAGGGAGACTCCCAAATCAAAATTATAGTCTTGAAACTTGGAGGTTAAGCATAGTAACTTCATTGTGTTTGTCTATTTAGCACTGATAATGCATATCTCAATATAAACAAATGCACATGAATGCTGCCTCTTTAATACACTGATTCATAGCTCAATGTCTTTGCAGATGTACTGCATGACAAGATACAGGTGCTGTGTACAAGGTATTTGTTCTGCTATAAGCAACTATCCTGATCAGAGACACAGAACAAACACAATGGTTTGAGGGTCTATAGAGCCTAGTATCCCAGATTAGATGGACATCCAACAGTGACCATTGCTGCTGAGAAATGGGAGAAAAGTGAGGAATGTCTGCTACAACCTCTAGGTTCTGTTCCAGGCCCCAGTCTTTTTCAGTGCATAACATATTCTGAGTTTGATGTTGTTCATTTACTAACCACCATTTTCTAAGGTCTACTACCTCTTGCCTGAAGAAAGAAAGGAGGAGGGGCTTCAGAGAAGACATAAGTGTAATATGTGAAATGATCAGCTTGCAGAAGCTCATGAGCTATATCATGCAGTATTATGTGGTATTATAGAAACTCAACCATAAACAGAATGAGACATATCTTGTGTTGGTCTAAACAAATGTTAAATTTAATGAAAAATAAAGGAAAGTAGAAGAGTCCTTGTTGCTAAAGGACTTGAGAGGACTGGCTTGTTCAACAACTTCCCTCTGACTATAGGTAACAACAAATGTCTCTGGACAAAGTGCCAGAAGACCTAGTGTGCACCATTAGATAATAATGTGCATGTAGAAGACCTTTCTTCCTTAAATCACCAATTGGTATCTAAATTGACATGAAGAACACAATACACTCCTCTATAAAAATAGTTTAACTGAAATTAGAAGGGAATGCTGTCATGGTCTATAAAAGTCCACATATTTAGAAAGTCTGCTCTGCTCGACTGCAGAAATAGGTAGTGGCAATGAGTTCCACATGTCCACAATGCTTGACAAACGTGCTTCCTTTTACCTGTTTTGCTGATCTTCCACATGAGTTTTACTGAATGCTTTTGTCTCCTTGTAAAAAGATACCTAGGGTGCTATGAGGAAAAAAATTCTAGTCTTTTACATCTTTCCTCAGAAAGAAATATTCCTATACCTCCAGTCATTTTTGCAATTCAAGTCTAAAGCCATTTCATACTTGTTATATTATGTCACGTGTGTGTGTTAATAGAAATAGCACATATAAATCCACATCATTTTTAAGGTAATTTTAGTACTGTTTCCCAAAACATTTTTGTAGATCAGGAAAATGTCTCTCTCCTAGGTAATCAGTTACCCTGCAGCTTCCTGGTTGCCATTTTACTGGAACACTGTACATTTTTTAGCAGCTTGGCCATTTCATTTTTCCTTCATATTTTTTCTTTTGTTGTATACCATCTAGACCTGCTGATCTGCTGCTTCCGAGCATATCAGTTTGTTTGGATACCTTCTTTTCTGAAATCTCAGGTTTTGATTGCAGTTGTTTTGATCTCAGTGAGAAATTGTAAAACCCTAGTGTCATTTGTGGTTTAGAGTAATAGAAAAAAGGTAAAATAAACTGCCTTTATTCCATGCAAATTCAGTAAACTGAGTAGTTCATTTGTATCTACCAATAAATAGACTTTTTTGTTACTTTTTTTGCATGTAACCCAAATTACTTTTCAATCTTGCCCTTAGTTCTCCAAATTACCACCTTGCATTTAACTGCCTGTACTTGACATATTCCTATTGTCCTTACTCTGATGGATTCACACTTTTCCTGAAAGATGTGAGTTTCACAATAACCTCAGGAACTTCACCGTTTAGAGAGTCATTATTACTCTTAGTAAGTTCACACATGATACCATTCAGTTGTCATTACTTAAATGAGTTTCATGATGAATTTACGGATTACAGTTTCCCAATACTGGCTAATGAATCTATGGATTACACTTTCCCTGTATGGGCTAAATTCAGCTCTTTATTCAAAATATCCAAGCTCACTTGGTATTAGCAGTGGTAGTTTGTGATGTGAATACTTCCACCTACACCATGATATTGAACACAATTACTGTAGAGGCTCAACTATAACTGTTTTTGAACCAACTCCTTTATAATATGAAAGATTAAGGTGGAAAACAGACCCATCACTTCTGTGTGCCAAGAAGCACAAGTGTCTCAAGTATCAAGAAGTGCTCATTGAAATCTTGTCAAGGTGTGAAATTTCTGGGTAGTAAAATGCATTATTCTTTAATTAGATTAGGTGACTCTTATCTCCCTCAATACTGCTCACTCGTTAGCCTTTTCCTGGCCAACATGTCTGAATATGAACCACTTGCATCCCTGCATGCTTAAGGATTAGGATTTCTACACATACATATGTAGAAAAGAAATAATTTAAAGACTTCATTCTGACACCAAATTATCCCATAAAGATGTCATGCTGAGCAAGATCTAACATTATCCACTGTTTCCAACTGGTGGTATCTTCTTTCAACAATGCCTGGTTCCATAAAATTTAAAATAAACATAATGTACATTTGAAATTATGCAGCTCAGCGCACAAACAATAAAGTGTGCAAAATCTTTTTGGGATGTGTGATCACCGTTAGCCAGTCAAACATAAAGACTTAATAAACATAAGGTGTAAAAACCTGACTGTTTTATTTGCAGCACACATATTGTGCATTGTAAGAACTATTATTTAAGATGGAAGAAGAACATTTACATGCAGATATTGGCAGGGGAAATTTCATCTTCAAAATTACAGAAGATTTTAAAAATGTATTTTCCTTATGTGGAGGTACCAACCTGCCTGCGGACTGTAGATGCAAGCATAACTTCTGAGTTCGTTTCTGAGAAAAGAAAACTCACAGTTCAAAAGTAGGTTATGTTATATACATAAAATGGAAGCTATAAAGCAAACTTATACTGAATTTCTTTGCTAGCAAAAAAGAGTCTAGATTTACAGTAAATTTACTTTCCTTCATAGCTGGAAAACAGCATTAAATAAAAAAATTAAGTTAGATGGAGAGGAATAAATTTAATCAAAACACTGTTAGATAAAGTAACCTGGATTTAGGAGTCTGCAGCAACTACTGCCAAAACAAAGCTGTTGTTATTTACCAAAGCTAACTGCATACATTGTTTAAAAATCCAAAGGTAAAAAACCAACAAAACCTTGCTAAATTATCTACAGTATTTAATGTGGCAGACCACTTTGTTGCAATGAATTTATCTAATGGATTGCTTATAGCTGTATTTCACATAGGAAATGCTAGAACAGATGTATTTCAAACTATGTTCTTACTGTATAAGGAAATCCCCCAAACAAGAAAAAATTATCACGGACATGTAAGCAAGAAATGGTCATGATGTTAAAGAAAATGCTCACCCCCACTGTAATTCTATAACGTTATGCATAATACTGGAACAACTTCATTACAGAAGTCGGAGATTTGCATCGTTTATAATGGGAGCAAGGTTTTGCTTATCAGCTTCAATAGGATTGGGATTTTGGACCAAGAACTGCTATTGCAAAATATATGGGAAGATCACAGAGTGGAAGGAGATTTCATTTGGGCATTACAATTGATAACTGTAAAAATATGAATACATAGAATCAAAGATGCTAAAGTTTTTCTCTACATATCCTAAAATTATCGCTGTTCAAAAAATCACATTCCAGATCAATTTGATCTGTTTCTTGTAGTCTATGGAAGAATAAATAGCAAAGCACATTAGGTGATTTTACAAGTATTAAAAAAGAGAGCTGTGCTAATCAATTCCTTTTATTTGTTCTTTCTTTCGCCTTTATCTTGAACGTAGAAATAGAAAACAAATCATAGTAACTATATTTCTCAGAAGTCAGTATCATTTACTTTCAATACACTCAGTAACACTGTTTAAACCTTGAAAGCTAATAAACATGGATTTGTAGAATTAAAAATATCGAACAATTGGAGAAATAGCAACTTACAAAATTAAAGTTTTATAGCCCAAAGTTGAAGATTGTGTTCCACAGTTTAAATATTTCATATCTGACATTTTCAGACTCTACTACAGTGTGAAGTCTGATTTTGATTTTTCAATCCAATACAACTTTCGGAGTTTGGTCTTAAAATCTGGATACTAGTAGCTCAGATTCATCTTTGTATTAAAAGGATATCCAATGTCTACCTAATGATATTTCCTACATCCTTTTTAGACCATCACATGAAAAATTATGCAGCTTAGAAAAAATACAACGGTCCTGTAATGTTGTTCACAGTCTTTGATATGATTAACACAATCTTCCTGTATGACAGGTATTAAAAGAAGCTCGAATTTGAAAATACACTGTGCTATTACAACATAAAGTCGGCAGAGGTGATTGCCTAAAAAAACCCCAGTATAGTATCTGGATAGCAACTCTGCCATACAAGTCAACTAATATTTGAGTTGTCATGTCTTCCACGACTATGGGGTGCCGGAAGGTTGTTTTCTGATTATTATTACAATTCATGCTTTATATTCATACTCAAGGTAGGAGTCAGTCTTTACATGTGCAAGCCAAGATATCATTTTTTTTGGTCCAATTAAGGCCAATGTACATTGCTGGGGCTATCAGAAGTAGCAATTATGAAGACGTCTATGACCAGGAGCAGTTTCTATTAAAATACATCAACTGATTAAGCTGTAGCAGTAATTAGAGAGAAGTAACTTCACATCTGAAACTTGTCATTTGAGTTAACACATTGTTTTGGTGTTATGGGTGGATTTAACCGTCCTAACTTCATAATTAGACCTGGTGATATCAAGAGGTCCTTGGCCAAACCCACAGCTGACTCCACACCTTTAAAACCAAGGTGGCTATGGTGATTTATACCAGTTAATTTTCGAGGCTATTGTGTATTGTCTTCATTGATATCAAAGGGACTACTTGTCAAATAAGATGCTGAGTAAATGCAGGTTAATAAAACACTACATGACGGAAATGCACAGTATGTGTTTAAAGAGAAGCAAAGATATTACTGGGTGTCTATATACATTGCATCTAGAATCACAGACTATTAAAACATACGAATATTAGAATACAAAGATATCAGTCCCATCAGTGAAGATAAAATGAACCAAGCAGCTTGCACAGCAAATACTTTCATAAGTAGTTGAGAAACGGTGACTCAAAATCCATGACTATTAACTGTAAGACAGCAATACTGTAGGGAACTCTCCTGCACTGGCAGGGGGATAGATAAGTTGACCTAATGGTTCTTTTCCATTTCTAATTTCTCTGATTCTATTAAGACTTGGTATTTTCAGAAGAATGCAACTGCTTTCCAGGGCCCCTGAGACATGAGGATTTAGGCAATTCCTTCCTGTAAATAACACTGCTTTTCAAACAGTAAAAATACTGGCTAGGAGGGGACGTTAAGCCCAGTTTAATAACTTCTAAGCTCTGGCACAGCAGAAACCCTTTTTTTCCCCTACACTTTTCCTACTGGAGTTTAATTAAGATTGACAAAGCACTAACTCTAAATCAGCAAGGAGATCCTTAGATCCATTTTGTTGTCAAATATAGTTTCTCTGCAAATGGCAGGAGTAACACATATCATTTCACAGATAATGTTTTAATATCCTGCATTGAATAAAACTTTTTTTTTAATCAAGTTGCAATGGTAGCACTAAACTACACAAGGGGCTTGGGGGTTGCAGATGGCTGCATTACTCTAAATGTTCAAGCTTGACTGACCCATTTCATCAGCACTGTCAGAGCCTTGCACTGATACATGTTGACAACATTTAATCTTAAAAAATTGAAAGAAATGAATTAATATGCAAATTTCATCAGCTTTGTAATAAAAATGTCCTTGAAAAAAAACAGAGAACATGACCCCCAAGGAATAGTGTGAATTATCCCAGCTCAATTCTTTAAGTTAGTCAGAGGTATGTGGGTCCGCAAGGAAATCAGTGCAGATTTGACTTGGAAATAATTATGATGAAGAACAAAACACAAGCAGGTTGAATAAATGTAACAACTTGGGAAAAAGTCTTAGTCCTGTTTGTTATTCACTTTGAATTAACAGGATTAGGTTTGGTTTTTGAAAATAAAGGAACACCACCATGTAATTTTAACACCTAAGTAATGTGAAAACAATTTTTTTCTTGCTATCAATTTTAGTAGGTATTAGAAACAGCTCTTGGAAAATCAGATTTTTTTCAATACTCTATAGCTTTTGGTACTGAGTAACTTAAGCTGTGATATTATGTCTGCTGTGTGCGAGTTGGGTAAATACTGTCATTCCTTCAAAAAGAGAAGAGATGTCTGTTTGTAAATCAGGAAGATGAATGCACATTTCCCTGGACATCACTGGGGACCTTGCAAGATAGGAAACAACCATCTCTAGAAAGAAGGAGTAAAAATTCAGGAGCTTCTTCTCATGAGATAAATGCTTACATTAATAAATAAATAGTTTCCATTTTGCAATCTAGCATACATAATTTAGAATCACAAAACAGTTCACTGCAACACACAACCTTTTTATTTAGATCGTCATTATTTGAAGCAGACTTCAATTTTTGAAAGATTTGATAAGCATGCATGAATAGGAAACAGCTTTTTCTTACAGCTAGTGATTTGAATTCAGGTGTGTAGGAATCAAATTCTGAACATCTAAAGTTTACTTCAGTGAAGTCAAGTAAAGTTCTGAGAACTCAGCACAGTTCTAGGTAATATTTAAATGGTCCTTTTACAATAATTTACCTGCCAGGCCCTTATTTCATGCTTCTAGTGTCAGTCATACTATTTCAACCTCTGTCCATAGCAATCCAAAATCCACAGCTAGTGCTCTGCTCAGCTTCTCTGGCAGGAAATCACATCGTAGTTATTCCACTTTCTTTTTGTTTAGCATATAGCAGTTTTTGAACATAAGGTTTGCAGGAATTAACTCCTTGGAAAAGAGCTAGTCCAGGTGAACATGTTTTAACAGCATGTTTGCAAAATCAAAACCCCACTACAAATGAGCAACTTCACATGAAAAGTAAAAATAACTACTGTAATAGCCTAGAAAACTCAACATAATCTTTCAGAGCCTCTAAAATAAGCTGTCTGATTTTATAGTTCCATGAAGACAGACATGCTGAAATACAGGCTATGATCAACCAAATTAATCTACTCTGTAAGCTTTTGTGGTTTTTTACAAAAGTCTTTTAAGTTTCTCCTTTCTCTTCTAATCTACAATCAGTAAAATCCTACTTTTATAGTGCCCTTTGCACCTGTATGCATAAAATGAATAACCTTGCAGTTTAATTATGGAGTATCTATCAGTTTTGAAATGATATAAAGTTGCAGATAGAAAAAGAATAAAACCTCTTTAAGAATCCAAAATTAATATATGTCAAACTCAGGCTAAATCTTAATCTTCTTGCAACATTTCTCTAAAATAGATGTTCTTTTATCACCTGGCATATCAAGACCCACTGGAGAAAAAAAAAAAAAAAAAAAAAAGCATTTGGTTAACATGCTGCGGAACAGCACTCTCTTTTCCACCTCACTTCAGGCTATTCTTGAAAGATCTGAACAGTTGTATAATAATGAAAAATGTGCAATACTTGTGGGGCATTGCTTGTGCACACATACCTCCGCCCACGCATTCATCATTCCGCAGGTATTGTCAGTGAAAGTTTAATTGCATAAACACTCTGTAACTGTCCTGTCATATTTCTTGTCAGTCTGGATTCCCTCTCCGGGCTCACTATCTCACAAAACTATAATTGAATTGCTACCAAATCACAAGAGGGCCCCAAAAAATAAAATCTTTATGAATAGAATTTGTTTCCTATCAGCAGATTTGACAAATTGTGGCAGAGGAAGGGCCTTAGTGATAATTTCTGAGTTTATTCTAAATCCAGTTATTTGCTGTTTGCTCTTATCTGTTCTTTAGAATTTTAAAGCCCCAGTAAGAAAGAATCCCCAAGAGCTCAACAGTAGTATTTTTCCAGGTCCTAAAGAGGCCAGTAGTAAAAAAAAAAAAAAAAAAAAAATGCTGTATTAGCCATGGCTATGGCTAAGTACTGCTTAAACTAAAGAGAATCTGAATTAATTCTGAATTACAGTGAATATCAGCCACTGAAAGCCTTTCATATCTCCTCACAGTCACTTTTTTTATTTATTCAGGTCAAGTGACAGCTTCTGCAAAATATCTTGCTTTGAATGTGTAACCTATGTCTACGTTACTCATTTTTTCCTGTGTGATGCTGCCACGTACATTGGATTCCTGAGTAGATAATGAGGGTAATGACCAAATAAACTTAACACAAAGGTGTAACACATATTTTGTTAGTGGTACTGTGAAACTGGAATGCAAATTAAAATATAACTTATGTTAATATTTTCAGAAAAATGCATCCCATTAGGCTAGAAGTTACTCATTTTAAGCTGAAGTTGATATTTTCCTGATATGCATTTTGTTTTTATTCTTAGTGAGTCCTAGTGAACAGCAAAAAATTATAACTAGCAGAAACCTGAAAACATTGTTCCTTCCACTTTAAAATTTTATTAGCAGCAGGTGCATTAGGAACATATCCTAATGAATAACTTTTAAATGGGACAGAACTTCAACTGGATTGACAACTGTCTGATTGTTTATGTTTTTTAAATGTCCTTATCAAAATCACATAGGATTGATGGGTGTTTTTAGATGAAGTTATGTTTTTGCAAGAGACTTAATTTAGGACTAAGGTTAAGGCTGAGGATAAATGAGTGCATTAGATGATTAAAGAACATTTGTCTTGTGGGACACAAGTCATTTGTTTATGACACTTTCAAAACAAGCTGTAAAATAATAATAAAAAGCACAGGATTTAGCCAACCTCTCTCAAACATAAACCCCAAACTAAAATTAGTTGGTTTTATGCAGAATTACGAAATTTATCAACCTATTAAAAACATGATTCTAGAATATATGGTTTAAGTAGATTTGATAAAAATGTTCAAGATATTATTTTCTATCTTTTTTCTGTTTTTTTTCTTTTCCTGGTTGAAATCTCTCTGACAATGTTTATTCTTGGCTGAAGAGAGGTGGGGCTGCAGAGTGGGAGAATGAGATTTCTCACCCCTTTGCAAAGAATCTTATTAAAAAGATTATCTTACTTTGCTTTTTTAATTTTTGGTTTGGCTTTTTTAATAGTACTATCATTATTCCAATGTTCTTGCTAGGAGGAAAACTGTTATTATAAGAAAATAGATGCCTCAGGAGAAATACAATAGGAAACACGAAACTAAAGCCTTTGATCTTTTGTGCGTAGGTCACCGATTAAAATTTGATTTAGGTAAGCAAGCAGTTAATTAGTATTATCATTCGGTGGCCTATTTGGGCTGGATTGGGGGACCAACACACTTCCCATGCCCAAAAAGTTCATGAAAATGGATGCTAATTGGCACTACTGCAGATATTCACAGGAAAGCACCTGGAATTTGGGCAGGGCATGGACTGTAAACTGCCTTTGCACCTCCATAGGCTGTCACTGGAGGGCAAGGCTGGAGAACAGCAATGAAACAGCATGGGAAAGACTACACTGTTGCTGCCCATGCTGTACGTGTTCTGTGGATAAACAAACAATTTCATTCCCCAGGGCTGTCTCCATCTGGCACCTATCATCAGAATGAAATTCACTTAAAACAAAAAAAAAAAAAAAGAAAAAAGGAAGCTCTATGTGACTGATAGCACAACTACATCTTTTCATTCAATGTTCTACAAAACGTTTAAGCGTAATGCACTTTGATAAACTACAGTTAATGAAATAATTAGTCCTAATCACCTACGCTGGACTGGATTAGTACTGTGTTTCAGTCCTGCCACATTATCACCCATTAAGTGTCCGGTCCTGGGAGCAAGTAGCCGGCACAGAGGCCTGACTGTGAAAAGCCTTCTATTTTTGACTGGTGTAGATGAGTATCGCCATTACAGGTGGCACTGTCGAGCCCCTGGACTACAACCTCACCGTGCTAGGTGCTGTACAGACACAGAATAGACAGCTCTCTGATAGCTGACCTGCTGCTCCCGGAGGGGTGACAAATTCAGACTGGAAACATCACGATTCAGCGGCACAGAGGACTCAGGGTACAAACAAGGGAGTGGATTTTTTAATTGACCTGCAGCTAGTTGAGCAATTTACCCCACTAAAAAGTGTAAAACATAACAAAATTGGAGAGAGACCGTATCTACTCCACCTGGTGATAAACAAACAGACATGATAAAGTGATGATAAATTAGGCAAGTATTCAGAGTGGTCATATACTATTCACAGCTGAAAAGCAAGGAGTATCTGAGACAAACTGGGAAAAACAGAGAGCTGGAAGCAGCAAACCTTTCACACAGAAGCAATATTTTCAGGCTTTTCCCAGTGTGACCATGAGTAAAATTGTTCACTGGAGGCGGACATTCCTTTTGGCCAGTTCTGCCTTTTCTGATCTCTGCCCCCCGCAGAGCTGAATCGATACCAAGTAATATCATCCCTTGTATCTCTGCTGTTTTGTGTATAAAAAGAAGATAGAATTGTGTAATTTTGACAAGAACAAGGTTTTAGTCTGTAGTATGATGAATTAAACATAACTGACTTACAACAAGCCAAGAGCTTTAAGCAGCCAGGTCTGATCTGCTAGAAATCTCAGATTATTAAGTGTCGGTACTGTTCTACTCTAATATGCGAAAGAAACAGCCTATCCAGCTGCAATTAGAAGTATAATATTTGAAAGACAAATTAATATCACCATAGATTGGGGAAATAAAGGCTGTAATGCAATTTTATGTTACAGAGGAACACAAAACAAATCTTAAAACTATTTGTTTAAATATAATAATTTCTGGTTTTATGACTTAAAATTTAAAAGGAGGAATAAACAAAATTTCATTTAAAGAGCCCATCAACAAGTTTGTCAAATGAAAAAAAAGATTCCCTACAGTTAGAAAATAGATATAAAGAATAGTGGAATGGTAATTAATTTGGAAAGATGTATAATGACACACAGCAAAATTTAGGAGGAAGAAATCGAAGGAACTTGGAAATACAAGAAGAGTGGTAGGGGCAACAGTAGATGGGATGTGAATTTGTAACAACAGGATGGAAAAAACAAGCCAAGGTGATTTAAGGCTACATAGGTGAATATGGTGACAGACTAAAATGATTCTTTTGTTTGGGAAAACCTGAAACTGAGAGACAAAATTGAAATAGTTGAGGGAAGGGCACAAAATAAAAGCTGTGGAAGATTTCAGAACAAATCACTTGTGAGGGAAGGCTGAAATGAACATTATGGCTGTGTACAAAAATGAATGGAATGTTCTCTAAATGCACTAACAAGTAAAATTACTTAAATGAGGAAATAAAATGAAGAAAAACATGTAAACTGTATATCGCAAGAAACTGTATGAAATTATCTCCAGTAAGCAGTTGTAAACACAATTATTGTGATTCTTCCAGACTAAGCTGTATGACTGAGAACAATCCCAGGTAAGACTGGAGATATCAAGAAGATAAGTTAGTCTTATTTCTCACAACCCTTTAGCTGACATAGGAAGACACTCCATTAGTACAGCTACAGACATGTGATCAATGAAACAAAAACCCTGACCTCAGAGCCCAGATCAAATAGATCTGAAGAAAGCAGTTGGGGAAATAATAGAGGGAAGCAGAGATTCTCCAGCCTACTTTGCCTAAGTCTTTCTCTTTATTAAGGAGGGAAGAAGAACAGTAGAAGATCCATGCAGTCTCCAATCCTCCAGCCATATTTTTAGCTTCTTCTTGCCTGCTCCCAAAGAACTTACAGGATCACCCTAAATACTGGTCTGCCCAGAGTACAACAGATTGTCCCAACTGGGATGGTCTCCCAGTAGTCATGGAAGAGTCAATAGAATTTGTACATAAAAATCAATTCTGTTTAAGTATGTGTTTATCACAGTACACGGGGATCAAGTGAAAGCAAAGGTAGCTTTTTCTGTTATTTATACTGATTTGGAATGCGTAATTTTTTAATATAATAAATACACGTGCAATAACTATTTTCACAACTTACCATGTATGTCTTGTATGTTCATATATATTTACATATATATACATACACACACACAATGTTTTTAGGCACTTGTGTGTGTCTATATCCTTCTGTAATGGATCTACTTTATGGCACAGTTGTGGTAGAGATGAATTTCAAATTCAATCCAGCACACAGCTGTTGCAAGTTATCTGCTGGATTTATCTTTATTTGCCTTGTATATACATGGAAAGGAACTATATGTTTATTCGATATATGTTCAAAATAAATTCTATATTTTACTTTCACTTATTAATTACTGACTAAAGATGACAGGGGTTCCCCTTGTATACACTACCATAAGGTTGAAAAATTCTGTTGAAGATTCTAAGAACCAATTCCTATTTTAGAACAAAACACTACAAGTTAATCCTTCAGGATTAACTGTGGCAAAGGAACCTAGAAGAATATCAACTTAGAGCCAAATTTAGCTCTGTGGTAAACAGAGGCAGCTGAGCTGTGATTATTATAATTAGGAAAAATTTAGCCTCCTGCAATAGCAGTTACATACATCCCAGGTTAATAGACAGATGCAATGACAATGTTCTTAGGAAGAGTCAAATCCAGACATCTCAACACCACCAGTAAACGGTCTCAGAATAAATAAAATTTCCTTTCATGTGAATATTTGTATTAATGTTGTTGCCATTACTAGTGTACCTTTTAAAGCTGACTTGTGGCTGGAATGAAAGCAAGTTTTAACATTAGCATGCATACAGGTCACCCTGATATTATCCTACCACATAATGATTCAAAAAATCTCTCCAAGATTAATGATGATCACATAATTCCAGAAAGTCAGCACTATATATGTAGAAATATATTGGCAATAAAAACCAGTCACTGTTGTGCCTTTCCCCAGTTGGGGATCTCTCACTTTTCTTTGATTTCTAAAGGCTTCAGATCAATAACTGGAGTGACATTATTAACAGCTCCCTCAACACCTTGGCCAGCACTAATATTAAATCCATTATACCTTCTGTTTGACATTTGCAGTACAGCAGAAAGTGCTGTAGATACAGTCAAACTGCCTTGGGAATGGGGTTGGATGCAGGGTTAGTGAGATGGCTTCCCTTGCCTGACTCTAAATTCATCTCATTGATAGAAAACTTCAGCTATTCAGAAAACTACACTAGGCAGTAAATAATTCACCTGTCAAAGTGGGGAAAAAAAAATCACTTTCATGCTGTTTTTGAAATACATTACCAAAGGGTCTTCAAAAAATATTTGACATTCCTTATTGTCATCACGTTTACAGAATTTAATAGGTATCACAACACACATCACAGTGTTTCCAAATGAATGCTTTACAAGTGAATGATGTTGGAAACAAGACAGTACACAGTTGTTTGGTTTGTAGTTTTAACTTTCAAGGTAAGTTTTTTAAGGCATTTCTTGTACATTGTAGGCACCGTGCAATAATATAGTTCAATCAACCTGAACAATAATTGTGGGACAAATTAACTGGCAATTCTCAGGGTATTTACACTGGCATAGCTTATAACTATGTTTAATTCCTCAGCATACCCACTTACTGTGGTATTCCCTGGACTCTAGCTAGCTCTGATATTCTGGCTGAGCTGCATTCAGGACAGAATGTGATGTGGGAAGCTATGTCTAGGACACCTTTAGGTTCCCTATTTGTGAGTATTTAACAGCAGCTTATAGCAGCTCATGGAACAGTGCTGTTTTAACGTGACTCCCCTCCTGGCTGTACCTCTATCTAACACCAGGAGCTGTGAACCTGAGACGTTCAGGGACGACTATTCTAGGAGCCAGAAAATCAGCCAGAAAGAAAAAAAAATTCTACTTTTAGACTATCATTGCTGGTGCACAAGAATGGATAGAAAATATATGCAGTGGCTGTGGGCTGATGTGCTTTTACCTCAGGTTCAGTCAGCACTAAGACTCTCTGACACTGTAATTCCAGTAGCCTGTTTGCATTTGCTGTAAATGATACTCCTAACTGCATTTCCAGTATCTGTCCAACTGAAAGCTGCAGACAGGAGGAAACTGTAAGCTCTGCAAATGCAAATGCAAATGAAGGAAGCAGAAGCTGGTGGCACTAGCTGGGCGTTGCCAAATGGGAGAAGAGCAGCTCAGCAGAATGCTCTGTGACCTCATGGAAGCTTCTGACACCGAGTTTAGGAAAGAACTTTGCTTAATAGGAGAAAATAAGGCAACAGGAACAACAGGTAACATACCGTGTTCTCACCTGCTGTGCCTTCACAAGAAGTGAAGCCTTGAGGCAGCACTCCTGATGAAACCTTGCTGTCATGGGAGGCAGCCATCCCTGTAATGGGACTAATGCTAACACGTAGCAAGGTTGCAGCTTCGTTTCCCTTTGGCATAGTATGGGGTTTGCCTTCCCTGTTGCTTTACAGATAGGGGACTCTGACCCAAAATCCTCTGAAGATTCCTGCCGACCGAGATGATTTAAAAGGTGTCTGCTTGCCAGGTCTCTGCCATCTTTCTGCCTGAGGTTGCCAAGCATGGTGTGTCTGCTTCTCAGCAGCTGCAATTCACAGTTCAGCTTGGCCACTATTGAACCACCACTGATTTCAGTTTATATTAATATCCTGGCTGTGAATGTGACAACTGACAAGTGAACAAGCTGTCTATGCTCTTCCCTCACCTTTGGTGGCATTAATCTGTGGCAGAGGTCACGGTGTATAACTGGGGCAGTAACCTCTTAAGTGACTTTAACAAACTCCAGAATCATAGTCCTAATAAACCATTCTTGTCTGAATGTGTAATTAAAGAAAAAAGTAAAACAAAAATTGAGGTGGATGCCTCCGAGGTTCCGGGCCCTATCCTACTCTTTTGGGTTCATTACACATGCATATGATAAACTCTTTCCCTGTTAAAAGGAGTATTACAACATATAGAAGAGTGTCGTCTTTAGTCACAGACAACTCTGAGCAATAATAGCTGTCTCCAGCTGATTCTTCTGAATATTTACACAGATTTGAGGTGAATTTTGCAATAGAGGCAAGATCCATGCTGCTTTAGCACCACTGCTGGCAATACCCAAATCAACAAATCTGAAACTGGCTTGGGCACGTCAACAGGTGCTGCAGCTCGGGAGGTACCTGGCATGTAGGCACACGTGAAGATTCAGGAAGAGTCAAAAAACACAATCTTCCAGCAAATGTATTAATTCCAGCCGCAAAGTGAACTGTTCATATTTTATGACTCGAATAGGATCATATAAAAAATGAGAAAATAATTAAAAGAAAGATTTCCATTCCTGTATACTTTGGCTGAGGACCACTAAGAATGCCAAATGGGTGAATCTGGAACTCTCATACCTTAACTGAAGGTGGATGGGGCTTTAAAACTTTATAAGAAATATCATTTCCCACAGCCTAGCTCTGTTTGAGGGCAGGACTGCAAGGAAGTTCAGTGTTCAGTGAGGTGTTAATGTAATTTTATGTTTTTAATTTCCTTGGTTTTGAAACCACCCAAAGAAACAATTTAATTGCTATGCATGCTATTGTTTGAATACTTCCAACTGGGCTTTTTAAATTCACACTTTACTGAAATGGACAGGGTGGGAAAGGAGTGACTCTCTTCTACATTTTACTTGCAGTATTTGACTGGTAACAGCATCATTTTACAGGCCATTTACTTAGTCTTTTTACTGGCTCTTACTATTTCTGTGTCATTTCAATAGGAAAAAGATATTTTTATAGTGAAAATCTAGAAATCTAGAATTAACAGAATATTACAGAGACTCCAAAATCACTCTTCAGTTCTGCCTGAGACATTTCTTGGCTTTGGTTTGTTTTTTTTTTCCTTCTGACATTTCTTTACAGGATGCATTGTAAGGAAGTTGTAGTCTCACACAAACTCAGCATTAGCCTATGGGCAGCTGGCCTTGTGTCTGATGGCAATCCATGCATGGGAAATGCAGTTACTAAAAGTACATTCTACTAAGACCTGAGCAAATACACTTGCAGTGACAGAGCTTTCAGATGCTAATCTCTTCCACCCAAACAATGTACAGGTATTCATCTCTACGAAGACCTTCCCCAAGAAAGTCTTTTAGTCTTTTTAGTATTGCTTACTCCTTCTGACTATAAGAAAGGTACCTCTTCTAATAAGTAGTAACTCGGAAAAAAGTGTAAATTTTCTTTACATTTGAGCAATTTTACTTAATTGAGCAATTCTCTAATTGCTCATGTCTAACCTGAGGTTTGATGTGAAAAATTACAGTTAAAGAGATTTTGGATAACACATGTGAAGACAAGACCTTTAAGGGAAATGGATTTGCAACCTTTACTATACTGGATACTTCCAGTCCCCTGCTAGAGTAACTAACGTTCTACTTGTCAACTAAGAGTTTAAGTGAAATGCTATAGACTGTACTTCAGGCACTCCATGGGTTAACTTGCTGTTGTAGTTATTCTTTGACCAAAGTTCTGTCTGATATATTTTGCTAAGTTGTCTAAAACCTGCTGTAGTATCGATTTCTCCCTTTAAAAGCTCTCACCCATTCAGTAAGCTCCAAGGACCCCTTGTCCCAGCTCAATTCATTCTAAAATGCAGCTGGGATATGTTATTCCTGACACCAGCCTTACAGTTACTAACTGATGTTAGAGATATAAGATGGTTTTAGGAACAGAAAGGGAAATGTTTCTTTACCACAGAGAAATATACAGTAGTTCTTATAACCCTTGGATAACTGTTTTGCCCAAAGAAAGAGATATTTTACTTACTTTGTT